>NC_050574.1:432241540-432574040 GCF_011100635.1 Trichosurus vulpecula | reverse complement strand
AGAGGCTTAGCGGAAAGTGAAATGTTTCTCTGCTTCGCATTACTTTGATGACAAGAAACATAGAACCTTACTGCCAGAAATGAGGTGGCCAAACAATTGCTATGTTGCAAATGTCACTTTCAGCAAAAGCAGCACTCAAGACACTCTGAGAGACAGGAAAAAGGACACCTCACATAGCAAGGATGAGCCATCTTGTGAGAGGTTGACATAAGGAGTAAGTTTAAATAGCAGCAAAAACAATTTATGCATGCACCCTTCAGCCGCTTTTCTTTCTCAAAACAATTAGCATGACACACACCTCCTAGCTCATCCCAGATATCATATTTTTAAGAGACTTTGATCTGAACTTTTCAGCGGGGCTGCGTGCTGAGAACACAATTCACCTCCATTTGTTATCCAGACTAGATCAAAGCCAAACAAGCATTTCCTTGCATGGCAACCGGTACAGTAATTACTTCTACTCTCTATTGATGCTGAACTTATCTTTAAAAAATCAAAACACAACAGTTACACTCATTTGTTCTTTGAGAATCATCTGAGTTATAAAGGCTAAAAAATTACGAGCTCCATTTTTTTTAAACAGGGCAGCTGAGGCCAGGAAGATTAATAAGCAGAACATGATAAAGGTTCTGAATCACCTAAATGTGGCTCTTAATGGAAGCCTCAGCTTTCCTCACCTCAAGAAGCAATTAAGCACTCACTCCATGTGGATTAGAAGATTGTAATGTTTTTTAAAAGAATTCCATTGATCAAATCTAACATTAAGAGCTCATGTTTATGAAGCTCTTTAGAATCTGCAAAGTTCTTTCTTCAAAATAATATTATGAGCTACACAGTATACAGTATTTTACCTATTGTAGAGAAAAATCTGGGTCTCAATGAGATAAAGTAACTCACCCCCTCATAATAGAAGTGCCATATGCAATGCATTTTCCCTAGCCCATTGTAACTCCACTGCTTTTCTTGTATGCAATTTCTTCCTTATGTACTCAAAAGACTATGAAGATAATCATCAATACTTCCTTTGTTTTGTAGATAGTGCATCAGCATTTAAGTCATATTTACTCACTCTAGACAGGAAAATGAGGATATTTATACTTCTATCACTAAGCAATACCCCATCTTCTCCTTCCCATCCCCACATACCTATTCAAATAACTTGTAGCTAATGAGTCTGATGAGTAACTGTTGAGTCAAAAACTCATCAATCAATTCACAACCTTCTTGGCTGGGTCTAACAAAATCCAAATGTCTTCAACTAAAATCCTTCTAGCCTGGGAGTCCCCATCTCTTTGGCAGAAGGCCTCAACATTGAAGTGGTTATCCCTGGTTGCTACAATCCTAAGTCTAGGTCAGTTTATTTATTCAAAAAGTATTTACTGGGCATTGCTGCATGCACAAAACTGTGCCTGAGCTGTAGGAATTTTTTTTTTCACGTATAAGCTATTACTCCTACTTTCAAGGATCTTAGAAGCCAACTGGAGAAACCAGAGAATGAAGAACTATACTAAAAAGCAATGTTGTCTTAAATGCTGAGCAGTACAAACGGTAATTACAGCCAGTAGGAATTCAGAGAGGGAGAAACTGGTGTGGTCTAGGGGGATAATACAAAGTTTCCTGGGGGAAAATGGATTTAAGCTAGGAATGAAGGAAACATAGAGAAATGGCCCAAAAGTGCATCTGGATTCAAGTTCTGTCCTCCTGACATATCCTGACTGTGTGACCCCGAACCTGTCACTTAACCTCTCAATACTCTAGCGCAACTCTCTAAGAATTTAAGTGGCAGAGAAGGTGCCAGCCTATATTGGTAGAGCGTATATCCTCACCAGGGAGTTCTCTATACCAATGAAATCACAGGTCCAGTCTCTGTAAATTTGGTTTACTATTCAATAAGGCTTAGGAGGGGGGCAGTCCAACCTGAACTAATCCACTGGTCCCACCAGACTTGGTGGTAGTGGTAGAAGAAGAATGAGAACCAGAATCAACTTCATCTCACTGGGGAACTAAGGACGAGAGAGAAAGAGATGAGAAATTAATCTGAACCTCCTTAGGGTCTCTTTCAACAGATACATATATCCCCATTTATTTCTCACCCAAACTCAAAAAATGCACTGAACTCTCCGTACCAAAACCAATGCAGAATCAGTTTCCTACTTGCCTAGCTACTGTATATTTGGGTCCCTATAATACTACCTTCAACCTAAGGTTAAGAGTAACCTGTAGCTTAATCAGGCCTATCACGTTTTCTCTTGAATTCTGAGTTCTTCCTAGATTGTCTAGTTAGAACTTAGACTAGAACCACACTCATCTCTTGGATAACATCATGCTAAGAAAGTCCCTTATTCTTCCCAGGGACATGCTAAAAAGAAAATTTCTCTAACACCAGAACTCTGTTTTTTCACATTCCTTGGACTGAAAGGTTCTAACCAGAAGCATAGATTCAATGACAAAAAGTTAAGGTTTTTCGAAAAATAAAAATTTTTATCCCCCAATGCATTCAGGATTTTAGCTACATGAAGGTGGAAAACCAACCAAAAAGGAAAAGAAATCTCTCATGAAAGGGGGAACTACAAAAATCAAAGTCTTAAAAGCAGCAGAGATAAAAATTTCTGGTAAATTATATATACATAAAATATATATGCACACATATACACATAACACCAATATTTTGAGCTAGAAAGAAACAAAAATAAGGATGGACAAGTGAAAGCAAGATTTTATGTACTAATTTTCTAAGTAAATTTCAATTTTGATTTTAAAACTGGACCTTCCAAAAAGAACTATCAATTCTTCTTAAGTGAAAGGTGAGTTTGAGACATTGCATTTCAAGTTCAATGACTATTCTAATTTTTCTAAGTTTTTGTGGGACAGGAGAAATCAACTCTAATATGTCTAGGCATGGGAAATTTTACTTTAAAAACTGGCCTTAAAAATAAAACTATCTTATGTTATTAAACACAAACATTTGAACGCCTAATAGCAAAACCTTAAATATTAATCAATTAAAAAAAATCAAAAAAAATTGTTATATGTCTTTTTTTATGCAGTATATTATTTATATGAAGATTTCCACAAAACTCTTTGGATACCTTAATCTATATATTTTATCATTAATTTAACTAGTATTACCACTAAATCATAGGATTAAAAGTCATCTAGTCCATCCTTCTTCTCCAAACTTCTAGCAGTATCACCTTCAAGTCACCCCAGCCATACTGCAATCTATTTTTAAAGACCCTCCTGACTCTCAAGGATTTGAAATAAATCAGGAGAAGGTCTCATGCTAAATAAACCATACGTTCACACAAATAGGCCATTTGTTAGTCTGTAAATACAAGTTATCATTAGAATGTTTTTCCTCGAATGTAAACATCAAAACAAAAACACACAAATAAATGGTATCATGAAAAGAACACCGGCTTGGGGCTTGAGCTTAAATCAAATCCCATCTCTACTCACTTCTCTGAGCTCAACTTCTTCATCTATAAAACGAAGGGGTCTAATTTAATGGCCTCTGAGTTTCCTTCCAGCTCTAGAGCTACTACCCTAAGTTAAATAAACCATCAGCTTACATAGCATGTAAAGGAAGATATTGAAACTGAAAGACGCCTGTCACTATTTAACTTGTCTCCTTGGACACGAACATCACACAAGGATCTCCTGGTATACCCTTGTTCTTGAAAACCATTCTCACAGTCTAAGAAAATAAACGTATGCCACCTTGTCACAAAGAAGGCAGAATAAGTGAGCACAGAATTTTGATGGTACGCATCCAGATTTAAGTCACATAGAAGAGTGGTTGAATGAAAGACAAAGCTATCTACTGACACAAAATTAGCGCTAAGAAAATCATGAGTCAATTCTTGAACTATAATAACTATAAAACCATAAAAACTATAAAAGTCAAGCTAATAAACATACACACAGTATAAGATATAGTTGCCTCACCTTTTACACTCTACCCAGGTCTAGTTCCTGCTTCGCTGACACCCATGACTAAATGAGTACGTTGTATTTGTATATTGTGATGCCAGAACTGGATTACTTTAGCCAGGATTGCCCTAATTCTAGGTCTAGTACCACCTCCCAAGTCAAAAACATCTATCTATAAAGTACCATTATACTCCACACACTGTGGCAGGCCTGCACATATAAAGATTTTAAAATGTGAGGCAGGCTACTGCGCACAATGTTTCAGGGGAGAGGGAGGTGGTAGAAAATGACCTGAATGTAGATAAGAATTACACAACGTAGGGGGTGACAGGGGCAAAGAAGACATCAAAAGGCTCTTTGAAACTCTGAGAGGGAAGATAATACATTCAAACTTGAGGAATCAGAGAAAGCTTCTTGTGGGAGGGAGCACCTGAGCTGAACCTTTGAAGGAAGAGGGTTTTTGAAAGACAATGGTGAAGAAATGCATACCAGAAAGGGAGTGCAGCCTATGCAAATGTTTTCCTAAATCTTTCCAGAAATAAAAAATATCCCTATAGTAACTGACTTGAGAGGAAGCAGCAGAAGGCTACATTTTGCTCAGATCCAAAACCCCAAAGAAATGTAACAGTGGGCTCACCTCTGCCAGACCTCCTACATGAGCCTGGCACTATAAATATGCCAGATGCAGACAGCAGGTGGCCAATCACTGAAGAAAAATTCTGTTGAAGACTCAGTGTATTGAAAGCTGATCTTTTGGGACAGTGGAAGGAAAGCCAATCTGAGTAATTCCTAAATTGATCTCAATTTCCCCAATGTCACTGAGAGTCACCATATTGTTTTAATACCAAGGCGATCATTTGATCAAAACATTCCAAAAAAACACGAAGATAGAACCCATAACCAATCTTTTCACCACATTTCTCCAGGAAAAAAAGACACAAAACTCTAAAACAAGTCTTTATTAATTTTATGTTCTATCCATTTAGTCAAACCAAACCTTTCCACATAAATCTCAAATGAGAGTATCAACAAAATCATGTAAAGTCCTCTTCGCACTTATTGAAAATTTGCTGGGGGAAAGAAAACACTATTAGAAAAATCATTCATACACTCATTTTACATAGAAATACTGGAAATAACAATGATTTAGTTTAAAATAACTTTTAATTGTTTTTAGAGAGTTGAAGGTATTTAAATCAAGTTCCTAATATTTTTTGCTGTGGCTGCAGAATATTAAGTCATTCTTGATTAAAATATCTCAAAATCTTCTAGATTATACTTAAAATGTTATTTGAAATAACTTATATGACGCTAATTGGCACAGAACTGAAAGTGAGGAAGGGAAAAGGAAATAAAGATATGGAGCCAAACCGGAAAGGAATAGAAGAATTTGAGGTGGGGGGAGCACAATATATTAAGGGGAGAAGGTAGATGATTGTATGTACAGTTAAAAAAGATGGTGAAATTCTGATAGTGCTATGAGGATGTCTTTACTAACAATAATATTTTAGCATAAATTTTATTTTTCCTAAAAATAAAAAGTCACCTAAATCAATTACATCAGATCCAAACCTGAAAACAAAGCATAGAAGGGAAAAGGAAGGAGTTTTAGTAATTTTTTTTTAATTAATGCAACGCAGATAGCGGGTTGCTATGAATTTAAAACAATTAACAATTAACCTACATTTCCAGCAACTAAATAAAACGCTATTAGAGCATACCTATCAAAATTGGTCTAACATATGGTTTTATTAGTAAAATAAAACCTGTTTTTTTGCTCATCTTTCTATGCACCAATTAAGGATCCCCGCCCCCCCCCCTTATCAAACAGCTAAGAGACACTAGCCTGTGCTACCTAGATACCATTTATGTCATCGATCTAAGGAATGAGAGATTACCATTCTAGAAAGATTTGTGAATCCTGGGGCAGCCACGTTTTGTTTTTTTTTTTAAATCACAACTTATCCTCTTTCTTCTTTCCATAAATCACAAATTATTTTTTTTCCAGCTATTATAAGTGGATTGCTTCGTATCTTTGTGCACAGTCACAAACCAAAATTAGGACAAATAGGGGAGTGGGGAGGGCTGGATATTTGCTAAGCAAATCAGAGACAACATTGGCTTTTTCTGCAGTCTCGATTTACAAGGTGACTGACTGGAAGAGTGAATGACCCAGATCGCAGGAAGAAAAAGGTCGGGTTACATCTACATCCATTGATGAAACATTGGGTTTTTACATTATTAGGTAGCCAGCTTGTAGGTTTATGGCATCGAGTATGAGTGTGGGCTTTCTGCACCAGGCAAATAAGTAACGTGAAATCTTTAACTCCCACTCAGTGAGGATATTTACTCTCTCGACCTCCCCCCCCAAAAAGAGCCTCATTGCAATGTCACCTCTGCACCTGTCACACGAGCAGATTGCAATGAGATAAGACATAAGCTCTAACGAACCGCCACTGAGCCTGCCCACCTCCTGTCCCCTCCCCCCAGCAGTAATAAGCCTCAAGGGGGGTGTACCTTCCCAAAGCCAGCCCCTAGCCCCAGCACCCGGGCTTAGTCCGTGTATGACGTCACCTTTCTGCATTAAACCCTGAAACCCGGCGGCACGGAATGGACAGCGATGGATTACACCCACGACAACCGTAGCGGAGTGGAGAAGCCACCACTGTCACCAGCTGATTGGGGGCCAAGATTTATTCAACAGAAAGGAAGGAAAAGGACCGTGAAAGAGGGTGGGAGAAATGTGCTATCTGCAAAACAGGAGGGGGTAGTGAGGGGGGTTGAGATGGGGGGGCGGTCTAGGAACTGCGACCGCTTATAGTCACTGAAGATGTTCGACGTGCACCCGCAAACACTTCTCTGAAAAAGCACAATTCCCCTTCTGGGCTGGTCGGTCCTTGGTTGTCCAGGACCCAAGGTGGGCTCCGCACGGCTGGGTGTTCCCACTGGGGATTCAGGGCTCCCACCCACAGGCAGTGTAGCTCACGATGCCCCTCTCCACACACACACACACTCTCTCGCTCGCTAGCTCTCTCGCTCCCCGGGGGGTCCCCGGAGAATCGAGAATACCCGGGAATACCCAAGTCAGCTCCCTAGAAGGGTCTTCTCCGAGGAAGGAGCTCCTGCAAGGGGGGAGTCCGCTTGTCACAGGTTCATCAGGAGCAAACGCAGGGGCGGAGACGCCGGTGGGTGCCCATTACAGTCAAGTGGGGAGGGGGGACAAAATGGAACCTCGCAACTTTCTGCGGGGACCTCAATCTCATCCTCTTACTCTCCCTCCTCCCACCCCAGAAAGAGGGCAGAAAGAAACCTCGGAAATAACAGAGACCCCAAAAACATTGCACCACTGCCCACCCTCCTCGGGCTCCGACCACCTCCGCCCCTCAAGTGCCCGGACACTGGACAAGGCGGGCGTCCACGATGGCTGGTGCCGCAGAAATGCCACCCACCCCCCGCGCTGGTGCTAGAGCTGGTGCTGGAGCTGGAGCTGGTACCCGAGCTGGCGCAGCCACCCCCGCCGATGCAAGCTAGCTGCTGCAAGCTAGCTGCAAGCTCCCCCCCGCAACCCCAGTGCAACAGAAGCAGCAGCAGCCCCCGCGCGAGCGCACCGTTATCCCCCCCCTCCTCGCCCGCGCCCCCCGGCGTCTGTCCTAATCCCCAAGCCCCACATGGACTGACCGACGGACAGTCTGGGCAACCCAGTCTCCGCCCCGCCCCTTCACCTCTCCTTGAGCCCGGGGCGGGGGACGCGGCGAAGGTACTCACCCAGAAAACGAAGGAGTAGATGATGAGGAGGGTTTTGAGACAGGTTATCACGGGTTTGGTCTCCATTCTCCTCGATGCCATACTACAGAAGCTCGGGCAGCGGCTGGGCGGGCGGGAGGAGGGGAGGTGGGTGGATGGGGGTGGGAGCGAGAGAGCGAGCGCGAGAGCGCGTGTGTGGGGTGAGTGCGCGCGCGCGCCGGAGGAAGGGGGGGAGGAGGAGGAGCACGAGAGCGAGCGAGAGCCCGTGTGTACGGTGTGCGCACGCGCGCGCGCCCCGGAGGGGAGGAGGTAGGAGGGAGGAGCGCGGGCGCGAGCTCGAGGCCGCCTCTGCTGCTACTTGGCTGCTATGCCCCCGGGCTCCCGGGCTCTTGCGCTCCCCCCAACCCTCTGCAGCACGAGCGTGGCGGACGCTTACTGTCTCTGTCTCTGTGCCTCCAAAGCCACATCACCCTTCTGGGCCCGGCCCAGCACTCCGGCGGCGGCGGCAGCTGGAGCAGCTGACGCCAGACAAGCAGCCAGCTCCCTCTCAAAAATTTTCCTCCCCACTTAATAAAAAACCCCAAATAAACACAACGACCCACCAACCCTTCGGTGCCTACTGAGCATGCCCCGTCGGCTCGCTAGGAACCTGGGCACCTGTACTTGAGCTTGTCTCTGCCGGTCTCCTGCATGAATTGGTGCGGGAGGGAAGCCCAAGCGAAGGAGTGGAACGGGATGGGGGTCTTAAGTCCAGCTGCCCGCGGGCTTTGGCCGGGCCATTCAGGGACATTGCCAATGCCTTTTTGATTTACCGACCAGCCGGCAGAGGATTGGGTCATAGATATATGCTGGATTTCTGCGCGCGCGCGCGCACACACACACACACACACACACACACACACAGAGTGTCTTCTCATGCCCCCTCGTTGCACGGCACTTCTTTCTGCTGATCATCCCCGCCGAGCAGTGGGCAGACGTGATGGGCAGTGCCAAGCAGGGGTCTGATGGAAAATAGACTTTGACAGGTGGAGAGGAAGGAAAGTTGAAAGCATTGATTTGGAAGGAGAGACACAAATCTCAGTGACTCGTTATCCAGCTACAGCCTGGGAATAATAATGTAATATAATTATCATTTTAGAGAAACCAGGGGATCGGAATAAATGGCATCCTACATCCCTTCCTGCTTTAAATCCTACCCGTGTATCGAGTCCTCTCGATCACAGCGTCTCTCCAGGCTGTGATCATAATCGTAGCTGACATTTATACAACACTTTAAGGTTTGCAAAGTGCTTTTAACACATCTTATTTGATCTTCAGAAGGAGCCTGTAATGGAGGTACTGCAGGAACCCTACAAATGAAGAAACAAGTTCTGAGAGGCTGTCACGTACTGGTAGTTGTACATTTAATATAGCTGTGCTGCTTCTCTGGAAGCCCAAGCTTGGTTTATCGTTTATTGTTCTGTCATTAAAGCAACAGGAACAGTATCCAGGAAAATCTTTAAATGAGCAACGACCTACACATAAAAGACACCATTTTGTATCAGATAGCAACAAGAGAATTTGCCTGGATATAAAAGGTAGATGAGGCTAACCCGACCTGTGAGCACACTTCATATAGGGTAATCAATCGATCCCTCAAAAGATAAGTCATTTTTCTTAGCTTCTATGCACAGAGAGAATATGGTCCATAGGTTGCTCTAACCAACTGAGGAGGGGACAGAATTCATAAGATGTTGCCCTAAGTAGGAATTAACTCTTGAGGAAGCATTTTCAGGGCCTCACACTCAAATGTGAATTATATTAATAAGCTCCTTCATGAAGCTAGCTAGGAGTAAAAATAGAATGAACAAGCCTTGGAAAAGCCTGCTGCAGTCTGTTGTGGTGGTGGTGGCTATTATGGGTTATTTATCACTGAATTAGATGCAGTCTCTGCCTGGTGAGGTCACCATATAAACAGACAGGGGAAAGAGATAGTCATGTGAGGAAGATAGAAGGTTGTTTGAGGAAAAGGTGAATCATAACTAAAATGATACTGTTTCTCATCTACTAACATATAATTGGGGAGACAAACAGAAGAGCAAAAGAGAAGGTGGAAGAAGATAGGCAAATTCTACCTCCCTCCTTTCTTCTCAAGCCAAGGTGGATACCACAATCAATACAGCGGCTCTTTTGTCCATACAGAGCTCTTTTGTAATTACCAGGATAAGCTTCATGGCTGTGGTGGGTTATATTAAGATAAAGAAGAATCAAAATCTATCGGGTCTTCTTTAACAACGACAACAAAAAGCATTAAACACCTACATGTGTACAGAGCAGAATATACAGGAGACACGAAGATTTGAAGTGAAAACTTGATGGGGGAGACAGTGCCAATGAAAAAGATCTGAAAGTTTGAACTCAAGCTCAAAATGAGTAACAAAGTAACATGGCATCCAGAAGACATTATAAACTGATTGCAGTTAGAGAGGTATAATGTACAGAAAATGACAGGGGATAGGTCTACTTTATGGTGCCTCCTCAGGCTACCTCTGGGGGATTGTGTTCAATTCTGGCAACCACATTTTAGGAAGGACATTGACAAGAAAGGGTGATTAAGATGACAAAAAGCCTCAAGATTATGCTAGATGAGGATTGGTTGAAAGAACTGGGGAGGATGCACCTGGAGACAACAAGACCTAGTGATAACCATCTTCAAATGTTCAGAGATCTGTCATGGCAAAGATTAGACTTATCATATTTGTCCTCAAAGGGCAGAACTAGATTCGATTCGCAGAGATTCATATTCGGGCTTGGTGTAAGGAAAAATTTCTTAACAATTAGAGCTGTCCCAAAGTAAGGTGCCTCTTTTTTTAAGGGTGGGGGGGAAATATTGGACCTGTTACATCATCAATATGGGGAACTCCTTACATCAATTTAGATAGGCAACTTGTTACGTGATGCACTAAATGGTTAGATGACATGCCCATACTCCCATGGATAGAATGTGTTACAAGTAACATTTGAACCAAGATCTCCATTTTATCAACTGAGCAAGGGTTCTTAATCTGGAGCCCTTGAACTTTTATTTTTGTGTACATGTATATATATATATGTATATATATATATATATATATATATGTATGTATATATGTAATATATACACACATGTGTATAGATATACACTTATATGTGTGTATTATATGTGTGTATGTGTATGTATGTATAATAACTATGTTTCAACATAGTTTCATTTGTAATCCTGTGTATTTTATTTTATTCATTTTAAAACATTCCGAGAAGGGGTCCATATGCTTCACCAATCTTCACCAATCTTCACCAATCTGTGGCACACACAAAAAAGGTTAAGAATGCCTGAACTAAACCATTCTGCCTCAGATGCCCAAAAGTAAAGTGAAAACAATTTACACACACACACACACACACATACACACACACACACACACACACACACACACACATAAAATGAAAAACAACCGCCCTGTCCAACCTCACAATATTGTTGTGAGGCTCAAATGAGATAATATCTATGATAGGACTTTGTGAGATATAAAAATGTAAGATATTTTTATCATTTTAGAAAGATTTCTATCTGAAACATTTAAAAGTTTTAGTTTCGCTCTTGAAAGGGATACATACTCTGGTGTCTGGAACTCTTGGATATAAAAAATAACTTACTCCAAAAGTCATCTCTAAAACCTGAGATTTCATTCTCTGTGTATATATAGATAACCATACATGTACACTGTGGTGCATTAGAGCCAGCTCTAACTGGCTTTTGAGGGTTGATTGTTAACTTTCAGTGTAAGCATTTCCACCTCAGAAATCAGCTGACACTATAAATCAGGGCTTGACTTATTGTTTTGTTGATCGTCTAGACTTAACATAATGGAGATGTGAATGATGCCAATTAAATTTAAAAGTAAATGATATTTGTATTTCACCCTCCCAGAGCTAAATATTTACCAGCATACCTCTACATATACACATAATATTCTACGTTCATACATACAAGAATCTTTTTAGGGGCTTTAAAAAGTTATAGGGTTTTTTTTTCATTCAGACTATCTTTTGAATTTCTCAATTTTCTAAGGCAGCAGAGGGAGAATAGCAATCTATGTTGAAGTGGGCAATCTGGTTAGGCATATGATAGACTTATGAAGTAATTTCAATATTCTCCTTTTAAAATATATACCGGCATGTCCCTAAAGGGACATGAAAAAATTGCCTGAAGTTCTTTTTTTAAAATTATTATTATTCCTGCCCTGAGAAGTCATAACATAAATCTAAATGAAGGAATGTAAACCTTTTCTTATGTATATTCCCTGGAAAATAGCCCATCATCCTCTAGGTATCAAGATAATGCCACAAATAGCTTACGTTCACGCATGCGTTCGGCTAATTTTTATGAGTGGTCCTTTTCAAATTCCATGCAAAATGCAGACTCTCCTCTGGCATTCAGGGAACATGACTATTTGTGATCCTGTTATCTTTCCTCAAAAAAAAAAAAGTCTGCCCTATCTCTGATTACCATGTAGCAGGTCTGTCAACCACAGTTCTATCCAAATATTCCATAATTATGTTACATCATCTAAAGTGAAGCTTGAAGCACTTCTTTCTGCTGTCCTTCCAATTATCCTAAGACTCTTCAGCATAGCAGCTGCTGAAGCATCCTGCTGACATTTATCCCTTGCACATGTCCAGCACTAGAAAACACACATAACAGGTGCATGAATATTCATTGAGTAGGAATTTTTTATTCAAATTTGATGGTGTTTTATTATACTCACTACAGCACCTGTTATATCTACTATATTCACTACATAAAGGGATGGAGATTTGGCTTAAATGAAGCCAGTCAAGGAGATTGACACTGCCAATCACCCAGCCTCTGTGCACTGTTTCACAGATTTCATTCATTCAAAGCATGGTGTTAGTTGACTCAGTTCTGTCAGATAAACACGTCCAATATCTTCAGTAGGATTATGTCTACGCAATGATAGCAGATCTAGGGCTATAGTTTTGGTTGGGTTCGTTTGTTCATTTCTGGTATTATTTTTGTCTGTGCTTATCCAATAAATCTATGCATAGAAATAAAATTATTAGAATCCTACCTGTCTTGTTACAGTGAAATGTACATCATACGTCAAAATGTGCCAAGGCTACATAGGTGAGGCCAGATACCAATATCATTCAAGTACATGAGAGAATTGTCCCATTTAGAGCAAAAGTTAAACTAGGCTATGACAAAGTGCAAAGTTGAGCTAATCCCTGGTGAACTGGGGCTAGAAAATGAGTTACTTTGGATACTAGATGGCACAGCGGATAGAGCACTAGATCTGGAGAAGAAGGTCTGAGTTCAAATCCTGCCTCAGACACTTACTGGCTGCATGACCCTTGGCAAATCACTTAACCCCTGCTGCCTCAGTTCCCTCATCAGTAAAATGGAGATAACAATTACACATATATCCCAGGGCTGTTATGAGTATCAGCTGAGAATTTTTACTGTAAAGGACTTGCCAACCTTGAAGTGTTATATGAATGTGAGTTGTTGGTAGTAGTGGTGGTAGTGGTAGTAGTAATGAGTAGTAGATTGTAGTAGTAGTTTTATTATTATTATTTGTTATTTCAGGTCCTAAATCCTCACTTTACAGCCTAGATTATCTGTATTGATTGACTGATCCTCCCTTTGCTTTCTTTTTATTGTGCTTCACAAATGCCGAGAAATAGGTTTCATTGTGACTTCATACCTAATAAGAACCAAAGGTGCCAGGACTATACGTGCATACACATATACATACAATATATGTGTAAATTGGATTGTTGCATTCATAAGTCCTTCATATACACCCATGCTATTAACAATAGGATCATATATTAAAAGGCTGTAATTTTCCCCTAACAAGTTAATCTATAAAAGGAAATAAACACTATCACAATTGTTTCTCTTTCTCAAAGATAAACCCATTTTTGAAAAATATACCGATTACAACAAAAATCATATTAAAAATAAATTATTTTGAGTAAAGTAGCCAGGAATGTAAAGGCACCATTTTCAAATGTGGAGATGTTTACTTTGTTGTTTCTAATAAACTATAGTGGTATTTCTGACAGTGAGACTAAGCGTGATAAATTCCAGTCTAGAGGGACCTTTTTCTTTTGAGTAAAAAGCATTTTAAAAGTGGAATGATATTACAATATTGAGCTAAACTAGAAATCTCTTTCTGGCTGGGGCCACAACCAAATGCTTTTAATGTTTATTTGTTTATAAGTAAAAAGAAACCAGAAATTAAGAAAGGAAAATTTAATCAGAAATCTTGGCAAATAATAATAAAGTAATGGGCAAAAAGAATACAAAGTCATCATTTCTGTACATGATTCAGAAACTGACCTATTTGCAAAGGAGCTTATCTGCAGATGGTTAGAAGACACACTTACCCCAAATACAGGATGAGAAAAGGTTGATTTAGAGGGAATTGATTTATGAGCTACAAACTAAAAAAGTAAGTTTTAAAACTAGGTGGTGGATTAATTATAGGCAATACGTACTATATAACTTAAAGTATAAAAGTTTCATTAACTTAGTTGTTTTTGCACTCATTGTTTTTGAGTACCTGGAACATAATGAGCACATAATGAATTTGCTGACTGAATGAATTTACTAAAAAGATATTTGGTTTTTAGGGGTATTGTGTGTTTACACGTGTTTATTTTTTTTAACTAACTTAATTGTCTATAAATCCCAAATCATATTTCTCTATGCATTTAGGCAAGTCTTTTTCACAAATTTTCAAGAGCGAGGGATTTTTTTTAAACAAACTGATTAAGGAAGGCTGCAAGTATGGAAGATACTCAGTTTGGAGTCAGAAGATCTGAGTTTGAAGCTTGACCTTATAGAAGTAGTAAATCACTTAATTTTCTCTGGGTCTCAATTTTCTCATTTCTAAAATGAAGTTTGGGCTGCCCTAGATTGACTCTAAGGTACTCTAAGTCTCTAAATCAATGATTCTATGTTCCTGTGATTTCACTACATGGACCATTTATATGCTTGTGTGTTTGTGTTTGAGTATATATGAGAAAGGGATCAATCACACACACATATATGGACCAAGTCCCAATGGAATTCTAGTAACTCTCCATTATCAGTCTGGGGAGCCTCTACCCATCTCTGATACCTCACAATTGTCTTCCTAGATCTTGAGAGGTGATGGGGAATTCCTAAATACCCATGCCCAGTTGATGGAAAGAAATAAGGTAAGTAGGTGTGTCCAACCACTGCAGTGGACGGATGATCATGCCATTGCCATCTCCAGAGTCCTCTTGGAGAACATTGCTTCTTTCTTCTCTTTGACCTAGAGAAGATCAAAGTATGTGTAATCTTGTTTCCCAGTGTCTCACAAATTCTGTTTCATCAGTTTCCCCAAAGATATGAAGCATTGATACTCCCTCAATTAGAGTTGGAATTAGAGCATCCAATTACAGAAGAATAAAATTAGTAGGCTCAGTTCTCTCTCTCTCTCTCTCTCTCTCTCTCTCTCTCTCTCTCTCTCTCTCTCTCTCTCTCTCTTTCTCTCTCTCTTCATATATAGCAGAATAACAACAATAAAATTAAATTTTTCCCTCCAACTTGCTTTTAGCTATTTTTTCCTATATGAAAGCTTATATTTGGATTTTATGGTGGCTAAGAAGTAACTGAACTGTCCAGAGATTGCATACACACACATATATGTATGTATGTATATGTATGTATGCATGTATGTGTATATGTATGTATGTGTGTGTGTATATATATATATAAATAATTCTGTGTGTGTATGATTGTGGGTAAGTATAGGGAATCATCTGTCTTGTACCTGGAAAATTGTGAGGATAGAATTTCTGCTTCTTGATGATTTCACCTTTTCTTTTATTCGTTCTTTTTTTTTACCCCCACAAAATAATACTTAAATATTCACTTTAAACAAAGCACCATACTAAGTACCATGGGGTAAACAAAGGTACATATTATGTAAATTTATGAAAATCTAGACCTGTGATTTCAGTGGTTTGGGGAACTGTCAGTATGGAAATATCTTCTGTTGATAACATATTGATAACTCATTAGCAACTTATAGTCTTGATAAGTGGCATTCGTCACTGAGAGGTTAATAAATGCTTGCTAATTGATTTATGTATGTATATACACATCTTATATGTGTATATGTATGTAGATAGATAGACAGAAAGTCAGAAAGTCAGACAGACAGACAGACAGATAGATAGATAACTACAGTCTCTGTTTTCAAGTTTCAGAGGGAGGACTTGAACCTAGGTCCTCCTAACTCCAGGGTCAGCTTCTATCTACTATGTCACACTGACCCTCAAGATATATACACATATAAGTAATTCTATAGAAGATATAATCGCATTCCAGCTCACCCAGTGTTGCTACCTCCGGGTTATTCTCTACTCCTCCCTCTTCTTCAGCCTACTTATCTCATCAGCTGCCAAATTTTGTCACAAATGCCTCCATTAACAAACCATCACCATTCGGCATTCTCTTCTCTCCACTCACATGGCCGCCATGTTAGTTCAGCCTCTTAATTTGTACCCTTGCCTCCAGTCTCCCCCCACTTCAACTCATTCTCTGCACAGCTGCCAAAGTGATTTCCCTCAAGTGCATTGACCATGTTCCTTCCCTACTCTATAAACTACAGTGGTTCCCTATTCTCTCTAGAATCCAATATAAATTCCACTTTCTGGTATTGAAACACCTTTGCACAGGTAAACACCTTTGTAACAGGTACCTTTGTAAAATGTTGCTGTTGTTATTGTTTTTTCGGAGGCAGTCAGGGTTAGGTGATTTGTCCAAGGTCACACAGGTACTAAATGTCTGAGGCTGGATTTGAGCTATTTACTCTGACTCCAAGCCCGGTGCTATATCTACTATATTACCTAGCTGCCCAAACCTATAATTGATATTAGCCTTAACTACTACTACTACTACTACTACTACTACTACTACTACTACTACTACTACTACATCTATTTACATATATATGTGTGTGTGTGTGTGTGTGTGTGTGTGTATACACACACACACACACACACAAAGCAATGCTACAGTCTTTGTTTTCAGGTTTACATTCTAGTAGAGTAGGAAACATGGACACACAAAAAAAGGAACTACATATGTGATATATGCTCTGTGAATTTTACGCAGAGTAACCTGGGTCCAGTCATCTGGACCCTTATGCCTAGGCAAAGTATAGAATCCAGGAAAGTCAATGAAGAAAGCTCTTCTCTCTATTCCCAGAAGCATATGCTCCATGGAACAAAGGAAAGAGCAGAACTATATGTGTCAACATCATGAAGCCATACCATAAAAAAAGAGCTCTTGTATATTCCTAAGATTCAAATATTTCTGTTTATAAATACACCTTCCTTGAAGGTCCAAAGGAAGCAAAAGCATGGGTCTCTGGAACAAACAAAAAGAAAAAGGACTTTTTCCAGGCTCCTCCCACCTTCTCTACCCAAAATAGGCTCATACCCAGTTCAATTAGTGACTAACATAGTACTTGTCAGCAAGCTCTGTCAGTTACCATCTCTTATCCTTCCTAAAATATTTTAAATAAATCCTTTCTAGAAGCCTCAGTTCCTTTACCTATAAATGTCTCAATTTAAATGGGGGCCTATCCAGCTTCTACCCTTCTATGACCAACACCCCCCTTCCCCCAGCCCCAACACCAACCAAAAAGTAACTAAGGCAGTTTGCTAAGCAATTTCATTAATCATCAGTCTAGATTCTAGACATACAAGCAAGTATCATCCACAGTAATGCTCACCAATTCAGGTATCCCCCAGCAGTGATGAGTACAGTGCCATAGCCCTGTACATAGGTGAGGACATATTCTCCCTTTCTTTGGTTAGATTAGAGATTTCTTCAATGGGATTGTTCCCATCTTCTGTCTGCCTGATGGGATATAAAATAGAGCTCATCAGAACCAATTTTGAGAAATAATTCTATCCAGCCTTAGACACCTACTAGCTAGGTGACCTTGGGCAACACATTTAACCTTGGTGTGGCTCAGTTTCCACACCTATAAAATGGGAATAATCACAGAGTTATTGTGAGAATTAAATAAGCTAATACTTATTTTTTAAAAAAAAAAGCTTAGTGGGGGCAGAGCCAAGATGGTGGAATAAAAGCTGGGAGCTTAAGCTCTCTCCCAAACTCCTCCAAACACCTATAAAAATGACTCTAAAATTTTAGAGCATAGCGAAAGAAATTTCCAGCCCAAGACAACCTGGAAGTTCGACAGGAAAGGTTTATTGCACCGGGCTGGGAGAGGAACACAGATTAATGCTGGTTGCACAGTCAGAGACTAGTCCCCAGTGAACCTGGAGCAGGCCTCAGAGAACTGAATCACTGGCAACTGTGGTGGTTTCCAGACTTCTTGAGCCACAAATGCCAAAGACAACTTAGAAGGTCAGTAGCAAGGGTATTTCACACCTGGGTGAGAGAGGAGCATAGGTTGGGCCCCAGCTCTAGGGCAGGGAAGGTGGCAGCTGTGGCAGTGGCTTCTTTCAGAGCTCTTGGCCCACAGACAGTGGGGAGATTGAGTGGCTCATCAGAGGGGGATTGGAGGGATCTCTTTGCTGGTGCTGAGGCAGGATTCTCTTGCTTTACCTATGCTTGGATCTGGGTCACAGTCCTGGGTGATGGTCCTGGGGTGGGGAGGAGTGCTGGCATGGTAGAGCTTGTGGTAGCTATGGAGAGGGAATCCTCCTCACAGTTCCAAGGCAGAAAAGATGCTTGTGGTCACTCACAGACCAGAGCAAAGGCTAGGAGAGGAGTAAACACCTTTCCTTTTATCATACCATCTTGGAAGAACTGAAAATTTACAGGTTCCTAAAAGTATCTCTGAAAACAGCTGCAAAAAACCCCTGAAGATTGAGACAGTACACCCTCCACACTGTAAGCAGAGTCCTACCTTAATAAAGAGTTAAAAGGTCAAGTAATTGGCTGGGAAAATAGGCAAACAGCAGAAAAAAAAAACTTCAGACTATAGAATCTTACTCTGGTGATAAAGAAGATCAAAACATACAAAATCAAAAGAAGAAGACAACAAATTCAAAGTTCCTATATCCAAGGCCTCCAAGAAAAATATGGATTGGTCTCAGGCCACTGAAGAGCTTGAAAAGGATTTTGAAAATCAAGTAAGAGAAGTAGAGGAAAAATTGGGAAGAGAAATGGGAGTGATGCAAGAAAATCATGAAAAACAAGTCAATAGCTTGTGAAAGGAAACCCCCCAAAATACAGAAGAAAATAACACCTTAAAAATAGACTAACCCATATGGCAAAAGAGGTCTAAAAGCCCACTGAAGAAAATAATTCCTTAAAAATTAGAATGGAGTAAATGGAAGCTAATGACTTTATGAGGAATCAAGAAATTATGAAACAAAATCAGAAGAATGAAAAAATAGAAGATAATGTGAAATATCTCATTGGAAAACCAACTGACCTGGAAAGTAGATCCAGGAAAGATAATTCAAAAACTATCTGTCTACCTGAAAGCCATGAACAAAAAAAGAGCTTAGATACCATCTTTCAAGAAATTATAAAAGAAAACTACCAGAGGGTAAAATAAAAATTGAAAGAATCCATCAATCACCTCCTGAAAGAGATCCCAAAAGGAAAACTCCTAGGAATATTATAGCCAAATTTCAGAGTTCCCAGGTCAAGGTGAAAATATTGCAAGCAGCCAGAAAGAAACAATTCAAGTGTTGTGAAAACACAATCAGGATAACCCAAGATTTAGTAGTCTCTATGTTAAGGGATCAGAGGGGTTGGAATATAATATTCTGGAGGTTAAAGGAGCTAGGATTCAAACAAAGAATCACCTACCCAACAAAACTGAGTACAATCCTTCAGGGGAAAAAGGGATGAAATAGAGGACTTTCAAGCATTCTTGATGAAAAGACCAGAGCTGAACAGAAAATTTAACTTTCAAATACAAGATTCAAGAGAAGCATGAAAAGGTAAACAGGAATGAGAAATTATAAAGGACTTATTAATGGTAAACTGTTTATATTCCTACATGGAAAGATGGTATTTGTAACTCATGAGACCTTTCTCAGTATTAGGGTAGCTGGAAACAATATATACATACATACATACATACATACATACATACATATATATATATATATATATATATATATATAGACAAAGGACACAGGGTGAGTAGAATATGAAGGGATGATATCTAAAAAATAAAATTAAGGGGTGAGAGAGGAATATACTGGGAGAAGGAGACAGGGAGAGGTAAAATGGGGTAAATTAGCTCACATAAAAGAGGCAAGAAAAAGTTTTTACAGTGGAGGGAAAGAAAGGGGAGATGAGAGGGAATAAGTGAACCTTACTCTCAGCAGATTTGGCTTAAGGAGGGAATAACATACACACTCAATTGGATATGGAAATCTGTCTTTTCCTACATGAAAGTTGGGGGGAAGGGGATAAGAGAGGGAGAAATGATAGAAGGGAGGGCAGATTAGGAGAGGGGGTAGTCAGAAGCAAACACCTTTGAGGAGGGACAGGGTCAAAGGAGAAAATAGAATAAATGGGGGGCAGGATAGGATGGAGGGAAATATAGTCTTTCACAACATGACTATTATGGAAGTGTTTTTCATGACTATACATGTATAACCTATAATTGAATTGCTTGCCTTCTCAATGAGGGTGGGTGGGGAGGGAAGAAGGGAGAGAATTAGGAACTCAAAGTTTTAAATAGGAATGTTAAAAATTGTTTTTATATGCAGCTGGGAAGTAAGATATACAAGCGATGGGGTATAGAAATCTATCTTGCCCTACAGCAAAATAGAAGGGAAGGGGATAAGAGAAGGGTGGGGGTTTGATGGAAGGGAGGGCAGATTGGGGGAAGGGGTAATCAGAATGCACTCTGTCTTGGGGTGGGGGAGGGGAGATATGGGGAGAAAATTTGGAACTCGAAATCTTGTGGAAGTGAATGCTGAAAACTAAAAATAAATTAATTAATAAGAAAAAAATCTTAGCACAATGTCTGGCACATGGTAGGGTGCTACATAAATGCTCATATTACTATTTACTACTGTGGATATTACTGTTGTTTGTTATTGTTATTATTACATCTGTCCATTTGGGTCTTCTGTGACTTAATCCAATAACCTATTTAATCTCTTGTTTGGTTCCTGCTGACAAATCTGGGAAATACGAGGTGACCTGTTTAGGATGGGAAAAGATAAATCACATTTCAGTGGCAAAATTAAAATTCAGTTCAATTCAACAAACCCTAATTTTAAGCACCTACTTAAAATTGTGTGACCCTGGGCAAGTCACTTAACCTCTGTTTGCCTTAATCCACTTATAGTTCATTTCATTAGTTCTAATTCTTCTTCTCAAAATGACTAATGTGAAAATATGTTTAATACGAACGTGTACGTAGAGCCTATATTGTATTGCATGGCGTCTTGGGGAGGGGGTGAAGGGGCGAGAGAAGAGAAAGAGAAGGAGGGAGGGGAGGGGGACAGGAGGGGGAAGGAGAGGGAGAGGGAGAAAATTTGGAACTCAAAAGCTTGTGGAACGGAATGTTGTAAACCAAAAATAAATAAACAAATAGAAAGAAAATCAGACATAACACACTACTAACCAAGCTGTGAATCGGTCCAAGCCATTCTGGAAAGAAAGTTCAGATTACGCTTTAAAAAAGAAATGAACTAGAATTCTCATTACTAGGCACATAGGCAAAGAAGCCAAAGACAGAAAGAAATATTCTATGTATACCAATATATTAATAGTAACACTCTTTGTAGTAGCAAAGAACTGGAAACAAAGGAAATGCCCATCCAATGAGGGGGAGCGAAACAAATTGTGCTACATATGTAACCTTGACTACACTGGCCTCTGCTCCTCAAGGGCAGGTGTGTTACATTTCACCCTTCCCCCAGGGTTTCCCACCTTAAGGGGTGTGGGGGGGGGAAATCTCAAACCCTAGCTGATTATATTCTCCTAATTTATGGGGTCTCCTGCACCCTAGTTCCATTTAACCACTTAACACAATAGCTTTTACAAAACGATTATTTATTTCAAAGGTGTAGCAAGAACAAACATCCTGCATTAATTCCTCCTTACACCCTCCTAGTCTCCAGGTTAGGGAGAGGAATGAAACTCTCAGCATGGCTCAGTTCCAATGGTAGCATCAGTCCCTCCAAATTCCAAGTCCAAAACTTCCCTGGGCTTATACCAGTGCCCTGACTTCTAATGGGCTTTCCTGCTGGGCCAGGAGGAGGAAGGGAAAAGAAAGGAATCAGCATTTATAAAGCTTCTACTTTGTGCCAGGCACTGTGGTGAGTGCTTCACAAATAATTTTCCTTTGATCATCTGGTAACATCTGGCCTGGTTCCCTGCTTCCTAACAACCTGCTTACCAGGTCACCATGGCTCAGGCTCTTAGGTCCAGGGACTCCAATGCCTTAGCCTAGAACTGAAAAGGACAGATGAAGTAGAGCCAAACCCCAATTCTTAGGGCGGGGGGACCTAACAGGGAAAGGAAGAAGGTAGCCCTTCCCCCATACCCAGCTTAGTACATGGTGCTTAAGCTTTGGATGAATAGGACCTTCATCCCCTGGATGCTGCTAAAACAAAGATTGTTCAAGTCTGGTAGTTTTAAAGACACAGTCTGTTTTGGCTATGCAGCCAACAGAAAGAAGCTACTCTCAACCACTTGATAGGGGAAGGGAAGATGCTTTCTTACAGAAGCAGGTCTCTCCATCTTAGGTGATTTGGGCATGAACAAGAAAATCCTGTTCACATAGACATAATTGAATATTAATGTACTGTAAGAAATGACTATGAAGAATATAGAGAAACATGGAGAGATAGGAAATGAAGTAAATCTAAATTAACAGAACCAGGAAACCAAATTATCATGGCATTGTAAATTCATTCATTCAGCAGTCTCTTATTAAACATCTGCTATGTGCCAGGCACTGGGCTAGGTGCTCAGGATACAAAGCCCAAAATAAATCAAAAGGCCCTCAAAAAACCAAATCAGTCCCTGCCCTCAAGAAACTTAAATTTTGTTGGGGGAAGGAATATATACCTAGAAAACAAAACACAAAACAGAAACCAACACAAACCCTCAGGGGCTATGTAATTATATTGACCAAGATTTTACTTGAAGAAAAGACGAGAAAAGGCAGCTCCCTCTATTCTTGGGAATTTTGGAGGCTGATGGGTATAGATAATTGTATATATTGTGAGATTCAGCTGAAGCGTTGTTTAATCTCAGTAAACTGCTTTCTTTTCCATTTTTTCCCTCTTTGTTACAAGGAAAGGTTGTCTGGGTAGAAGAAGGAAGGAAGGATAAATTTAGAAATAAAGATGATGAAAAACCAAAAGACATTCATTTTAAAAATGAATAAATTTGTATTAATTATCCTGATTTGTTTTCTCAGGGTCAAATTTAGTCATCTTCTGGCATTCTGCTGTTTTTTCCTCCTACCACCATTTTATGGTCGAGATCTAGTTTTACCAGCTCTCAAAATCGATTAATTTATCCACAGATACTTGAAGACCACAGTTACCCATTCATGTCCCAACATGAAAAATGAAACCTGGGACACTAAGCAATCATAACTTCTGATTTCTTTCAGCTTGCTTCATAGTTTCAGATTACACTAAATTCACAAGTGAGAGGAGGTAATTTGAGATAGTGCAGTTTTGGTGGTGCTTCAAGTTACAGACGCTTTCTGCTACACATTGAAAGGGAATCTTTTCTTGCTGCTGCTGATTATCCAGTTTTAGGCCTGAGTATATATTTAAAAACCCCAGAGCATAATTATTCTTAGAATTGAAATAGCTCTTTGTATTTTCCAAGGATTTCTAAGTCGTTCATTACATAAGTCAAGGAATACCACTGTGAGCCAAGTCAATAAGTTTTCACAGGATTTAAATTGAGCTAGAAAGGATCATGGAACAAAAACCTCTTATTTTACAAATAAGAAAAACAGAGACCAGAGAGGTGAAGTTTCTAAGGTCACGTAGCTCATGCCCAGATGAAGAAAAGGAGACTTGGGAAGATAAATTATCAGAGACGAGGCTGAGTGTGTCAGGCACGTGGTGGGAAAGGTGAAAAAGTGGAGGTTGGGGTGCCAAAAATGTACCTGCTTAGGCAGCTTGGTGCACAAGACAGAGAATAGGGATGAAAGCAAGGAAAACCAGGGTTCGAGTCTTGCCTCTGGCTGCATGCTCTTGGGAAATTCTTTCCAGATTTTGCCCCAAAATAACCATTTTGCTAATTCCTCAACACATTTCAAGTCATTGGGATGAAAGCATAGAATAATTTAGGGCACACCTTAAAAAAAAGCAGGTTAACTATAGGAAGATCTCAGAGCTCTCTCTCACCTTGCTCAGTTTCCCACATCCCACAAGATACCTGCTCACCTAATTTTGTTGTTGTTCAATCATTTCAGACTCTTCATCATGCTATTTGGGGTTTTCTTGGCCAAGATACTGGAGTGGTTTGACATTTCCTTCTCCAGTTCATTTTACAGGTGAGGTAACTGAGGCAAACACGGTGAAGCGACTTGTCCCAGGATCGCACAGCTAGTAGGTTTCTGAGGAAGGATTTGAACTCATGAAGATGAGTCTTCCTGACCCCAAGTCCTGAGTTCTATCTACTATACCATCTAGCTGCCCTGTTCACCTAATTGGTATTGCTTTAAATTTTATAATTAAAGATGATTTCCCTTGGTTTAAGACTTTGTCTCTAGTTAAAAGGCAAGTACCTCTGGGAGGAATAAAACATTATGCCTTATCAGCGATTTACAATTCAGAATGAAGGAATATATCTCATCCTTCCTTTAGAGAGGTTGGAAATCTGGAGGATCAGAAAAGGAATGGAAAGAGAGACTGAGGATTTCAGCCCTTAGGAGAAAAAGTGGAAAAGTAGAGGCCATTAATAACATGCCACCTTCTTCAAGCAGCATGATAGTTCAGCAGTTCTAAAGCTTTTTTTGGTCTCAGGAGTCTTTTACATTCTAAAAAATTATCGAGGACTCCAAAGCACTGTTATGTGAGTTATATTTATCAATGTTTACTGTATTAGAAATTAAGATGGATAAATTTTAAAACACTTATTAATTCACTTAAAATAATAATAACCCATTTGTTTTATGAAAAATTACTATATTTTCCAAAATAAAAAATTGTGAGAAGAGGGGCATTGTTTTACATATTTTTGCAAATTACTTTTAATATCTAGCTTAATAGAAGACAGCTAGATTCTCATATTTGCTTCTGCATTCAATCCTTTACAATATGTTGTTTATGTAGAAGGATATGAAGAAAATCCAGCCTCACACAGATATGTAGTTGAAAAAGTTAGGATTAAAAAATGTCTTAGTATTATTATGAAAGTAGTTTTTGTCTCACAGATTTCCCTGAAAGAGTCTCTGGGACATCCAAGGGTCCTTGGACCACACAGATCGAGTGGCGGAGTCAAAGCCAGGAAGACCGATGTTTAAGTGTTGCCTTTAGCTGTGGTACTCTAGGATAGTCTCACCCTCGAAGACTTCTAGGAAATTCCCTAAAACTTTAAGTTTCCTGGAAGGTGTCAATTTGCACTGGTGGAGGGAGTTTCCCTTCCTGAGAGTTTCCACTACCAATGAAATCATAGGTCCAGTCCCCAGTTCCTTTGTTGTTTTTATTCAGTTGTTTCTGACTTTTCATGACCCCATGCACCATAACACACTTCTGTCCTCCACTATCTCTTGAAGTCTGTCCAAACTCATGTTTGCTGTTTCCATGACATTGTCTATTCGTCTCATCCTCTGCCATCTCTTTCTCCTTTTGCCTTCAATATTTCCCAACATCACTGTCTTTTCCAATGAGTCCTGCCTTCTCCTTATGTGGCCAAAGTATTTAAGCTAAAACTTGAGTTGTCCTTCCAATGAAAAGTCTGAATTAATTTCTTTAAATATTAACTGATTTATAACTAATGTGGAAATATATTTAATATGATTGTACAGGTACAGCCTGTATCAGATTGCGTGCTATGTTGGATAAGGGGAAGAATAGGGAGGGACAAAAAAAATGAGACTCAAAATCTTATAAAAGCGAATGTTGAAAACTATCTTCTTAAGCGGGAGAAAAAAACAATAAATGTGAACTGATTTCATCTCCTTGCTGTCCAAGGAACTCTAAAAAGTCTTCTCCAGCACCACAATTTGAAAGCACTGATGCTATGGGCCTCGGCTTTCCTTGCAGTCCAACTCTGACACCCATATGTTGGTACTGGAAAAACCATAGCTTTGACCATATGGACCTTAGTCTGCAAGGTGATGTCCACTTTTTAGTATGCTGTTCACATTTGCCAGAGCATTTCTTCCAAGGCGCAAGCATCTTTTCATTTCATGGCCACAGTGGGCATCTGCAATGATCTTTGAGCACAAGAACATAAAATATGACGCTGCTTTTATTTCTTCTCCCTTTATTTTCCAGGAACTGATAGTTTGTTTTTTTTATGTTCAGCTTCCAGCCAGCTTTTACATTCTCCTTTTTCACCCTTATCAAGAAACTTCTTAATTCTTCTTCACTTTCTGTCATCAGAGTGGTATCATCTGCATATCTGAGATTATTGATAATTCCCCCAGCTTTTGATTCATCTAGTCTGGCATTTTGTATCATGTACTCTGCATGTAAGTTTAATAAATAAGGTGATAATATACATCCCCTTTACCTACTTATTTTATAATTTGCTGAGTAGGGAGCATAACAGCTCAACAGGGCGCATGGACTTCTGATTACCTTTGCTATACATATGAAGCCAAACTAAGATTGTATGTCTACAGAAGTAAAATGTTTACTCTGGCAATGTTTAATTAAACAGAAAATTGAATTGATTTAGATTTCTAGCCTTTGATTTTACTATATATTTACAGATATAATCATGGCTTTGCTATCTTTTATACTCAGAACTTTCTTAATCTTTTAATTTCTACATGCGTGAACACATAACACAAAGTAACACCATCAAATATTTGTTTTAGGTTTCTTCTAGCTCTTTTACACACACATATACAAAGAACCACTTTACCTATTAGAAACACCCACTATGAAATACAGGCCAGACTTCTAAATTTGACTCTTCCTTTCCTGAGCTGCACCCTGGGGAGATAAATCGGACACCCACCTGTTGTACAGAGCTGTTATAAGGTTAATTTCTCCTTCAGAAATAAAGTGCAAGTGAAGCTGAAAGAGATGTAGGATTCTTGGCTCAGTAAGAAGGCAGATGGAATTCAGTTCTACACTGATAGTAACAGTCCAAAGCACTTTTATGATGTCCTGAAGGCTATTTATAGGGCCAAAGACCTATGACGCTTCTCAACTACTCAACACTGATGGAGCCACATTGATCAGTGATAATGACAAGATCTCAGAGAGATGGACTGAACACTTCCATAAGATTCTCAACAGACTGTCATAAATCAATGCTGAAGCCATTGACTGTATAGCTCAGGTTAAAGTCAGTCCCTCTCTAGCTAAATTTCCAACTGAAGAAGAGGTTTTGGATGCTATTAGGCTCCTCTCATGTGGCAAAGTGCCTGGTGCTGATTCTATTCCAGCTGAGATTTACAAGGCAGGGGGTCCACTGCTCATATAAAAGCTGACTGAAATCTTCTGGGTTATATGACAGGAAGAGGTTATCCCCCATGAGTTCAAGGATGCCTCCATTGTCCATTTCTATAAAGGAAAAGGAAATAGCTGTCCTGTAACAATCACAGAGAGAGGCTCTCTCTTAGTCATTGCTAGCAAGATTCTTGCCAGAGTCTTCCTTAATAGGCTGATCCTTCACCTGGAAGATGGTGTAATAGCAATTTAGATTTGAAGGTCTTTCCCATCCATTAATAGGCCATGTGAGTTCCCTGCATCACAGGAAGCCTAAGTCACATGTGGTGGGAGGAGCTTGCTGAGAGGAAAAGGAAAATGTGTCACAGGAAATGCTGAGAGAATAGTCATGATAGCTAGAGCTGAGGGAAAGAGCAGATGTGTGATAGCTGTGCTGTGAGTTTGCTTGTTGTGGCAAGGCCCTAGCAGGAGGTGGATGGTTTTGGAATGGCAAGGCTCCATGCTGCAGTATTGCGTATCAAATTCTTTGCTGCTGTGATGGATCAGACATATTGGTTATGGGATCTAGTCTTCTAGTGTCTGAATGAATGGTTTACTTCTTCTACCTTGTATGTGGAGAGTCTCATACATTTTGCGATACAGAACCAGATAGGCATTTTGACACTTATCATCTATATTGTGATTATTGCCTTGCTGATCCATGTGATCATCTACCCAAGAACCAGTGTGACTTCAGAAAGGGCCGATATGCTGTTTGCTGCCTGACACTTCCAAGAGAAATCTGTCTGTATACAACATTCTTTGATATGGCCAAGGCCTTTGATGCTGTCAGTCGTGAGGACTTGTGGAAGATCATGGCATAATTTGGTTGCCCAGAGAAGTTCATCAGTATTGTGTGTCAGTTTCATGATGGCATGCTTGCATGGGTTCTGGATAATGGACAACGTTCACTCACTTTCCCAGGCACCAATGGATTGAAGCAGGCTGTGTGCTTGCTCCCATGCTTTTTAGATGATGTTTTCAGTGATGTTGTCAGACACCTTCAATAAGGACAAAAATGGCATGAGGGTCATCTACTGCACTTACAATGAATTATTTAACTTGAAAAGGCTACAAGCCAAGACTAAAGTGGAGAGAGTGTTGGTACATGATTTTTTTTTTTTCGTTCACAGATGATTGTTCATTCAATGCAACCTCCGAGACTGAGATGCAGCAAAGTACGGATCAATTCTCTGCTGCTTGTGCTAATTTTGGTCTCACAATTAACACCAAGAAAATACAGGTTCGCCAGTTAGCACCACACCATTCATATGTGGAGCCATCAGTTACAGCACATGGAGAAATTTCAAATAAGTTCACTTATCTTGACAATATACATTCCAGGAATGTACACATAGATGATGAGATTGATGCAGGAACTGCCAGAGTTAGTTCAGTGCTTGGTACACTCCAAAGGAAAGTGTGAGAGAGAAGAGGTAGACTGCCTTCCAAAATGAAGATCTACAGTGCCATTGTGCTGACCTCATTATTGTATGTCTGTGAAACCTGGACTATATGCAGTATATGGTGGGAACCACAGAGAGGTAGATTGGCACACCCCATCCAGGAACAGCGATGGACATGATTTGAACAACGTTCATAGTTTTCTGGGAGAGAGCAGAAAGAGGAAAACATAGGTAGTTGGCCTGTGGAGGATATGACCAGAGAGGAAGGGGTGATACTGTTACTAGACTCCTGTGCTCTAAATGACTAACTAATCTGTAGGGTGATTCAATTATGCAACAAGAAGGATATTGATAGAAGCAACATATTACTTTAAAATAACAATGAATTACACTTCAGATTCTTTTTTCATAGATCTTAGATTTAGAGCTAAGAGGGACTTAGAGATCATTTTATCCTCCCACATTTTATATTAGAAGAAATATTACTATCATCCTCTATTTTTCTTTGAGGGCAGGTACATTCTAGGTGGTGCATTTCTGAGCAGAAATCTCATATTTTATGATTTAAATGTTTCATTTCATTAGAGACATTAAAAACCATGCAAAGACAAACTATACCTTCACTTCACCGAATGTGCAAATATTCAGACTCAGATTAATTATTTATGATACTAATTACACCTAATGGAGGAGAGTCAAAGGTTGTTTTTATTTATGATGGCTGACCTTTGAAGAATTCAGAGCATAATAGTTTGCCAGAAGCAGTATCTACATTTTCCTGAAAGTCCAGATGAAAAGTGGGCCAAAAGGTCAATGATTTCAGGAGTTTTTCTTTAAATTATGACAAATATTTATAGATACGTAGATGAGCAAATATTTCCCTTTTCTTGGTGTTTTGATGTGACTAACATAGGAAATGATGGAGAAAAAAATACAGATCAAGGAAAGACAATTCCATTTTCCTTCCATGACACATTTCAAGGTGCTCAGAGATGCTGAGCTAGGTAGAGTATGGATCTGAACAAGCGGGGAAACTTTTAGTTTACATGCATTTATCTTCCTCCTCCACTCTTTGTGGAGAAGAGATAACTTCAGGCACAGTGAGCAGAGAGATGGGTTTGAATCCTACATAATGTCGCGAGACTACTTGTTTGGCATTGGGCAAAGTCTTGGTCTGTATGGGACTCCCAGTTTCTTTTCTTTAAAATAAAAGAATAAGACAAAATGACCTCTAAGATCTCTTTGAGTTCCAAATCTATGATTTTATGAAAAGAGTTCACAATATTTCTTGAGCTCAGTTGAAAGCAAGTCAGTAAGTAAATATTTATTAAGCCATGTTCCAGGCACTGTGCTAAGCCCTGGGGATGCAATGAAAGGCAAAAACAAAACAAAACAAAACATCCGAAAATAAACAAATTTTAAAAAGTCCCTGCTCTCTAGGAGCTTACAATGTAATAGGGGAGATTTGGGTGACCTTGGGCAAGTCACAGCTTCTCAAGGTCTCAGTTTCTTCATCTTCAAAATGAAGGTCAATCACTTAACCTCAATAGACTTTAGTTTCTTTATCTGTAAAATGAAATGGTTGGACTAGGCAGGGGTGGGGAACCTGCGGCCTCGAGGTCCCTCTAGGTCCTCAAGTGAGGCCCTTTGAATCCAAACTTCACAGAACAGGATTAAGTCAAAGGGCTGCACCTGAGGATCTAGAGGGCCACATGTGGACTCAGGTTGCCCACCCCTGGACTGGAAGTTTCCTTCCTGCCCTGACTGAGCTATGAAGTAGGACACTGAGACTTTCCCCTAGATTTCAGTTTGATCCTTTTCCCGCTACTCCATGTTGACTTTCTTTAAGAAGCATGTTAGAATTCAAAGAGTACTACCCTGTCCTTGTAAAGGAAACATATAATTCACACCTGGAATGTTGACTACAGTTCTGGTCCTGGACCTGGACCTCTCAAGAAAGAGATAATAAAACTGGAAATGATCTAGAAAGGGGCAATTCAACGATGCAAGAGGACAGGGAACCTGCCATATGATGGTGTTATAAAATAATCATGTTTTTTTCATGCTTGAAAAATGATAGGATTTAGAACTGGAAGGAAGGAATCTTAAGAGATCATTTAATCCAACCCTTTCATTTTCAGATTGGGAAACCAAGGCCCATAAAAGCTGTGACTTGCCCAACAGAAATAAAATTCCAATCTGGGCTTTTTTTGGAGGGGGAAGGCAGGGCAATTGGGGTTAAGGGAATTGCCCAAGGTCACACAGCTAGTACATGTGTCAAGTCTCTGAGGCCGGATTTGAACTCAGGTTCTCCTGACTCCAGGGCCAGTGCTCTACTCACTGAGCCACCTAGCTACCCTACTCACTGTGTTATCTAGCTGACAAAACAGAAAAATGATAAACGCTGGAGAAGATGTGGGAAAATTGGAACATTGTTACATTGTTGGTGGAGTTGTGAACTGATTCAACCATTCTGGAGAGCAATTTGGAACTACGCCACTAGGCTATAAAACTGTGCATACCCTTTGACCCAGCAATACCACTTCTAGGGCTGTATCCCAAAGAGATCATAGAAGTGGGAAAGAAACCCGTATGTACAAAAATATTTATAGTAGCTCTTTTTGTGGTGGCTAAGAATTGGAAATCAAGGGGATGCCTATCAATTGGAGAATGGCTAATCAAATTGTGGCATATGATTGTAATGTAATTATTATTGTGCTATAAGAAATGAGGAGCAGACAGACTTCATCATAACCTGGAATGAAATATATGAACTGATGCTGAATGAGGGGAGCAGAACCAGGAGGTCACTATACACAATTATGGACACACAGTCTCTGTAAGGACTAACTTTGATAGACTTGACTCCTCTCATCAATGCAGACAGCTCCAAAAGACTCATGATGGAAAAAGCTATGCACATCCAGAGAAAGAATTATGGAGTCTGAATGCAGATTGAGGCAAACTTTTTGCTCTCTCTCTTTTTTCCTTCTTTTTCAGTTTCCTTTCTTCTTTCTCATGATTCATTCCATTGGTTATGATTCTTCTTTACAACTGGACTAATATGTAAATAAGTTCAATGTGAAAGTATATATAGAACCTATATTGGATTACATGCCGTCTTCGCGGGGAGAGAGGAGGAGAGGAAATTTGGAACCCCAATGCTTGCGGAACAGAGTGTCATCAACTAAAAATAAAAAATAAATTTATTAAAATAAAAAAAGAAAGAAAAAATTCCAATCTGGGTCATGTTGCCTCAGAGAGAACTGGATGAAAATCAACTCTACTTGTGGTGGTTCCAGACAGGATGAACACAGACTCATATCTCAGAATGCTAGAACTCTGTAGTGTCTCTTAAAGTTTTAAATACAGCATACTTTAGACAAATAAAAGGAACTATACTTTCATATAGAAGTAGGCAGCTTCTGGAGCTTATTTCCTCAGGAGAAGCTACAGGCTAAAAATACAAACAACCAAAAACATAAAAAGTCTTGTGTACCATCAACAACAACAGTCGGTGCAGTGAGGAAAACAAGGGAAGCTGTTAACTGGGGGGAAAATGGGAATGTTTGAGCCAAATACCTGTGACGAGGCCTGATACAAAGCTATACAGAGAGCTAACAAATGAATAAGGCCAAGTACTCATAAACAAACCATTCTCAAAAGAAAAATGGCACACTATTAAGAGTCATATAAAAGGTTTCGTCTCATACCCGTCAAACTGGCAAAGGTGGCAAATGATGGAAATAACCAATATTAGTTTGAACAAAGACAAGCACACTAATACACTGTTAGTGGATATAATTATCTTGGAAAGCAATTTGGAATTACATTTAAAAAGTGACTAAATTGTCCTTACCCTTTGACCTAGAGATACTGTTGCTAGGCGTATACTCCAATGAGGTTAAATAAAGGTTCCAATGTGCACCAAAAGTAGCAAACAACTGGGAGTGAGGGTGGGGATGGGGACTAGTTCTCCATTGATTGGAGAATGACTAAATTGTGGTACATGAACATAATTGGTTTATTACTGTATTGTAAAAACGAATATGAAAAATATTTAAAAGCATGGAAGGACGAATGAATGAAAAAGCACTTTTTAGGTGTCTACTCTGTGCCAGACACTTTTATAAGTACTAGGGACAAAATTTTTTTTTTTAAATTTTAAGAGTAAGATAATCCCCACCATCAAGGATCCTACTACATTCTAATAGGGGAAGACAACCCATATGTGGGATTGGAGGGCAGGGTATGGTGTTTTAAAGACTGAAGTGTTTGGAATACAGACCCCCTATCTGTTAGGCCTGGTCAGTTGGATGGACAGTTCTTCCTTCCTTCTGTAATTTATTTCTGGTGCTCAAAGTTAGAGTACTGAGTTGGATGGATCCTGGCTCTAACATAGGACAATAATGCGGGTGCTTTCACATTCCTGTGAGTCTCCTCCCATCCAAATGGAGAGGAGTTGGCAAGCCCCTGTGATTATGAAGTTGATACTGTATGAACAAGAGAGAAGGGGTGGGGTATGTCAGTTTGGAGATTTCCCATGACATGCCCTGGGGACAGTGAATGTTCCAATTTGGCTAGAATAGAGGGTTTTGTTAGGGGAATTAGGCTTGTGCTAAGAGATTGGGGGTGCTATAGGCCTGGGAAATTGCTGTTCCCAGAATGCAGAGCATGGTCCCCCTCCTCAGCTCTCACCTCTCTAAGGAATAGGTGATGAGGGGGATGGTTGCTTTTACAGGCTTTTCCACTGGGGGAATCTATGGGTACCAAGGCTGCTGGTTTGAGTGGCTTATAGACAAACAGTGGACATTTTTTTTTTGGTGTAGAATGAGCAGAAGGAATCTGTTAACTAGAGGGAGCAGATTGTTTTCTAGGTACCGGGGGAGGTGGATAGAGGTTGCAAGTATGCGTTGGCTGCAATTCCTGATGCTTTGGTGGAATATTCTCCCTTTTGTTCTAACTGTGGTAGGAGTAGTAGTGATAACATTGAGTGGTGGAGGTGGTGGAGGTGATGGTCTCCCTTGTCTCTGTTGCTCCTGATCCTTGTTTTTGTCTGTTTCAATAGCTCTAAGTAATGCACATAGCCATAAAGTAAAATCCAGTAGCTGTCTGAATGTTATTTTCTTTTTTAAAAATTAATTAATTAATCAATTTTTAGTTTTCAACATTTGCTTTTATAAGATTTTAAGTTCTAAATTTTTCCCTCTTCCACTCCTCCCTCCCCAAATGGCATGCAATCTGATACAGGCTATACATGTATGATCATATATTTCCACATTAGTCATGTTGTGAAAGAAGACTCAGAACAAAAGGGAAAAACCATGAGAAAGAAAAAACAAAAAGCAAAAACAACAAAAAAGAGAAAGTAGTATTATTTGATCTGCATTCAGACTCCATTATTCTTTCTCTGGATGTGGATGGCATTTTCTGTCATGAGTTTTTTGGAGTTGTCTTAGATCATTGCATTGCCTAGAAGAGCTAAGTCTGACAAAGCTGGTCATCACACAATGTTGCTGTTACTATGTAGAGTGTTCTCCTGGTTCTGCTTACTTCACTCAGCATCAGTTCATACAAGTCTTTTCAGGTTTTTCTGGAATCCGCCTGCTCATCATTTCTTATGGAATAATAGTATACCATTACATTCACATACCACAACTTGTTCAGCTATTCCCCAATGGATGGGCATCTCCTCAGTTTCCAATTGTTCACCACCACAAAAAAGAGTTGCTATAAATAGTTTTGTAAATGGGAGTCCTTTCCTCTTTTTTATTGTCTCTTTGGGGTGATCTATTAGTAGAATTGCTGGATCAAAGGGTGTGCACAGTTTTATAGCATAGTTGGGCATAATTCTAAATTGTTCTCCAGAATGGTTGGATCAGTTCACAACTCCCCCAACAATGCATTGGTGTTCCAATTTTCCCACATCTTCTCCAACATGTATCATTTTTCTATTTTGTCATGTTAGCCAATCTGATAGGTATGATATGGTACCTTAGAGTTGTTTTAATTTGCATTTATATAATCAATGGCAATTTAGAGCATTTTTTCATATGACGATAGCTTTAATTTCTTCATCTGAAAACTGTCTATTCATATCCTTTGACCATTTATCAACTGGGTAATGACTTGTATTCTTACAGATTTGACTCAGTTCTCTCTATATTTTAAAAATGAGACCTTATCAAAGACACTGGTTGTAAAAATTGTTTCCAGCCTTTCTTTTTCCCTCCTAATCTTGGTTGCATTGGCTTTGTTTGTGCAAAACCTTTCTAATTTAATGTAATCAGGGAGGCAGAGCCAAGATGGCAGAGTAAAAGCAGGGATTTGTTTGAGCTCTCCCCTAAATCCCTCCAAACACCTATAAAAATGACTCTTAACAAATTCTAGAGCTACAGAACCCACGAAATGACAGAATGAAACAAGTCTCCAGCCCAAGACGACCTGTATGGTCACTAGGAAGGGTCTATTGCACCATGCTGGAAGCAGAGAGCAGCCCAGCATGGGCTGCGCCAGGACAGAGCAGACCAGAGTACACTGCTGGAGAAGACCTCAGGGCACTGAATCACTGGCAGCTGTGGCAGTTTCCATATTTCTCAACCCACAAATGCCAAAGACAACTGAGCAGGTCAGTAGGATAACTGTTGGACTTGGGTGAGAGAAATGTTCAATCTAGCCCCCGCCTCAGGGTAGCAGAGGTGGCTACAATAGTGGCAGTGGCTGCTTCCGGAGCTCCATGCCCACAGACAGTGGGGGGAATTAGGCAGCTGATCAGAGCAGGAGTGCAGGGATCTCTTTGCTGGTGCTGAGGCAGGGTTCTCTTGCTTTGCCCTGCTTAGTTCTGGGTTGCAGTCCTGGTTGGTGGTCCTTGAGGGAAGAGGAGCACTGGTGTGGCAGAGCTTGTAGTGGCTGTGGAAAGGGAGTCCTCCTGGTAGTTACATGGCAGAAAGGAGTACTTGCACTCACAGACCAGAGTATAGGCCAGGAGAGGAGTATCATAGCACTTCAGAATAGAAGTAACTCTGAAAACAGCTGCACAAAGCCCCTGGAACTTGGGACAGAGCACTCTCCATTCTAGAAGCAGTCATACTCTGACAAAGAGCTCAAAAGTCAAGTAATTGGCTGGGAAAATGAGCTGAAAGTGTAAAAGGACTCAGACTACAGAATCTTACTTTGGTGACAAAGAAAATCAAAACATACAGCCAGAAGTCAACAAAGTCAAAGATCCTACATCAAAAGCCTCCAAGAAAAATATGAATTGGTATCAGGCTGTGGAAGGGCTCAAAAAGGATTTAGAAAATTAAGTAAGAGAAGTAGAGGATAAATTGGGAAGACAAATGAGAGTGATGCAAGAAAATCATGAAAAACAAGTCAACAACTTGCTAAAGGAGACCCCAAAAATACTGAAGAAATTAACAACTTAAAAATAGACTAACCCAAATGGCAAAAGACCTCCAAAAAGCCAATGAGGAAAAGAATGCCTTACAAGGCAGAATTAGCCAAATGGAAAAGGAGGTCCAAAAGACCCACTGAAGAAAATACTTCCTTAAAAATTAGAATGGAGCAAGTGGAAGCTACTGACTTTATGAGAAATCAAGAAATTATAAAACAGAACCCAAAGAATGAAAAAATGGAAGACAATGTGAAATATCTCATTGGAAAAACCACTGACCTGGAAAATAGATCCAGGAGAGATAATTTAAAAATTATTGGACTATCTGAAAGCCATGATCAAAGAAAGAGCCTAGACATCATCTTTCAAGAAATTATAAAAAAAACCTGCCCTGACATTCTAGAACCAGAAGGTAAAATAGAAAATGAAAGAATCCACCGATCGTCTCCTGAAAAAGATCCCAAAAACAAAACTCCTAGGAATGTTGTAGCCATATTCCAGAGTTCCCAGGTCAAGGTGAAAATATTGGAAGCAGCCAGAAAGAAACAATTCAAGTGTTGTGGAAACACAATAAGGATAATACAAAATCTAGCAGCTTCTACAGTAAGGGATCAGAGGGCTTGGAATATGATATTCTGGAGGTCAAAGGAGCTAGGATTAAAACAAAGAATCACCTATCAAGCAAAACTGAGTATATTATGTCGGGGGAAAAATTGATTTTCAATGAAATAGAGGACTTACAAGCATTCTTGATAAAAAGACCAGAGCTGAATAGAAAATTTGACTTTCAAACACAAGAATCAAGAGAAGCATGAAAAAGTAAACAGGAAAGAGAAATCATAAGGGACTTATTAAAGTTGAACTGTTTACGTTCCTACATGGAAAGATATTTGTAACTCATGTGACCTTTCTAAGTATTAGGGTAGTTGAAGGGAACACATACACAATATACATATATACATATGCATATACATATATACATACATACACATATATAATATATATATATACACACAGATAGAGGGTACAGGGTGAGCTGAATATGAAGGGATGATATCTAAAAATATAAAATTACAAGGTGAGAAAGGAATATATTGGGAGAAGGAGAAAGGGAGTGAGAGAATGGGGTAAATTATCTCCCATAAAAGAGCCAAGAAAAAGCTGTTATAATGGAAGGGAAGAAGGGGGAGATGAAAGGGAATGAGTGAACCTTACTCTCTTTGGATTTGGCTTAAGGGGGGATAATATACTCACTCAGTTGAGTATCTTACCCTACAGGAAAGTAGGGGGGAAGGGGATAAGGGGGGGGAATGATACAAGGGAGGGCAGATTGGGGGAGGGGGTAGTCAGAAGCAAACACTTTTGAAAAGGGGCAGGGTCAAAGGAGAAAACAGAATAAATGGGGGGGGGATGAGATAGGATTTTAGTCTTTCACAACATGGCTTTTATGGAAGTGATTTTCATAATGATACATGTATAACCTATATTGAATTGCTTGCCTTCTCAATGAGGGTAGGTGGGGAGGGAAGAAGGGAGAGAATTTGGAACTCAAAGTTTTAAAAAAAAAAGTTAAAAATTGTTTTTACATGCAACTGGGAAATAAGATGTACAGGCAATGGGGTATAGAAATCTATCTGACCCTACAAGAAAGAAAGGGGGAAGGGGATAAGTGGGGGAGGTGATAGAAGGGAAGGCAGATTGAGAGAAGGGATAATCAGAATGCATGCCATCTTGGGGTGATGGATAGGGGAGTGATGGGGAGAAAATCTGAAACTCAAAATCTTATGTAAATGAATGTTAAAAAGTAAAAACAAATAAATAAAATATAAATAAATGAATATTAAATAAATAAAAAGCAATACCCCTTGTGAAAAGTGACCCTCCTTCCAAAAAACATTCAGAAGAACTGAAGGGCTTGGTTCTATTGACAGAATAAAATTGGGAGCTAAACTATGGGTAAAATGGAAGCCAGATGATGTTCCAAAGGCATGGAAATGATAGCATACCGAACAAATAATACTGTCACTGTTGTTTATTCTGGAGAAGATGATTACCAAATTGTGCCCTTAACCCATATATTTTACCATGAATAAGGCTATGATGGTGAGCTCATGGACTCTAGAAACATACCTGAGGCTGTATCTACCCTGCTTCTGGTTATTGTCTCCTTATTCTTTTTGGTTTTTGTCTGTTCGACTTGTTTGCTAGATTTGTTTCCTGCAGGCTTAGTACCCTCTACTTGTAGATGCATGACTGCTTAAGCTGGATGTCATCCCATCTAAGACTGTGATATGTCACCCCTGAACCAGGCATCAATCAAGCTCTGGATGCTGGCTGTAGAACTGACCCCTGGAATGGGACCTCTCAGGGCAGAGATAGCTCTACATCCAATCCCAGCAAGAATTAGCTATAGAAGAAGAGACCTTCATTCCTTACCCCAAGGGATTGTGGGCCCCATTCATGCAAGGGTGGAGAATGATGGGGTAGTGCTCAAGATATTGTTTTATGTGTTTATTTTGTGTTATCCTTATTATATTGTTGTAAAGTTCTATTGATACCAGTTGCCCCTAAACTTCCATTGACCTACTAATAGATAAAAAAGATCTTGGGGCCCGATTTTATGTTAATGGGAATGCGAAGATCTTTCCCATCTATTAATAGGCCCATGTCACCTGTTTTGAGCCAGAGTGACATGGAAGGAAACCTGAGTTACATGAGCCTGTGGTGGGAGGAGAAGCTTGACAAATGGGTGGAGCAGGAAGGGGTGGAGCAGGAAGTGTGAGTATGGTGGAGCTGGGACAGAGAGGAGAGGCAGAGAGAGAGAGAGAGAGAGAGAGAGCAGAGCAGCTAGAGTGGGTGAGAAAAGGCCATTTTGCCTAAGGGAGCTTGTTTGTGGAGAAACTTGAGGATGGAGGTGCCATCTGCATTGGTAATGTATATAGACTTCTTTATTACTGTGATAGATTTGGCTTTCTGGTTTTTGAATAAATGTCTTGGTTTCATCTTCAAAAATAATGTAATCAAAACTATCCAATTTGCTTTTCATAATGTTCTCTATCTCTTGTTTGGTCATAAATTCCTCCATTCTCCATAAATCTGACAGGTAAGCTATTCCTTGCTCTCCTAATTCACTTATAGTTCCACCCTTTATGTCTAAGTCATGTACCCATTTTTACCTTATCTTGGTATATGGTGTAAGATGCTGGTCTATGCCTAGTTTCTGCCATGCTATTTTCTAGTTTCCCAGAAGTTTGTGTCAAATAGTGAGTTCTTATCTCAGAAGCTGGAGTCTTTGGGTTTATCAAACAGCTGATTACTACAGTCATTGACTACTGTGTCTTGTGTACCTAACCTATTCTGCTGATCTACCACTCTGTTTCTTAGCCAGTACCAAGTATTTTTGATGACCGCTGCTTTATAATACAATTTTAGATCTAGTAGAGCTAGGCCACCTTCCTTTGCATTTCTTTTCATTAATTCCCTTGATATCATGGACCTTTTGTTCTTCCAAATGAATTTTGTCATTAATTTTTCTAGCTCTATAAAATAATTTTTGGTAGTTTGGTAGTTTGATTGGCATAGCACTAAGTAAATCAATTTAGGTAGAATTGTTGTTTTTATTATATTAGCTCAGCCTACCTATGAGCAACAGATATTTTTTCCCAATTATTTAGCTCTGACTTTATTTGCGTGAAAAGTGTTTTGTAATTGTGTTCACATATGAATGTTATTTTCTTTTCTCATTCCTGTCGCACCCTGCTCTAACTAAGCAGGACTTCCACCTGCCAGAGATTAAGCGACAGTGATGTGGGGATGAGCAATCTTTCCTGAAGGGTAGATGAAGGTGGGTCTAGATTCTGAGGTGAACAAACATAAACCAAATTGTCTTTGCAGTACTGAAATCCAAGGTGCTGGAACAAGTGAAAACAAAACGAAACAAAACAAAACAGTTGCAGTAGCAGAGATTCATACCAGGAGGTCAATACCAGGTCAGAAAGAAAAGACAAAGATATTATCATGGCACTGTCGGATTGTCTAACTCAGCCTATCTGCCCAAAGCTCAGGGCTTTTTCGTTAAGAGCTACGTCTGTCCCCTGGACCAATTCTATTCTATTATACTATATCTATTTTTTAAAAAGGTCAAAGGCAAGATGCACCATGACCCATCTTTTTTCCCCCCATAAACTATTCCTTGAACTTCAGAGTCCATGGTCATCAATGGCCATATTAAAAAGAAAAAAAATCTATCTGTGTGTGAGTATACATATATGACACACATATATGACAGGGGTAGTAACATATGTATATATACATACATACATACATGTACATACATATATACATGCACACATATAATAGGGGTGATGGTGAACACTTGTAAACTCTGCTACTGAGAAGACACAATAGTGGGTCACTTGACCTCTGGAATTCTTAGCCTAAGTAAGATTAAAGCTGATTGGGTGTCCACATTAAGTCCAGCACCAATATAGTGACCAATTGTGAGCTTAAGAGGCCACTAGGCTGCCTAAGGAGAGTTAGGAAGTAGAGCAAGTCACAATCTCTTATGCCAATCAGAATGGGATGGGATCTGTGAGCAGCCCCTGCACTTCCATCCCCATTGAGATAGGGAGACAACCCTCCCCCCACCCCACACCTCTAAACCACCATTGCAACAACAAAAACACATTAAAGAGGCACAATTTGTCTGACACATCTAATACCTCGCTTTTCTTCATCTACCCATTCCCCTAATTTTGTAATAGATCTTCCTCCACCTCTCAGTCCTACAAGGCCTCATGTTTTAATCCTTCTTCAAGCTATTAAAAGTTGCTCCTATGTATAAATGTATAAGTTATTTCACACTGATGTATTAAAGACTAATACTTAATCTTTGTTGTCTAATTATTGTAAATGCACTTAATGTCAATAAGCTCTGTAGAAGAGGAAAGGGAAGTCATGTATTTACCCATCTGAAGGTTATTTGCATTTTAATAAGAAACACAAACTTTAGAGTAAATCACTAACTGGGATTTCTGTCAGTATTCTATCTATGTAACACTTAAAAGTTTACAGCAATGCATTTTCCTCACAGAAACCCTAGGGGAGAGGAAGATAGTGGAAGTGTTATTATCCTGCTTGCATAGGCCAGAAAACTAAGTCTCAAAGAAGTAATCTGGCCACACTTGTGCAAATAGTGTCAGAATTGAGATTGTTGATTCTGAGGGCAGTGCTCTTTCAGTTATACCTGCAATGATAGCACACCTTCATATAGCCACTTTAAGGTTTACGAAACACTGATTACACAACAGGTGGAGTTGACATGTTTTGGAGGGACACAGGTGTGCTTTCACTTCACTCCTGAAATCATTCCACCACCCCTTTACCCCCATAAAGTTGAGCCAGTTTGTAGTAAAGCACTTTAGATCAGAGGTTCTTAGCTAAGTTTGTGGATAGGTTTCAGGAGGTCCGTGCACTTGGAAGGGAATAAAATTATATTTTTATTTTCATTAGCCTCTAACTGAATTCCTTTAATTATGAAAAACCTAAAGCATTATTCTGAGAAGGGGACCATGGGCGTTACCATACCGTTAGAGAGGTCTGTGACACCAAAAAAGTCAGGAATTCCTAATTTAGATGAAACATCACTTTTTCTTGAATAGGATGAGGCATACAACTATTCCAGAGACTGCTCAAATAGATTAAAGGAGACTTTTTGACATATAGTCCAACCCCTCATTTTTCAGAGGAAGAAATGTTGACAATAAGCCTTTAAAATCTGCAAGGGATTTTTATGTATACTATCTCATTTGTGCTTCCTAACATCCCTGTGAGGTGGGTACTGCAGGTAAAATTATCCCCATTTAACAGACAAGGAAACTGAGACTCAGAGCAGTGGTCTGCTGCAGTGGCAGAATTTGGACACAGGTCTTCCTAACTGTAGGTCTAAGACCCTATATGCTATAACAAGAAACTAAAACTCGACTAGGTGAGGAGTCCAGAGTCACATGGCTAGTTAGCGACAGAGCTGGGATTATAATAGCCTGAATAACGTGGTTTATAGGTCAGTGATCATCTGGCTACACTGCAGGCTTCTTTTCATGCCATGAAATAGGACTTAAAGTATTCATACTTCAGAGGGAAAGGCTTTTCTCAAAGAGATATAGAGCCTAGGTCAGTCACCTCAGTTGGCCCAGATTTCTGTGGTTTGGTTCACTTTTGTCTTCATTTTTTGGTATGATGCTGGCCACCATCTCTCCATTTTCAGCTCACAAGAGTTCTGGGACTCCATTTTGTGTGTTCATTTGAGTGTTATTCAGAATTTTTTTTAAAGCCTAAGTAGTCAGAGGGATTTGTATGCAGAAGCTAACTCCTCTCTAAGACATAACCTCTTTCTCTTTTGGGAGGCTGCCAAGTCATTTCTTCAAGGGGCAATTATGTCATTGCCAAAAACACGATGATTAATAGTCATCTCCCTGAATTTGAATTTTAAAATGGTCCTCTCTAGAGGGTCAAGTTCAGGAAGGGCAAGCAACGGATTGCCCTACGAATCCCAGCTGGAGGGTTGCCAGGTCAGCTTATAATAAGTACCGGGTAAAAGGAGTTCATTTTGTCCCATTTTAGGCTGAAATAGATGAGAAGGAAGAATAATGATGCAAGGCAGTCAGCTAGGCATGTTTAGAGCTGTGGGGAGTCAAGACTTATCTCAGTAATTAGGGATTCCCAATGGATTAGGTAGACTAATAGAAAACCAATTAAAACAAATTTTCATGGATTCTGTTAGACCACGTGTATACCACAGGGGTTGGTTCAGAAACGTTAGGGTTTTTTTTTAATAAATACAATTCTATTTTGGTTTTACTTTGCACGTCAAACAGAACTGAAAGAATAAAATTTGTGATCATCAATTCTCAAACCATTAATAAATTCTTACTACTTTACAGGCACTAAAGGAGTTCCAGATATGAAAATGATTTTATGATCCAAATATCAGACCTGAGCTTTGGAAGGAGAGTGCCATGTCTGGTCTAACAACCTAGCCAGAATTGTTTATCTCAGGGGATCCTAAAATGCTTCCCTTAAACAAGTACAGATAATCACACCCCTGAAATGATGGCACCTGTTAGTGGAGAATGTACAGCTAAATGGAACATGCTAAAGAACTTTTGCATATTTCTTTAAAGGAAATCATTACATAAAAGGAGTAAAGCAAGAGCAAAGATGGCCATGTAAACCCACCCACTTACTGTTCCTGAAATAGAAGTTATTTGGCCCCTCAGCTATTTGCTTAGAATTTTGAGAAAGAAGCATATTTTGTCTATGCTGATTGCCTCTCATGGTGCTGATAATCATTCTATTCAGTTCCCCTGAACTCCTACAGAAGAAAGCGTGATTTGGTTGCTTCTGAGTCATGAGCACATGCTGCTGCTGAATCACTTCGATGTCCCCAAATGCTAACAAACTTGGCACTCTGGTGTGAAAGGTGATGGATTCCATGAAGCTGAAGGAAGCAATGGGGTTTGGCCTAACTCCGACCTCTCCGTGTTCAGTTTGACTTCTGGCGAAGCACTGGAAAGGGGAATAGCATCCATTTCATTCTTTCCATGGCTTCCTTCAGATTAGGGTCTCACCTCTGAGTTTGTCACTGTGAGGGCCGTGGCATGGCCAGTCATCCTGGCTTTTGTCTTGCCACCGGACTTTGGTGATTTTGGAAGAGAGAGAGGCTGAAGACTTTGTGCCACTCGGCCTAACTGAAGTCTAAGTCTCCCACGTTTCGAGACATCACCAGTCATGCCACTGGTCCTCTAAAAAAAGGCAGACTTCAAGACCAGACAGCCATCATCACTGGATTCACTTTCAGTGGCTGATGGGTCTGGTTGGACTTTAGGAATCTTTGGTTTTGTTTGCATTGAGAACTGGCCAATCAAATGATGGAAATTTGTTCTGGTGACTCTTTGGCAACATATTCGTAAAGAAAAATTTCTTTTAAAAATTTTTTCTGCAGCTGGTTGTCTTAGTGTCAATATTAATGTAGCTCCCGAGTGGGGCCCCTGTTGATAAATCGTTTTGCTGTGTTGCCACAAGACATCCAGTGTATCTTTAAAATAATAATAACTCTGTGAGATAGTTGCTATTACTGCTCCCATTTTATAGAGGGGGAAACTAAGGCAGAAAGACTTGCCCAGGGTCACACAACTAGTGTCTGAGGCGTGATTCAAACTCAGGTCTTTCTGACTCTAAGTCCAACTGTGGCAACTACCGTGCCACAGTATATGCTATTCACTGTGGCACTGAGCTGACTGAGCCTTCCAATTAATTCAACAAATATGCCTATGAGAGCATGAGAGTCCTACAGAAAGAGAAGAAAGGGGCACAGTGAGATAAAGGAAGAGGAAACAAAGTAAACACCTCAGGGCTTCCATTTTTTTTGTATGAATGGTTCAGATCAAGCAATCACCTCTCTCTCTCTCACTCTCTCTCTGTCTGTCTTTCTCTGTCTCTGTCTTTGTCCCTCTGTTTCTGTCTCTCTGACTCTGTCTTTCTCTGTCTCTCTTTTTTTCTCTCTGTCTTTCTCTCTGTCTTTCTCTCTCTCTCTGTCTCTCTGTCTCTCTCTCTCTGTCTCTGTCTCTCTCTTTCTGTCTCTCTCTCTCTCTCCCTCTCTTGGTGAAGATCAGGAAGAGCCATCTGAGTACCCTCTAGAAACAGCTGAATTTGCCAAGATCCTAAAAATTTTCCTTCATGTGGCCCAATTAGACTATAAGCTTCTTGAAAACAGTGATTTCTACTTTGACTTTTCTGCTATATGAAACAGTAGGTGCTCAGTTGTCCAATAAGTTAAAATGGTGATGATTTCAAGCAGAACACGCAGGAGAACATGGTGCTTTGAGGACACACTGAAACAACTTCATTTGATGAAACAGCTGCAAAATGTTAGAAAAAAAGAGAATCATGTAATTGGCAAGACGGCAGAGTAGTTGTTTTCTGCAAACCTCTGCAACCCAAACATCTCAGAAAAAGAAGTGATGCAGTGCTATAGGGTAACTAAAGCTGAGTGTATATACTAAGGAGACAGAAACATGCCACCAGGTGAAACCTCATTAAATAATCCTGGAGAACTTTATGTGCTTAGATCACCCCTCGACAACCCCACACCCCATCCTGCTGTACCACTAAGCTTGGGTTTGAAGCTGATTCTGCCACTTTTTACCTACCTAAGTGACCTTGGACGAGTCACTTCTCTAGGCCAGTTTCCTCATTTGTGAAATGAAGGAGTTAGACTAGATGATCTCTATGGACTCTTTCAGTTCTAAATCCATGAATCCGTGAAAGAAGATTTTAAAAAGCACCTAGAGTAGAATATCATTTTTGGTCCTAGAAAACTTTTGAATCTTGCTATACTCAATGTTATTTTTGATGCCACACTGTTCCTAGTGATACAGCTATCTATCTATCTGTCTGTCTATCTGTCTGTCTGCCTATCTGTCTAATCTATCATCTATCTATAATCTTTCATCTATATATTTGTATATAGTTTATCTATTGCTTATTATCTATTGACAATCTGTTTATATGCCTATCACCTATCATCTATCTATAATCTCTGTCTGTATGTCTGTCTATCATCTATAAATTTGTCTATCACCCATCATTGATCTATAATCTCTGTCTATCTTTATGTCTGTCTATCATCTACATACTTGTGTATAATTTATCCACCATCTATCATCTCTCTACAATCTATCTATATGTCTATAATTTAAAAATCGTCTATCTACAATCTGAATGAACATGTGAAAACGCATTTAAAGGCTTAGTATGCACCGATTATCTGACCAAACTGTTCTTTTCTTTGTTCCTCGCACACAGCACTGTCATCAATCTCTAGTATCTGTGCCTTTGCCATGGTGGTCTCCACGCCTCAAACACTCCCTCTTCACCCCTACCTTGTAGATTCTCTCTTCCTTCGAGACCCAGCTCAAGTACCACCTTCTTGATGAATCCTTTCCTGACCTGTCCATTCAAGTGTTCTCCTTCTCTAACTCCCTTGTATTTATTCCCTTTATGTTTATTCTGCATATATGTTAATATATACTTCTTTCCATGTCAGGTTCTTGAGAATAAGAGTTGTTTTATTCTTTGTGTCCGTATCTTGGTACCTAGGACAGTGCCTAACATATAATAGGTGCTTAGTAAATGCTTGTTGATTGATTGCTTTTTTGAAGTGTGGAGGCAATCATCAGTCACTTGCTTCAGCTGTTCACAGCAGACCCGGTACAGGTAGAACATTCATTCATTCAACAAACATTTTAAAAAAGCAAGTTATGTGCATATCATTCCAGGGGAAGGTCCTACGCAAAGCACAAATCATCACTTATATTCTTTTCTGGCTCTTTTGCCCCTTGCCATAATGCCCTACTTGTGCCATAATATTTAAAGAGATTTCCCCCTCTAAAAACAGTATTTTACTTCTTTCTGCCAGGAGAAGGTGGCCTTACTCACTCCTCCTTTGCAGTGGGAATAAAGGACTAGTGAGAGCCGAAAATGTCTTTTTATTCAGTGCATCAGACAGCTGCTGATCTACTTTCCGCTGAACAGCTGGGTATGTATAGGATAATGTTCTTACAATGTGTCCGAGTGCTCTCATGTCCAGCAGTATCTGAACCATCAGTCCAAATGCCTCTCTTGGAAGGCTGGCTCAAGCTAAGGTCTATTTCAGTTATTCCCTCTTCTGCTTTCTTTACATCCATACGGTTTCACCAAGTAGGGCAATCTGTTGGTTCCTTCTATTTCTGGGGATCTTTTTTTGGCAGAAGTCGGAAGGTCTTATCTGCCAGGGTTTCTTTCTACATGAAAAGAGTTCTTGGATCATCCTCATGACTCTAAATGTTGGTCCTGCCTCTGGGGGCCCCTCCCATCAGGTCACTTTGGAATCAGGCTCTTGTTGCTATGGTAACATCATGGGAGACATTTTATGTTCATTTCTCTGAGTCTGATGATGAAGGGGAGGTGCAATGTTCTGGGTAGCATCATCAGATTAGATGGCCAGGGGCTATAGAGTGGGCCAGGTACAGCCATATCTTCATTGGGTGTGGGGCCAACTAGTCCTGACCCACCTAGTTCTAAGTCTCCCACCTTCACAAGGGCTCTTATCTTTTTTAGTCAGAACCCTGAGACCAGGCACACTGCTGAACCAGCAGCCTAGAGGCAGCTGGGTGGTACAGAGGATACAAGAGTGGGCCTGGAGTCAGGAAGACCTGAGTTTAAATCCAGCTTCAGACACTTACTAGCTGAGCGATCACCTTGGACAAGTCACTTAACCTCTGTCTCCTTCAGTTTCCTCCACTGCTAAATGAGGATAGCACCTACCTCACAGGATTGCTGTGAGAAGGATTAAATTTATCTAGTACTTAGCACTCATCTTCCTAAGTTCAAATCCAGCCTTAGATACTTACTAGCCGTGTGACCCTAGACAAGTCACTTAACCCTTTTGCCTCAGTTTCTTCATCTGTAAAGTGAGCTGGAGAAGGAAATGGCAAACTGCTCCAGTATCTTTGCCAGGAAAACCCCAGAGGGGTCCCAAACAATTGGACATGAATGAAATGACTGAAAAAGCACAATACCTGGCATATAGTAGGAGCTTAATAAATGTTTATTTCCCCTACTTACCCCTAAGATGATCAGAGGCTCTGGATATCCTATACTACCAGCTATTTGATGTCTGCCACCTGTGTCCTCCTAGGACATGGATTTGAGGATGTCTAGCCACAGGACCTTACCGCGTGTTTTTCTCAGTCCCTATAATTCGAGCATGGCCATATGAACAAGGGCTCAATTTTGAATCTTATTTGTCATGCTTCCCTCATTTGATCAGATCATGTGGTGGCATCTCAGAAGCAGTGTATTTTTAAGGGAATTTGGTCCTCCTCCTACATCTAATGTTCACTGGCTAAGTCTAGTCTAATGATGGCCTCTTTGCTTGGATCAGGAAGCTATGCCTTTCTAAATATGTCTCTTTTGTTGTTGGTTTAGGAGGTGTTAAGATTTGGAGAGGGGCTTAGAAACATTAGCTGAAACTGAATGTACTATGAAGTCCCAACGAAAACACAATATCAAAAGTGACATTAATAAGAAAATATTATTCAAACCAGATACATTGTTTTGTATATAAAAAACTAGTTTTAAAAAATACTTAAATTTAAAAATTTAAAAAATAAAAAATATTTAAAAAATAAAAATTTAAAAAAATGAATTAAAATGCTTTAAAAACAGTTGGAGGCAGCTAGTAGCACAGTGGATAGTGCACCTGCCCTGAAGTCAGGAGGACCTGAGCTCAAATCTAGCCTCAGACACTTAATACTTATTAATTGTATAACTCAGAGCAAAGTCACTTAACCATGATTGACACACGCACACAAAGTAGTTGTGACCCAGGTGAAGGCCTAAATCAGTGTAGTTAGTTTTATGGTCCATGTATATCCCCGGGGCTTAACATGTAGTAGGTATTTCATAAATGTTTGTTGTTAATTGATCGATAGTGGATGACTGATCTGCAAATGATTTTCCTCCTCTATAAAATGGGGTCAGACATATCCAGCATACACAAATCACTGTGTTGTTATGAGGGTCAAATGAGATAACTGGAATTGGAATTATAAGGCTGAGTCTGAACTGGGGTGGGGAACCTGCGGCCTCAAGGCCATATGTGGGTCCTCAAGTGTGGCCCTTTGACTGAATCCAAACTTCACAGAATAAATCCCTTTAATAAAAGGATTTGTTCTGTAAAACTTAGACTCAGTTAAAAGGTTGCACCCAAGGACCTAGAAGGCCACAAGACTGCCAGGAGGTAGGTTCCCTTTCCCTGGAACATATCCCTGATACTTACTAGCTGTGTGATCATGGGCAAAATTTCTTTTAAGCCTCAGTTTTCTTATCTATAAAATAGGAATATTAATAACTGCAGGTATGATATAGCAGAAAGTATGCTGGCTTGGAGTCAGAAACCTTAGATTTGACTCCTATCATTTGCTACATAAATGCTTCTGGGCAAGTCACTTTATGCCTCTAGGTCTGAGTGCCCTAGTCTGTAAAATGAAGGGGGTTGAATTACTGGAGATCTTTCCTATATTATTTGGGGTGAAAGTAATCACCAAATGGCTGACTATAGGACACTATGAACAAATAAATAGACTGCATATCCGTAAGGAAAAAAGCAAATTGCTCCCAGAAACAGAAAATGAAGCAGAGGATGAGAATAAACCATTGTCTTGTATTCATAGACTACAAGTCAGGGAGACCAGAAGAGTAGTTTGAGGAAGATGGTGATAGCTTGGTTTAAGGACTTAGATGAATCAATTGTTTTTCATCCTTCAGTTTTCAAAGAGGCTCAATGGCAATGTCTTGATTTTTGAGTGACTTTGATTTTAGTGAGTCAGTGTCGCACAAAGTCATCAGCCTCACTCTTCCAGAGTCATCAAAGTCCAAAGGCAAGACAAAGATCGAGATGACTGGCAATGGCTCAGGATGCAGTGGATGACCTTGGTGTCATCAATATCTGACCAAGCTCTAAGTGCTCCACAGAGACTGTTTCAGCCGCCTTCATGCCCTTGGAACAAATTGTTCTCATCTGACCAATCCAATGGAATGGCAATGGGAATCAACAGCATGACCTGGGATCTGTACCTTCGTTGTGTGATCTTCAATGAGCCAATCAAACTTTAGCCTTATTTATATAGACAATGAAGTAATTTTCAGTAAAAGAATATTTATAAATTGTAAAATAATATTTATAAAACAGCTTGAAAGTTTCATGAAAAGTACTCTATAAACGCAAAGCTGAAATTATAGAACTGGATAAAGAGAGGAGATGGCAACAACAGAGTCAGGAGAGCGCTTGGATACTTAGGGGAAGATTTGATTCAATTCAAAACATTTATTAAGTGCCTACTATGTGCTAGGTACTGTGCTAAGCACTGGGGATGCAAATAAGAAAAAGAAAGACAGTCCCTGCCCTCCAGGAGCTTACAAGATAAGGAGTGAAAACAATACACAAAAGGAAACTAAAAAGGTCTTGTAACCAGCATAAAGGCATGATTTCCTGGTGTTCCTTGGTGACCAAGCTAAGCTAAATAGAGTTACCTGGAACATTTTGAGCCCTCTGTATAGGAGTGCTCTTTGGAAAGAATTTATTGCTTTGCCCTCTAGTCCTCCAACGAGAAGGGAGAGGCAGCCTAGGCAGCTGAGGAGGGCATTGAATATCTACCTCTGAGTCAGTCTGCATGGTGATACAATTTCAGGTGATCAGCTCCTGGGGGAGGCAAGATGTTCCTTGGAGTTGAAACCCAAGTAGCTGATGGAAAATGGAGAGAAGCAAAATGCATAAAATTTAAGATTCATCAGAACAGAGGGCTTGGCTGAAGGTTAATTTTAAAAATTGGATTCTTTTTTCTATTTGATAACAGTTCATTGCCTGAGCATGCCACAAACTATGTATCTGCTGTACACTGTAATTATGACTGGAAATGAATGTGCAATTTGGATTTTTTTCACCTCAATCTTGATGCCAAGGTCAGATTTCCTAGTTCCTCGTTTTAAACCTGAAATTACTATTAAAGTACTGGGGAAAGCTGGGCTGGAGTTTGGCAAGAAAAGATGGAACATGTTGCCTTTTGAGGCTTGTGAATCAGGACATTCAATTGGAGACATATCCAGATTGAATCCAGTTGATTAAACAGCCATTTCCCCAGTATAAGAACTAGCCCATAATTTAACCACTACAGGGTATTTTGGCTACAAACTGCAGCAGCTGCCATTGGCCTGAGCCCAGGGAGGTAAAGTTGGACAAGCAATTCAGGTCCTTCACTGGCTATTGATCAGTAATTGAATTTTCATTATTACCACACTGCATCTATAGAGAGTCATGATCAGATGAATTTGTCTTTATGTGCATCTGCAGGCTTTTATAATTTCATAGCAAATCATTATTGGAATCCACGTGCCAAGAAGGGTTGGGAAAAAGTGGGAGGAGAGACAAAGGATAACCTAATAAACTCAGCCATTAACAAACCCCAGTCCTATGAGTGGGACTTGTAAGCAGGAGAAGCAAATCAGGGGATGTTTCAAGTGGAAAGGTTCTAACATCTTCTGGAGTTGGTGGCCAGGTGTGTATGTGTATTGGCAGAGCAGGGAAGAAATGGGTCCTTGCATTTGTTTTAAGCACTAGACTTAAAAGATAAGAGTTCTGAACTTCTTACTCACTGTCTGGCTGTGGATAAATCATGTAAGCCTCTCTGAACTCCACTTTCTTCCTCTAAAAATGGGGATATAAATATCCAGAGGGCCAAACATACTGTGTTATTTTAAGAACCAAATGAGATAACTGGAATTTAGAGACGTGAGACATGGGTCTGAACCCATCTCTGACACTATCCATGTGGTCACGTGTAAGGCTAATCAGTAAGTGAAAGAGCTTTCCCCGCCCATTGAATAGGCCTCAGGTGCGGCCAGCAAAGGGAAGCTTGATTAGAGGCAGACCCACACCCTTTCACTAACTAGGTGTGAGGCCCCAGGCCTATACTCTTTTGCTACTTAAGCTGATGTGGACATGAAGCCCTCAGGGCCCTAAGGGGAGTTGCTAAGACCAGAGCCAATGGTATGTGCACTGAGTTCTAGTCAATAAGATGCCAGCTAGGACTGTACAAAAAGAGAGCCCAGAACTGAGAGCAGCAGAACTGAGAGTAAAAGGATTCAGAGGCAGACATCAAGAGCACATTGAGGCAGCAAGAGCTACAGGAATCAGAATTCAGCCCAAGGGGAAGGAGCAGGAATTCAGAGTCTACAGAGCTGCAGATGAGAGTGCTGAGCAGAGAGTTAGGATTCATGAGTGATTGTTTACTGGCAGGAGGGAAGGTTACGGGATGACTTGGCTCCTTGCTATAATATTGTGTTATAATTTCCTCATTGCTACATTGAGGTGGGCTTACTGGCTTTGGAATACTATGCTATTACATGGAATTGGAATTACTGGTCCTAGGACTGGATTCTCTCATGTCTAAATAAATGTTATACTTCTTCTGCCTTCTACCTAGAGAATTTCTTATACTTTGAGATTCTGAATGTTCATGGTCATCCTCGAGGTCATGAATCTTGCCTTACTAATACAGCATGGGCAAAACTTTTTAAGCCTCAATTTTCTAATCTATAACATGAGGATACTAAGACCTGTCAAATGTGACATAGTGAAAAGAATGCTGGCTTTGGAGACAAAGGATCTCAACTTAGATCCTCTCTCTCATTACATAGTCAGCTAGGCAGTATAGTAAGGAGTACAGAAGTCCTGAGTTCAAATTCTATCTCAGATACAGAGAGTGAGGCTGATGACTTTGTGCAACTCTGCCCCACTTAAATCCAATTCACCCACAAGTCAAGGCATCACCCCATGATGTCTTACAACAGCATTCGTCCTCTTTGAAAAGGACAAATCACAGCTAGACCTCTGTCTGCCTCACTTTCCACATCTGCTTGTTAATAAACTCGATCTTTGAGTCTGTATCCCAGGCTATCTTTATTGGATTTACTCAAGATACTCCATTTGCCTTGGTTTCCTCAACTGTAAAATAGGGGGAGTAACAGTAAATCAAATGAGATATTTATAAAATGCACAGCACAGTTCCTGGCCCATAGTAGGGACTCAATATTTGTTTCCTTCCTTCCTCATCATGAGAAAAGTGCTTAGCAAATCTTGAGGTGATACATACGGTAAATCTGAGTTATTTTCATTAAGATACTGCACTAGGTCCTGGGTTACTAAAATAAAACAACCTACTTCCCATCCTCACAAGAATGCAATTGAGCAAAGAGATGAGATATCACACAACTATAATAAAATATAGATTAAGTGCATAAGATGTCAGCGCATCATGAGAGACTGAGAAAGGAAGGCTTTTAGCTCCTTTAACTGGGGGAGCCAGAGAAGGTGTCATGGATGAGGTGTCCCATGAGTTGACCGTCTCTCTTTCATTTCTCCTAGGCTCGTTCCCTTTTGTATAAATGAAAGAATATTGGACTAGGATTCAGATAGGCCCAGGGCCTGGCTCTTCTCACTTACTTTAACTTTCAGAATCTCAATTTCCTCACCTACAAAATGGGGAAAATTACACTTGCATCATTTATACTACAAGGTTGTTATGAGAAAACAAACAAAAATTGTGCATTATACATGGGAGTTAGTATCCGAATGATTTGAGAAAGTGAAGATTCAGCCCCCTTTATGTGTAAAAATGAATAGTCATCACCAGTCTCTGCCTTCTTCCTAGACAAGGCATTTTCTTCCCACTGGCATCCTTTACATTGGTAAATTTCACAACCATGATCTCATTCAATCCTTAGAAGAATCCCGTGAGTAGGCAGACACATTACTCCAGATGAGGTTTGATGACGTCTGAGTATAGAGGCATTAATACGTCCCTCTTTCTGGAGTCTGTGCGCCCTCTTTATTCAGCCCAAGGTCACAGCTCTTTTGGCTGGCACATTAAAGTGGTAACTCATCTGGAACTTGCAATCTCCTAAAATTCCGATATAATGTTTTTTGGATTTTTTTTTTTTTGGAACAACTGCTGTCTAACCATTACCATCCCATCTCATACTTGTAAAGGTGACTTGATAAAATTTTAATTATTAATTTATCATTATTATTTAATTATTAAATTAAATGTTAATAATTAATATATAATAATAAATTAAAAATAAATTTTATTAAATAAAAGACTTTATATTCATCTTTATTGAATTTCATCTTATTAGGTTTAGCCTGTCAAGATAATTTTTGATCCTGACTAGGTCATCCAGATTAGGTTCTCCCCAGGTTTGTGTCATCTGGTGAATATACCATCTGTGCCTTTATCCAGGCCACTAATAAAAATGTTAGATAGCCAAGGGCTAAGCATATCCCTAGGACATTCTCCTGGAGAAAGGGTTATGTTACATCCAGCTCACAAAGGCTATGGAGGGCTAATGGTTAAATTTTCATTTTGAGCATTTATACCTTCCTACAAATCAGAGCTTGATTTATTGTTTTGTTGAATGTCTAGATTTAAGAAAGTGATGGAGAAAACATTAATAATGCAGATTAAACTTAAAAGTATGTTGTTTATTTTCAGAGCCAGTTATTAAATATTTACCCACATACCCCTGATTTTGGACTCTCTGCTATACTGAAATTGAACCATTAACAGGAACTCTTTTAGTCCATTCTAAATCTGTATCGTCATCTAATCCAGGTCACTCCATTTTCTCCACAAGTAATATAAAATAATCAAAAGCATTGCTGAAATCTAAGTAAACTATATCCAAGTGTTTGCTAACCACTGGCTCTCCAAAAACACAACACACTTTTATATTTAATCTGCATTATTAATATTGTCTCCATCACTTTCTTAAGTCTAGGCAATCAACAAAACAATAAATCAAACTCTCATTGGTAGCTTTTGCCAATTTTCAAATTGTAAATCCTCACACTCAACATTCAATAATCAGCACATCCCTGATATATTCCCAGCATTTCCCTCACCTACTAGTTGAGTAATTCTGTCAAAAATATGATCAACTCTTCCTCCCCAGCTCTCATAGATAGTTTTCCCTTCATCTTGGCTGGAACAAGGCCTCCGCAATTCCTGGCCATCTCCACACTAGGCTGCCTCTGTTCCAGCTATCTTTCTCACTTGCCCTATTGGACCCTACTCTTGAAACACCAAATTCTTAAAGATGAGGTTGTAGCCAAGATGGTGGCTGGAAAGCAGGAACTTATATGAACTCCCTACCATGTCCCTCCAAAAAATTTTAAAAACAGCTCTGAACAAATTCTAGAACAGCAGAACCCACAAAATAGCAGAGGGAAGCAGGGCTCCAGCCCAGGATGGCTTGGGTGGTATCTGGGTAAGGTCTACGGAGCATGGAGCTGGGAGTGGAGCAGAGCAGAGCCTAGCGTGAGCTGCACCTGGACCAACTAGACCAGCAGCTGGGAGGAACAGGCCCTAGCTCCCTGAATCAGTGGGCTGTGGCAGTTACCAGACTTCTCAACCCACAAACACCAAAGCCAACAGAGAAGGTTAGTGGGAAAAGCTGCGGAGACAGAGTGAAGGAGTTCATGATTCAGCCACTGCCCCTGGGGCAGCGGAGGAGGTGCAGCTACAGAACTACAGTTGCAGTTGCTTCAGGCCCCAGGCCCACCTGGTGGGAGGAATTAAGTGGTGACTCAGAGCAGGAGTGCAGAGCCTGCTTAAGATCTGGGTCCAGTTTGGGTTGGTGGTTCTTGAGGGAGGAGGAGTGCTGGTATGGCAGAGCTGGCTGTATAGAAATAGCTCTGAAAACAACAGTGCATCCCCTCAAGTTTGGAACAAAGTACTCTCTACTCTACAAGCAGTCATACCCCAATGAAAAATTCAAGGGTCAAGTAGTTGGCTGGCAACATGGCCAGGCAGTGAAATCGGACTCAGATTCAGACTCAGACTTTGGAATCTTTCTTTGGTGACAAAAAAGACCAAAACATACAGCCAGAAGAAGTCAACAAAGTCAAAGAGCCTTCATGAAAAGCCTCCAGGAAAAACATGAACTGGTCTCAGGCCATGGAAGAGCTCAAAAAGGATTTGGAAAAGCAAGTTAGGGAAATAGAGGAAAAATTGGGAAGAGAAATGAGAAGGACACAAGAAAACCATGAAAAACAAATCAATGACTTGCTAAAGGAGACCCAAAAAATACTGAAGAAAACAACACCTTAAAAAATAGACTAACTCAAATGGCAAAAGAGCTCCAAAAAGTCAATGAGGAAAAGAATGCCTTGAAAGGCAGAAATAGCCAAATGGAAAAGGAGGTCCAAAAGACCACTGAAGAAAATACTACTTTAAAAATTAGATTGGAACAAGTGGAAGCTAGTGACTTTATGAGAAATCAAGATATTATAAAACAGAACTAAAGGAATGAAAAAGTGGAAGACAATGTGAAATATCTCATTGGAAAAACCACTGACCTGGAAAATAGATCCAGGACAGATAATTTAAAGATTATTGTACTACCTGAAAGCCATGATAAAAAAAGAGCCTAGATATCATCTTTTAAGAAATTATCAAGGAGAACTGCCCTGATATTCTAGAGCCAGAGGGTCAAATAGAAATTGAAAGAATCCACCAATCCCCTCCTGAAAAAGATCCCAAAAAGAAAACTTCTAGGAATATTGTCACCAAATGCCAGAGCTCCCAGATCAAGGAGAAAATACTGCAAGCAGCCAGAAAGAAACAATTTGAGTATTGTGGAAACACAATCAGAATAATACAAGATCTAGCAGCTTCTACATTAAGGGATCAAAGGGCTTGGAATGTGATATTCTGGAGGTCAATGGAGCTAGGATTAAAACCAAGAATCACCTACCCAGCAAAACGGAGTATCATGCTCCAAGGCAAAATATGGATTTTCAATAAAATAGAGGACTTTCAAGCTTTCTCAGGGAAAAGACCAGAGCTGAATAGAAAATTTGACTTTCAAACACAAGAATCAAGAGAAGCATGAGAAGGTAAACAAGAAAGAGAAATCACAAGGAACTTGCTAAAGTTGAACTGTTTTGTTTACATTTCTACTTGGAAAGATGATGTGTATGATTCATGAGACCTCAGTATTAGGGTAGCTGAAGGGTATATATATATATATATATATATATATATATATATATATATGTAATATATGTGTGTGTGTGTGTGTGTGTGTAGACAGAGGGCACAGGGTGAGTTGAATATGAAGGGATGATATCTAAAAAAATAAAATTAAGGGATGAGAGAGGAATATATTGAGAGAGGGAGAAAGGGAGAGATAGAATGGGGTAAATTATCTCACATAAAAGTGGCAAGAAAAAGCAGTTCTGTAGGAAGGGAAGAGGAGGCAGGTGAGGGGGAATTAGTGAAACTTGCTCTCATCGGATTTGACCTGAGGAGTGAATAACATACACACTCAACTGGGTATCTTACCCCACAGGAAAGAAGGAGGAAGGAGATAAAAAAAGGGTGATGATAGAAGGGAGGGCAGAAAGGGGGCAGAGGTAATCAAAAGCAAACACTTTTGAAAAGGGATAGAGTCAAGGGAGAAAATTCAATAAAGGGGGATAGGTTAGGAAGGAGCAAAATATAGTTGGTCTTTCACAACATGAGTATTGTGGAAGGGTTTTACGTAACGATGCACATGTGGCTTGTGTTGAATTGCTTGCCTTCTTAGGGAGGATGGGTGGGGAGGGAAGAAGGGAGAGAATTTGGAACTCAAAGTTTTAAAAACAGATGTTCAAAAAAAAGTTTTTGCATGCAACTAAGAAATAAGATACACGGGCAATGTGTCATAGAAATTTATCTTGCCCTACAAGAAAGTAAGGGAAAAGGGGATGGGAGGGGATTGGGGTGACAGAAGGGAGGGCTGACTGGGGAACGTGGTAACCAGGGTATATGCCATCTTGGAATGGGCAGGAGGGTAGAAATGGGGAGAAAATTCGTGATTCAAACTCTCATAAAAATCAATGCTGAAAACTTAATATATTAAATAAATTTTAAAAAAGAATCAATCAAAAAAAACCATATTGACACGGCCCTGCCATGAACACTGAAAAAATAATTGCATGCTGTCTTGGGGAGGGGGAGCGGAGGGAGGTGGAGAAAATTTAAAACTTATGGAAGTGAATGTTGAAAACTAAAATTAAATTAACTTATTTTTTTAAAAAAGAGGTATGCCCCAAGTTTTGGGGAAAATATTTTTTCTTGCTGTATCTTAGAATAAATACCCCTTTGTTAAAAGCTAAACTGATGCTAAAGGATTAAATGGAACTCAGGTGCTAGTCACTGGACCCCTAAACATCGGATAGGCAACAATCCATGGAGACAAGCTAAGAACAGAGAAGAAAAGCCTGTCTCTTACAGAGGATGGCCAGAGCAACCATATTACATATTAAACATTTTTTTCAAATAAAAAAAGAGATGAGGTTGTGTATTGTGTTGTCTGGAACCAGGGCTCTATACCAGACACAGGTGTTGATGGTTGTTGGTAGTGGTTCTTTGTTCTCAAAGAGGACCAGTGACATCTACACCAGACACAGATGGTGGTGATTGTTGTTGTTGGTGGTGGTTCTTTGTTCTCAAAGAGAACCAGTGACATCTACACCAGACACAGGTGGTGGTGATTGTTGTTGGTGGTGGTTGTTGTTGGTGGTGGTTGTTGGTGGTGGTTCTTTGTTCTCAAAGAGGACCAGTGACATCATGAGGGTACTGTCTTGACTTGCCTGTAAATTGGATTGAAGTGAGGTAGAGCTATTCAAAGTCATGAACCTCATTCTTTACTCCAGAGTCTCAAAGTCCAGTGGCAAGACAAAAGTCAACATAACTGGAGATGGCCTGGGATGCAATGGGTGACAGCCTTCTGTATTAAGGTCTTTCTCAGGTCTATTTGTCTGAGGCCATCCCAATTCAATGAGAAAGGATTAGGTAAGAATTGAGACAAAATACGACTTAATTTACCATCACAAAAATAACAATCTGGGAGGGGAAGACCTGGACAGAACAGAACAGAAAACAATTACTGTTTACACTCTTTCTAAGCCATCAAAACCTAAACAATGAGCTACAGAGGCCTGAACTTGGGGCTATTATTGTCTATTTAATGAAAGCCAGAGTGATTTGGGTTTAAATATCATGCATGTGCCCTGCTCCATGCCTGAGCCAGATTAAAATGTAATATGAAAATATTTACAAAAATAAATATAAAGACAATAGACCAAATATAATGTTGATATGTGATTTTGTAAATCAACATGTGCCCTCAGGGATCTTTCTGTATGATTTAGTGGCCTCAGTTTCTACTTGAGTTTGATGCCACTGCTCAACACTACTTCCCAGACACCTCCACTTCATAGTGCCATCACCTCCATTTCTAGCTTCCTTTATATATGTTATATTTCTCCATTACAATGTAAGCTCCTAGAGAGGCTTCTCTTTCTGACTTGTATTTATGTCCTCAATTCTTAACACAATGCACATAATACACATTTAATAAATGCTCTATCATCTATGTATCTATGTATCTATCCATCTATCCTTCCTTTCTTCCTTCTTCCCTTCCTTCCTTCCATCCATCTGTCCTTCCATTCATATATCTATATCTGTCTTTCTATCCTTCCACCGATCCAACCATCTATTTATCCATCTCTATGCAAAAAAAAAAAAATACATGCTGGCTCTATGTAATCACTACTTCCTTTTCTGGATGTTTGCAGCCATTGCTTTAATGACACATTCTAGAATTTTCCAAGGAATCAAAGTCAAGCTCCCTAGCCTATAGTTTGCAGACTTTGTTCTCTTCCCTTTTTTGAAAACTGGGACAGATATTTTGCATGATCACTAATGGTGACTCTGTAATCACACCTGCCAGTTCCTTCAGGAACTGAAGGTGCAATTCATCTGGGTCAGGTGACTTGAATTCATCAAGGACAGCTAGGTGCTTTGTCATTACCTCGCAACTTATCTTTGGTATCATTTGTGATTGTCATTTCCAGTGTAAAGGTCATTCTCCATTGCAAAGAAAACAGAAACAAGATTAGAGCTGAGCTGTTCTTCCTTCTCCCTGTGGTCAGTTATCATCATCCCATCCACCTCCAAGTAAAGGTCCTCTCTCTTCTCTGATCCTTTTTTACCTCTTAACACAGCTTAAAAAAACAAACTAAAAACGATTGTTTTTGTTGTCCTTAGCTTCCCTCACCAGCCTTAACGTGTTTCATGCCTAATGATATTTCTATAGGATTGTGCTACACTCTCATGTTGTTGCTCAGTTGTGTCTGACTCTTCGTGACCCCATTTGGGGTTTCCTTGGCAGAGATTCTGGTGTGGTTTGCCATTTCCTTCTCTACCTCACTTTACAGATGAGAAAACTGAAGGCAAATAGGGTTAAATGACTTGCCTAAGGTCACAAAGTTAGTGAGTGACTAAGGACAGATTTGAACTCAAAAAGATGAGTCTTCCTGACTACAGACCCGACATTCTATCTATTGAGCCACCTAGCTGCCCTATGTTCTCCCCTTCATCTTCTATTACCTAGCTAACTCCTATCTTCTATACAGTTCTTTCGAAAATCTAAGTTGGTTGATGCATTCTCTAGGCTCCTGTATCTGTTTCTTTAGACAAATCTCTCTCTTTTTTTGCCTACCTAATCCCTAACACAGTATTCTCTATACAACAGTTACGTAATTGATGTTTGGTTTAATTTTTTTCATTACATCTTTTGTTGTCATACCATTTATACATGTATACATATGTGTGTGCATATATGTATATTTATGCATGTGCATGTGTATATATACAGTGAAAAACATTTTAATTATATATATATATATACACATAAATGCCTACATGTGTGTACATATATGTATGTGAATGTCTGTATCACCATGGTTCTCATTGATTGGGCAACAGTAGGTCCTAGCCCAAGCTTCATTTGGTCGTTTTTTGGATTCTGTCAGCTCAGAGCGAGTGTCAATAGCAATTGTTTCTGTTTGCCCCAGAAACCTTGATGGTCTTCCCTTACCAGATTGCTTTTTGGCTTTTTTTTTTTTTGGCCAGGTAAAAGAGGCCATTTTTGCCTCATTTCTTACCTAGTCTTAATCACTGAATGGGTGTTGCCTCAGACAAACTGAGATCTGGGAAAAACTTTAGTTTAAAAAGGCCAAGTTCTCCCACTGCACTGGGGCCATCCCAGTAGTCATGATCTATGACTTGCCACTCGACCCAGATGGCTCTGGAGAAGAGAGTGAGGCTGGTAACTTCCCACATCCCTGCCTCACTTAAATCCAATTCACTCGCAGGTCATGGCATCACCTTCCTTATATCGTCGGTCCTTTTCAAGGACAAAGGGCAAACAGCAACAACAACAAGACATATGGGAATGTGATGGTCAATAAAGGAAGTTGGGGCTGGGGAGTCCAAGGATTATGATCAGAGTCATGCAGTTAGTAGATTGTCATGCCCTTTCTAGCAACGGTGGTAATATTGATGTGATTACTGTTTTCAGAACAAGAAATGCAAGAAGTAGAAGAGAATGGGGCTTGGTTCCCAGCAGCTGGCAAAGCAAATGTTGGCCCTGGTAGTCCCCGGTACCCTGGTGTCTAGCTGACTGAAATTTGAAACATGGCATTGGCCTAACTAAATAGAATGGGTTAATGAGTTTTGAATCAGTCCTCCTACCAATCAGTATAGCCCCGGGGTAGAGTCCCGAAACTGAATGAATGTATCTCCCGGGGTGGCAAGAAAGCAAGCAACAAACATTTATTAAGCATTCACTTTGTGCCAGGCACTGTGCTAGGCACTGGAGGTAGAAATAACAAAGAATGAAGAAATCGCTATTGGTAAGGAGCTCAGTGAAGTGCCATGCAAATGTAGAAAGGTAAAATAAATATGACTTGAAGCATAAGGTAGACAAGGAGATAGAGAACACCTAACTGCTGTAAATGACTACAAGTCTCCTACCCTGGGTCAACTACATCTCCGGGTATTGAAAGCTCTTAGATATTATTAGTAGGCACAATCTTTAAGGAATCACAGAGAATGTGAAATGGACCAGAAGACTGGACACAATATTATGAGGATCTTCAAAAAGAGGAAACAGAAGGTAAGTCCTAAAAATGATAGAAATATGAGTCTCAGCAGAATGCAATCCTCAGCAGCATTCTGAAATCAATTGTTAAACCAGTGTAATCATTGTGTGAGACAGTAGACACTTAATATCTATGGAGTTTAATTGAATCAAAACCATGGCATTCCTCAATAATGCTGAGACCAATTCCTTATTTATAAGTAAGTAGTTCTCAAAATTGTAGAATAAACTTTATTGAAAACAAAATGAAAATTTTTGTCTGAAGAAGCTAAGATGTCTCTAAATCACTATAGTCAATTATATAGTCATGAGTATGAGGCCCTCAAGTCTTATCTTTGGCCTCAGCTCCATAACACTCAAAGAAGGAAGTATGTCCATGACATATCTCTCTCTCTCCCTCTGTGTCTCTCTGTCTCTCTCTCTGTCTCTCTGTCTCTGTGTGTGTGTGTGTGTGTGTCTCTCTCTGTCTCTCTCTCTCTCTGTCTCTCTGTCTCTCTCTGTCCCTCTCTGTCTCTCTGTGTGTGTCTGTGTGTGTTTGTATGTGTGTCTCTCTCTCTGTCTCTGTCTCTGTCTCTTTCTTGCTCTCTCTGAGAGATATTTCACTAATTGACAGGATCAGGGGCCAAAATGATCTCAACAGGCCAGAACAATGAATATGATAAGATCAAATTTAATATGGAGCTAAGGGCTGACATGAATAGAATGGGGAAAAAAAGAATGATTAATTTGATAAATAAAACCAGAAACTGTTTTCTTTTTCAAAAAGTCCAATGAAATGAATAAACCATTAGCAGAGTTAATTTTTCAAAGGAAAGAAAATGCAAACCAATAAAACTTCAAATGAAACAGGTGATAAACTCAAAAGAAATTAAGACTATTATTAGTGATTATTAATCAGTTATATAGCTAAAAATCCTAAAGAAATTAAAGTAAAAAAATAAAAAATATGACTTACCAAACTTGATACAACAGGAAATTAATCATTTAAATAGAACAATCTCAAGGAAGAAATAGTACAACAAAAGACCCAGATGGATTCACAGGTGAATTCTTTCAAACTTTCTATCAACACATAATCCCTAAATTAGAATGAGTATTTATAAACATAGTGAAAGATGGCATGATGACCAAGACCTTTTATGAGGTTGATTTTAGAACCTGAAGATAATATTTAAAAAGAAAATTCTTGAGCAATTTCCCTAATGAATACTTGGATTCTTCAATGGATCTGTGATCCATTGAAGTGTTGGTATTCCAATGGTACAGATCAGAAATCATTCATGCTTTCTCTTCTTCTCATTGTATGTGACTCTCTTATCCAAGTCCAAGGTGATCCATTCAATATTCTGGATTCAGTCAAAAGGCCACATTTGAGGACATAAAGGGCCAAAAATGGCCTCGAGGCTGCAGGTTCCATACCCCAGTTCTAGGTCAATGACCTACAAGTCAGATGAGTTGTTGAGGTAGGAAAGAAAGTCACTCTGCTCCAGCATAATCACCTACCTCCTTGGGAAAATTGTTCATATCCAAGTTGAAATCAGAGACACTGAATCTGGCTTGGATTGAATCCTTGGTTGTGCTCTCAGTCTCCTGGAGGCCACTGATTTGCTCAAGTCCCAGCTAGTATCATTCATAGGACCCTTTGCTGCAGTGACTCCATTCCCTAGGCAATCAGAGGTGGTATCACCAACGTGCCTCATGGTCTCAGCCCCATGACTATTTACTTCCAGTGTGACCTTGAGGAAATCACAACCTTTCTGGGACTCAGTTTCTTCATCTGCAAAATGAGGGGGTTGGATGAAGTGATCTCTGAAATCCCTTCTGTCTGGCAGCTAGGCGGTGCTGTGGGTAGAGTGCTGGGGTTGCGGTCAGGAAGACATCTTCCTGAGTTCAAATCTGGCCTCAGACACTTAACTAGCTGTGTGACCCTGGGCAAGTCACTTAACCCTGTTTGCCTCAGTTTCCTTATCTATAAAATGAGGCGGTTGGATTAACTGATCTCTGAAATCCTTTCTAGTTTTATATCCTATAATTCTAGGGAGGAAATGATAGCTATTTACAAATATTTTAAGAGTGTCATAGGGAACTGGGATTAGACATTGTATGAGGCTTCAGACGGTATAAATAGGACCAATGAATGGAAATCATAGGGAGACAGCTTTGGCTCAACCTAATAATAGCTAACATTATTATAGCGCTTCAAAGTTTGCAAAGGGTTTTACATATATTATCTCTTTTGAGCTGTGTTCCATGATAGATATTTTAGGTACCTTACAAATGAGGAAACCGAGACTCCAAGGGGTTGTCACTCACTTGTGATTGTCAAAGCCATTGTCAAAGGCAAAATTCAAGCCCTTCTTCCAATTTTCAGGGTCATCACCCTATCTGTTACGCCACACCGCTTCCTAACGAAAAGTTCCTTGTTTGGAAAATTGTTTAAGTACGACCTGAATAATCATTTGGTGTAATTGTCCTTGCAGTGAATTCATTTGTCGAGGTTGGACCCCATCATTGTTTCTCTGTCCCTTCCACTGCCAAGATTCAATGATTCTAAATGATGCTAAAAAAAAAGATGTTTCATAGGATATCTTTGTGGGTGGATGTGTTTGTGCGCCAAAGACGGGGAGCAGAGGGAAAGAGGAGAAGGGGAGGTAATGCTGAAGACAATTTTGTCTGGTGCCAACTCTGCTCTTTAGCAAAGAAAAGGCATAGAAAAGATCTCACTGCATCCTGCGCTGTTCCTTTCAGAAAATGACACCAGTGAGGAAACTGTTTTGTATTTATGTAACAATCAGTTGTCAGGTGGGATCCATTTGTTCTCCGTATTGTTAAGCAAATATTTCACAGCCTGTCAGTTCCTGAGTCACCTCAGATGTTTTGGTTCTTAAATACTTATGTGAAGCCATTAAAAAAATTGGTATGTGGCCCTGCTCCTGAGAGGATGCCCATTTGAATTGAAATCCAGGTTAAAGGTACAGACACTTCCTCAGTTGGAGCAGTAAGAGTCAAGACGGACGCTTCCATATGTTTGAATGAAAGCCACGAAGATGGAGACAGATTCTGAGGAATATGAAAAAAAAAACCAAAAACAAAAAAAAAATGCAGGCCTGGTGACCTTTCTGCATGTAGACAACTCGTATCCTCCTGCCTGCTATGGGAGGGTGTGAACAGAGATTGAAATATAGGATAACAGAGGTTTGATCCTCTAAATCTCTGATTCTGTGGTGCCCAAAAGAAGTGGAAGAAATACACGTTTCATACTTCACTCAAAGCTTCACTTCCCCATTGATTTCCTAGGGAATCCTGTTTCACAGAGTACAATATCCTCTGTCCAATGGCAAATAGAGGAGAAAGTCTTCTTTTTTTGCCAAAGCTGTATGGACAGAATTATTAGATGAGGCAGATAGACAGACACTGGAGTGAGACCTGAACCTTTAAATGAACAACTAAACAAAACCATTGTCCCTCACTCTGACCTTCCTTAGAATCCCAACAGAAGTAACTTGGTCTGACTTTGTTGACCTTAACCTGGCGTATCCACTATATACTTCCTTGTTAATGACCTACAATTTTGGACCACTGACTTTGGTCCTGGTTCTTTCTTTGGGCCTTGTTTACATAATCTCAGAGTTGGAAGGAATTTCAAAGGCTTCTTCAGTTCATAATCTTGGCACTGTGTTTGACTCCTGACCCTACCTCATCCTAAATTTCCCAATTACCTGTCAAATCTTGCCATTGCTACTTCCACATTGATGGGGAATCATTCAACCCAGAAGTCCTAAGACAGAAGAATAAATCTTCATCCCCAGCATCCATTTGACTGGAGGTCAATAAATCAAGAAGAAAGGCTAGAAAATAAAAAAGTTTAATTAGTAGCAACCAATGAGCAGTTGCCAGGAGGGCAGTGATGTCCTTAAACAAAGGGAGATATACACACACATAGAGGATTTTACACAATCTTGGGGAAACATGTGGCAAAGAGAAAAAGTTCAATCAACCTATTAGGTGAAGCTGTTAGGCCACTTTCCTTATATGAGAAGTTGAGGAATAGGGATTGGATGTCAAGTAATTTGGGGAAAATGTATTAACCTTGGAGTCTTAGGAGCTGCCCAACTTTGGAGTTGTTCCAGTGAGATAAAGTTTTTACTCTAGCAAATCTCATTATAATATCTTGTTTGGGCAGTAAATCTCTAAAATAGTAGAGGCCTTCCTCAAAAAAAAAAATCAGTACAAGAACGTCTTGCTCTTGCCAGCCCGAGGGTATCTATTTACACAACCCCATAACTCTGTTTCCTTGGTCTTGAAGATGATCGTCTTTTTAAAAAAAAAAATTTCCAGGAAGAAGCTGTTTCCTTCAAACTCACAGTTCAATTGTTCACTTATTCCTTCCACAACATTATCTCTCTTATCCAGTCTCAGATACTTGTCAGCTTTGTGATCCTGGGCAAATCAGCCTCGGTGTCCTCAACTAAATAACAGCCCCTGCCTTGCAAGGTTGTTGTGAGGATCAAATGAGATATTAGTGAAGCCCTTTGCGCAGTGCCTGGCAAGTAGAACATGCTATAGGAATGCCTATTCCCTTCCCCTTCCCCTTCATCCTACCCTTTCTCTTTGCTCACACAGTTGTCTCCTTAGTTCAAATGTTCATCACTTCTCACCAACAACTTCCTTGATTGGCCTCCCTGCCTCAAATCTCTCACCCTCCTGTCCTCCCCGTAGACTGCTGCCAAGGTAATTTTTCTTAAAGATCCTGACCTCAGACACTTACTAGCTGTGTGACCCTGGGCAAGTCATTTAACCCTGTTTGCCTCAGTTTCCTTATCTGTAAAATGCTCTGGAAACGGAAATGGCAAACCACTGCGCTGTCTTTGCCAAAAAAACCTTAAAAGACAGAGTGGGACACAATTGCAAAGACAGCAACCACAACAACAATCCCCCATGCCTAGAACATATTCACTTCCTTCTTACCTTTGACTCATAGAATCCCTCTCTTCCTTCAAGACAAAACTCAAATACAGACTTCCACATGAAGCCTTTCCTGATTTCCCACTAACCACTGCCCTCTCTACCAAACTACCTTATATTTAACTACTTTGTGTTTATTTTTTTATTCTCTTTATATTTATGCTGTATATTTATGTATATGTGCATTTATATATGCATTTATGCATGCGTGTATGTAGACAAGTGTGTATTAGAGATATATTTATCTCATTTTACAGATGAGGAAATGGAGGCAAACAGAGATCAAGTCATTTACACAGGGTCACACAGTTGGTAAGAGTCTGAGGCTGGGTTTGAACACAGATCTTCCTGATTCAAGGTCCAGGGCTCTATGCATTTTACCATCTGGGTCATCATACAATGTTTCAACCTAAATGTAGTATCTCCAGGGCTGAGAATTCATTACTTACAAGATCAGTCATTTAACTTTTCAACTGTACTTAATTATTAATTGTCAATTTTGCTTACAATAAGCTAAAACCTGCTTCTTTACAATTTCTACCCATTGTTACAAGGCTTGCCTTCTGGGACCAGCAAATCAAATCTAATTCTTCCTCCCTCTGCCAGCCCTTCAAATATGTGAAGAAAGATTTCCTGTTTCCTCCTAATCCAAGTCTTCCCAAGTAATCTTTAAATGATCTTATGGCACGGTCTCTACTTTCCTCCTTTCTACTTGTCTTCCTGTTATAAGCACAAGGTATTTTGGATAAGGAGAAAGTGCACTAGCAGCTGGGGAAAACTGGGAAAGGCTTCATGCAGAAGGTGGTGTGTGAGATACATCTTGACCTTCTAAGTGTCCTCTGGACTGTCCGTGAATTTCATAAAATGTGATACCTGAAACTGAACATTATACTCCAGATGTGTTGTTATCAGGGCAGAGTAAAATGGAACTACATCACCCACCTAGTCCTATATAATTGTACCTCCCGTAATGAAGCCCAAGATGCCATTAGCATTTTGACTGCCATCTCAATATAGTCCACTTAAACCCACAGATGTTTTTTTTCAGACAAACAACTGCCTAATCACACCAACCCGATCTTTTACTTGTGAAGTTGATATTTTGAAACCAAGAGCATGGGACTTTACATTTTTCTCTATTAAATTTTCTATTGCTAGATTCAGTCCATCTTTCTAACCGGATGTGATGTTTCAATCCCCTGCTAGTCCAGTAGAGACATTACTCTAAGCTGATCAAACCATTAATGCATCACCCCATGACAAATAGGCAAATAGTAAGAATATTCCTAAATGCACTTGAGATGTTCATGTTACCTGGCCTACATGAAGAAAAGCTTAGAATACTAAAAAAAAAAAAAAAAAAAAAAAGCTAGCAGATGTGCATGCTGAGCCATTAGCAGTGAATTTTGAAAGATTGTGGAGAGCCAGAGAGGCGATGCAGGGTTGGAGAAAGGTGTCTAAGAGCACAGTGGCTAGTGTGCTTGCACTGGAGTCAGGAAGGCCTGAGTTCAAATCCAGCCTCAGACAATTCTTGATGTGTGACCCTAGACAAGTTACCTAATCTCTGTCTATCTGAGTTTTCTTGGTTACATAATGGAGATCGTGTTCTATTTCCTTCACTTTCTTGGTTAGAAAATAATTGGATAACATCATTCATTTTTCCCTATCTAAAGAGCTCACTTGGCTGACTGCTTTTTAAAATATCATAACTTAATTATGCTTCCTCCACATTGATGATGAAAATAGATCATTATGGAAATGTTAACAAATTTGTTCCATTTTACTTCTATTTTATTTTCTACTACCAGTATTACTCAGGTATGCTTTTGGTTGATATGGCTTATTTGATTCTCACATCAAAGCTTTCTCTAGATCCATTTTTCCTTCCACTCCTTAAGATGGTGTCCAGTGCAGGGTCCAAATGGAAATAGGATGCCCCATAGCTGGTGAGTTTCTTGACATGCTCCATTCATGGAGGATAATGTGCTGTTTTCATGAAGCCTAGAATATCACAGGGCTTCCAGTGAGTTAGATTAGTAGCCAAAAGTGATTGGCTTAACAATCCATGCAGAATTAACTAAGTGGATGAATAATGTCTATTTGGCCATTTCCAGTCATCTTGATCTATACCTTGCCACTGGGCCCAGGTGGTGATTTTGCACAGCCCTCCTTCACTTAATCCAATTCACTTGCAAGTCATGGCATCACCTTCCTGATGTCATGGTACTCTTCGAGAAGAAAGGAGAAGCAACAACCTGTGAGTAGTAGTACCTACCCCACTGGGGACCCAACTGGCACTACAGCTCCTTCCCTCATCCCTTCCTTCCTTCCTTCCTCCCTTCCTACCTATCTTCCTTCCTTCCCTCTATACCTCTCTCCTTCATTCTCTCCCTCCCTCCTCTCCCTCTGTCCATATAGAGTATCATACCTTTATCTGTGGGTGCTCTGCCCAAAGGAATGTAAATTTTAAATGCTAAAACCTTACAAGTTATCTTGGGGTTTAAGGGCTAGATTTCTTTCTTTAGGACCATGCCTTAAATCCAAATCACTTTGGTTCTATTGATGGATCAATAGGTCCCAGCCCAAGCTCCACCTGGTCATTGTTTGGACTCAGATGGTTCAGAGTGAATTAAATAGCAATTGTTTCTGTTTTGGCCACAAACCCTAAAGGTCTTCCCCTCCCAGATTGATATTTTTTTGACTAGGTAAAAGAGGTCATTCTTTGCCTCATTTTTTACCTAGCTTTAATCACTGAATGAATGTTGCCTCAGTCAAACTGAGACCTGGGAAAGACCTTAGCTTAAAAAGGCCAAGGTCTCCTACTGCATTAGTGCCATCTCCTGTCATCCTGATCTTGTCCCTGGACCCAGATGGTTCTGGAGAAGAAAGTGAGGCTGGTGACTTTGCACAACCTTCTTCACTTAAATCTAATTCATTTGCAAATCATGGCATCTCCTTCCTGTTGTCATGGTCCTTTCAGAGAATGAAGGACCAACAACAGCAGCTATACCCTGAAATCTTACCAAACTGGTAGGGGAGAGCTCATAAAATTGATCAAGGGCTCCCATGATAGAAGAATCCCTCCTCTGCCCCACATTATATTATACTTTGAAAATTTCTCTGAGCTTAGAATTTGCATTAGTCAAGGTCAATATGATGAATGAACAAAAGGTAGTCTGTTTACATTTTCTTAAGAGTCACTACAAGAGCAGCATCCAAAATACACATTTCAAAGCAAGTCTAGTTGGTTCCTTAAAGCCTCAAGTAACTTTACCCAGAGTTGGTTGTCCTTTATGTACACTAGCCCCATCCCTCTCTTTTTCCCCTACAGCCAAGTGAGGAAAGCCCTCTCATTTCTCTTACTGCAGAGGTGAGGAACCTGCAGCCTCAAGGCCACATGTGGCTCTCTAGGTCCTCAAGTGCAGTCCTTCAATTGAATCCAGACTTCACAGAACAAATCTGAATTCAGTCAAAGGGACCCACTTGAGGACCTAGAGGGCCACGTGTGGCCTCGAGGCCTCAGGTTCCCCACCCACTTTACATCTTAAACATAAAGTGCTTCCTTAAATTTTCATTTGGGAGAGTTTCAACCGTTTTTGCAACCCTCTAAATGCAACATCTGAAAACTTTTGGCCTATAAACTTCTATAGAAAGCTCTGTTTGGTATTTAGCTTCTGGTAAGAGACAATGGTATGAGCAGAGGCTCTATTGCCTTTTCCCCTCTGAGACCTTGTGACCTTATAAAAAGGGCTCTGTCCTTGGACTCTGTCTCTTCTTGTCCCTTTTTGGGTGAAGGTTGCTGGGGCCTTTGACCTCATGAGGTCAAAAGATCAGGAGGGCCCTCCTGTGTCCCAGCATCGGAGAGCCTGGGTTCCAAAGCTGGCAATGATCACGATGATGAGAACAACAAGAATGATAGCTCACGTTTATATGGGTAGCTAGATGGTGTAATGGACAGAGAGCTGAGCCTGGAGTCAGGAAGACTCATCTTCCGGAATTCAAATCCAGCCTCGGACAGTTACCTGCTATATGACTCTGGGCGAGTCACTTAATCCTGTTTGACTCAGTTTCTTCATCTGTAAAATGAGCTGGACAAGGAAATGCCAAACCATTCTAGTATCTTTGCCAATAAACCTCCAAAAGGATGATGAAGAGTCAGACACAACTGAAAAATGGCTGAACGGCAAAAGCAACATGGATACGGAGCTTGCTATGCATCAAGCATTGTGCCAAGCATAATAACAATGAATGCGACAATAACAATAGCTAACACTTATGTAGCACTTACTATGTGCCAGGCACTATGCCAAGCACTTAATAATCATTACAACAATCCTGGAAGGTCAGAGCTGTTATTATCCTCATTCTATAATGGAGGAAACTGAGGCAAACAGATGTTAAGTGACTTGCCCAGGATCTATCTGAGGATATATTTGAACTCAGGTTTTCCAGACTCCAGGCCCGGTGCTCCATCCACTGCACCACCTGGCATCAATTATTTGCTGCTTGGGCAGGGAAAGTCCTTTGAAAACCCCATCTTTTTTTCCAAATTAATTGTTTATAAAATAATAATCAGTGAGAAGGACCTGGACCTGTGATTTTATTAGTATAGGAAATTTCTAATGAATAAACACACTCTCTCTCTCTCTCTCTCTCTCTCTCCCTCTCTCTCTGCGTGTGTGTGTGTCTCTGTCTCTCTGTCTCTCTCAGTGTAAAGCTGTATCTTCTCTTCAATTTCCTGTCCTACAGAGTTGCCTGTCAACTACAGCTGGGCCGGAGCAGACCCCATGTAATAGGAGGGCAGAGTTTATAATTTCAAAGAGGATCATAAACATGTCTGAAAGGTTTGGAACCGCCGGATATAAGAAACTCTCAAAGTAGAAGGTAGAAGAATCAAAACATATATTTAGGCTCCACAGTAACCAACCCATGAACCAGCAACCCCATTTTGATATATTGATCAAAAGCTTCCAGGCCCAATAAGTACGCCTTGAAAGAGTAACCAGGAGGCTACAGAGAAGCATGATTGCGTAAAGCAAAATCATGCTTCCCCCTCTATGGTAAAAAGATTACCCACTGGCCTGAAGTCTTTGTTCAGCTTCCTCCCGTAGGTCAGCTCTGCTACTGGCAGCTCCTGCTTCAGCTGTGGCTGTGACTGTGGCAGCCTCTGGCTCCAACAGGAGCTGCTTTTAACCATCCAGCTTCTGCGGGGGTGTAAGGTACGCTGGGGAAAGCACAGGTTCTTTCAATCTGCTTAAGCAAGGTGAAGGGGTTGACCGGGAAAGCACAGGTTCTTTCCATCAGCTTAAGCAAGGGAAGCAAGGTGAAGGGGCCGACAAGCTTACTCCAGTCCAAGATACAAACAGCATTCAGTTCAGGGGAAAAAGCCAAACTAGTCAAGGGCACTTGTTGACTAAGTGCTAAGCAGCCCATTTTTGGTTGCCAATACACCCCAGCAGACTGAATCACTGGCAGCAGTGGTGATTCCCAGACCTCTCAGTGCAGGAGGAGGGTTTGCCGGAGCTGGGTGAGAGAGAAGCACAGTCCTCCACACAGCCTGCAGCAGCAACAGAAGCCACTCCTTGGCTATTAGCCCACAGACTGAATGTTTGAAAGTCATCTATTTAAACTTCTGGGAGCCAAGATGGCTGAGTAAACAGTAAGTGCTTTCACCCTGTCCCCTTATTGGTCTTGAAAAATCCAGACAATATTACCCCAGGAAAAATCCTGAAATAGTAGAGTCAGCAGAAAGACGGCAGTCTTTTAGCTCAGGAAGCTAGGGGGATTAACGGGAAGGGTCCCTCTCGCTGTGGCTGAAGAGGACCAGTACAGAACGGGAGGTGTCCCGGCAAGCCAGCAGCAAGCCCCACCTCAGCAGACCAGTGGGAGATCCTGAGCCCCAGTGTGTAGAGCTGGCAAGCACTAATACTAGGACCACAGGCGTGCCTTCGCACAGCCAGGGGAAGCAGCAGAAACCAGCGTGTGGACCATGTGGACCAGTGTCCACCAGAAGATGAGCCTGTCTGTGATCTAGCACAGCCCCAGGGGAGGAGGAGACCTCCAGTGGTCAGACTACCCCTCTCCCACACCTCACCCTGGGAACTTCAGTGTAACCCTGGGGAAACACAGAAAGACCTCACCTGATCTCAGCCTCAGGATGTACTAGCCAGCTCCAGGAGCTCAGCACCAGGTAAGCTACAACATTACATAGCTTTCAGCTGCTAGAACCAGAGGCCACAGCACACAAAACCAGTAACTAGGCCCCTAGCTCCCAGCCCAAAAAGCATGGAACAGATCCCCCTGTGCCCCAGAAGCAGAGATCCACTTTAAAAGCCAGGAAAAGGGCAATCATAATGAGCAAAAGGCAAATTAGAAAGGCAAAGACCATAGATTCTTACTATGGGGCCAGGGAAGATCAAAAAACAAATTCAGAGGAGGACAGCATTGACACTATACCCACATCTGAAACCTCAAAAGGGAATATGAATTGGTCTCAAGCCCAAAAAGCATTCTTGGAAGAGCTCAAGGAGGATTTTACAAGTCAAATTAGAGAGGTAGAAGAAAAATTGAGCAATTCTTTTAAAAAACAATTGATAAAATGGAATAAATTCACTGGAGAGTCACCTGGGGTTCTGAGAAGTTAATTTGCTCAGAGATTTGCAGTCAGTATGTTTCAAAGGCAACACTTGAACCCAAATCTTCCTTACTTGGAGGCTGTCTCCCTGTAATAATAATAGCAGATTTATATAAGTTTTGAAGGTTTTCCAAGATACCTTTCTCATCATAACCAAGTGAGGTATATAATAGTAGTATTGTCATCCCCACTTTATAGATGAGAAATAGAGTTAGAAAAGTTAAATGATTTTACTAAGGGCAAACTTCTAGCAAGTGGGAACACAGACTCAAACCATGTTCTTTTAACTCTAAGGACAGTACTCTTTCTACTCTTCCATACTATTTTCACTGAAATTAATATGTATTTATACAATCCTATATATATTCATATTTTATAGAACTATAACTTAGCAATGATGTTCAGGGATGTGCTAGTGGCATAATAAAAAAAATGGAGATATTATAGTTTCACTGGAATGCCTTTGAAAAGTTGGACATGTTATTTTCTACCAGTGTAATTTCACCAATGTGGGAGAGGGAAGAAGGATTGTGACACTCCTTTTGAGCTTATTACTCTCCCCTTCTCCCTTGCAGCCCTTTGGTATAGGCATATGCATCTGCCTTCCTCAAGTTACATGGGAGCCTGAAGTTCTCACTTCCTGAATTTGGAGTCCTCAATCAATGGATTACATTACTCTTCCACTGGCTAGCTCTCCACATAAGCCCAAGAGGGTGTCTGGTTCTCTTAGCTAGTCACAAGATTTCCTGTATGGTGTCATCTGTTTTTATCTAAAGATCAAAGTACTTTAATCTCTTTTAATTGATTAAACATTTGTTCATACTTAGTTCATATATTTATTTATTCGGTTGATCAAAGTACACTGACAGATAAGAATATTTAGAAGAGAAGTAAAGCCTTCAATTTGTCACGAAAGTACCTCCTGGAAGACAGTGCAACAATTACCAGGGTTCTTATTGGATCATGCTTGCTAAGATTCATTCTTTCAATGGAGCAGAAAAAGCTAGAGAATTTCTCAACCTATAAGCAAATGCTTCCTGAGATCCCTTCAAAATCAAGAAGAGAAGAGAAAAATACTCAACAAGGATAAGATCATCCTTTCCAAAATAAAAAAGTAGTAGCAAGAACCTAAAAAATAAAAAAGAACCTTAAAAATAAAAAAGAGTATTTCTTCACACATAGACACAACATTCAGGAATACATATACACATACATGTTATATATAATGTTGTTGTTCAGTTGTTTTCAGTCATGTCCAACACTTTGTGACCCCAATTGGGGTATTCTTGGCAAAGATACTGGAGTGGTTTGCCATTTTGTTCTCCAGCTCATTTTACAGATGGGGAAACTAAGGCAAATAGGGTAAAGTGACTTGTGCAGGCTCACATAGCTAGTAAGTGTCTGAGGCCAGATTTGAACTCAGGAAGATGAGTTTTCAAGATCCAGCACTCAACCACACGTAGCTGCCCAATATAATATAATGCTACATAGACATAGATGATATAGACATGGACGTAGCCTCATAGAGAGAGAGATAGACAGAGACAGAGACAGAGAGAAAGATGTAAATATATAAATATATATCTATATATCCACATTTATATATAAATATAAAATGTGGAAAGGCTATGTCTAGGTCTGTGTCATCTATGTCTATGTAGCATATGTTCCAAGGTAGCTCCCCCAACCCCAACTCACACCAGGAGGTGGGTCTCCAGAGTGTGGCAGGTTCTAGAGATAGCCCTGAGGTACTGGAGGAATTGTCTTTCTAATATATAGCTCACAGTCCTCCACCAGCGTGCTTCCCTGCATGGTTATCAATTGAATATCAATTAATAAGCCAGATTTTACAAAGGAGGATTTGCTGTAGTGGTAGAACAGTTGTTAAAATACATTCTCCCCCAAAAGTCTGTTGCGTGTGTGTGTGTGTGTGTGTGTGTGTGTGTGTGTGTGTGTGTGTGTATAGTATCAAGGGGAAAATGGGTTCATGCTTAGAGAGCACATGGTAATTCTCAGTTCTTGAAAGTCTCTTTGTTTTAGCCTTCACTATGTTACCTTTGGGAATGGTATGGTTTTTGACTTGGCTCTTTGTAAAGCTGTAGATCTGCATCTGCTTAGTTCTTGTTTACCGAGGCAGCACTGCACTTAGATGGTATAGGGATCCTGCTGGGCTGAAGATGGAAAGATGGGAAGTCCTAAATCCTTTGGATCTTTTGAAGCTTGCAAGGTCCTCTTCTGGCTAAGATGGTGGGGGATAGTAGGAGTGGGGCGGTGGTGGAAGAAGGTTGATTGATTTACTTAGTAGACCCCATCCTAATGTGTATATCTTTTCAAATTACAGAATATCTTCATGACTCGTTTCTTCTCATGGTAAGGAGACGTACAGAAGTATTTGTTATTCTATAGTATTTCATTCTTTCTGGCCTTGCAAATATTTGTTTTTTCCCCTTTATTTAGATAAGTTCAATAGTTGTACAGAGATCATTATAGAACACTTAAGTCTCTTCTTCAAGGACCATCCTAATTTACTGTGGAAGAGGAGGAGAGTAAAAACTGGAGAGATTTACTGTAGATTATATTCTGCCAAGTTTTATCCTGAGAATTACAGACTAACCACATAGATATTTTTTCATGGCCTAGTTTCTTTCAATGCTGTTTTAATCTTGGGTAAAGTTTGGCTTCAGAATTGTCTGTTTATGCAGTATGTCTTCTTACTAACCAAGGGATGAAATAATATGCCTGTGATCAATTAGATTTGGGCACTGCCCCTATCAAAACAATTGGGTCTTCAGAAAAGTACTGCCACCATCTTTCTAGGGCTGATTCTCTAAACCTTCCCACTCCTCTCATATATAGCTACCTGGAGCAGATTCAATATTCAGATGTGGACCACAGAACCACAATTCTGGCTTTAGCTTGCCTTTAACAAACAATACAATAATCAGAATTTTCACATTATGAGGTGGGAAATATGTTTAGCTTCAGCCGTCTGGAATCAAGATTTGTCATTGAATCGATCCGGATCCCAAAATATTCATAGTTTCTCGGGAGGACTAGGAAGGAGCTGCTATAAGAGGTGGCACTTGAGTTATACTTTAAAAGAAGCAAGGGATGCTGTGAGGTGGGGGTGAAGGAAGAAATACATCCCAAACATTAAGGAAGCATCTGTTGTTGTTCCTCCTCTGTTTTCCAAGGGAACCAATGACATCACTAGGGAGATGTCTTCACTTGCCCATAAATTGGATTTAAGTGAGGCAGAGTTGCAGAAAGTTGTAAGCCTCACATTCTCTTCCAGAGTCATTGCAGTCCAGCGTCAAGACAAAAATTGAGACTACTGGTGATGGCCCAGGATGCAGTGAGTGATCTTGGCATCTTTGATGTCTGACCAAGCTCTAAGTTCTCCGCAAGCACCTGCTTCAGCGGCCTTCATGGCCATTGGAACAAATTGTTCTCATCTGCCCTTTCCTTTACTATGAACCTGAAAATCATCCCATCAACCTTTTCCTTGAACATCTCCAATCAAATAATAATGATAATTATAATGATAATAATTATTAGTGTTTATTAGTGCTTTAAGATTTGCAAAGAAATTAACATACGTGAGAAATGTGCTCACTCTAGAAAGAACAATGCTTGTTGTGAAGCCAGAAAAACTCTTTTTTTATTTTACATTCTTGTGAATGGGTAACTCCCTAAAAGAACACACTTGCTAAGGCTAATAAAAAGCTATTTATTTCCTGTTCCTGATTCAACTTTCCTTTCCCTGTTCTCCATTGGCTAGATGCAACTTCCTGAACCACCCATTCCATGTTCTTCTCCTAGATGTGTTTCCACTTCCCTCGTCGTGCGTCGCATGTGCATTTAAATTATCTAGCTTCACTCTGGGGGTGCGTTGAATTATATTAAACAGCTTTTTAAGCACGTGTACGCATTTCTGACCTTTTATGTGATTGGAAGCCTGGTTCTGCTAGGCCACATCACCAATCGCCTTTGGCTTACGTCCTGTTATCACCCCTGTTATCGCTCCTGCGGATCAGACCTCTTCCTTCTGTTTCTCACATTTATGTTAGCTCATCTGATTTACTATTTACTAAGGCAGATCATTCCATTTTTGGACAGCTCTAATTATGAAGACATTTTCTGCCTCTGTAACTATTACCCACTGCTGCTAGTTCTCCACTCTGGTGTCAACAAAAAACAAGATGGCCTTCTTTCAAACACTTAAAAGTAAGAATAATCCTTCAAATACTTGAAAGGAGTTATATTCCCCCTTCATTCTTTCTTCTCCAGGTTAAACATCCTCCCACATTCCATCAACAGGCCATCAAATAACATATTACGGAGGTAAGAGGTTGAATGTAATCAATGAGGAATAACTGGCAGGATACATTGATTGGAATAGAGAATATGAAAAAGTGGTACATATAATAAATAAATATATGATATATTAATATTATATATTTTATATACTTATATAATTTATATGTATAATTATAAATATATATAAACATTCATAATATGCATATAAATAAATAAATAAGACTGAAAAAGTAGGTGGGATCATTATTGTAGGGCTTTAAAGAATGTGGTATAATGGAAATTGTACTGGATTAGTATTCAGCCAACCTTGTTCTTATTCTGGTTTTGCCACTTATTAGCAGTATGACCTAGGGCAACTCATTTTTTGGATCTCAGTTTTCTATTTAAAAGGCCTCAACCTTTCAATATAATAAAGGGCTTGGATTAGCTGATCTTTAAATTCTTTTCAAAGATCTCACGATTCAAGGGTTCTTCATGAGCCTTTAATACATATAGCACACTTCTATAATATTTTCATATCATGCCGTTCTATTTCTCTTAGCCCCACCATAGCACTGACCAGGGGTGTGCTGGCCAATGTTTAACAATTGTACCTCCAAACAAACTAATAAAAACGTACCCATGACACACTTTAAAGTTTAATCTGCATTATTAACACTCTCTTAAGACTGTTGTACAGTTTTTTCAGTCATGTTCTACTCTTGTCACCCCATTTGGGGTTTTCTTGGCAAAGTTACTGGAGTAGTTTGCCATTTTCTTCTCCAGGTCATTTTACAGATGAATGAACTGAGGTAAATAGGGTTAAGTGACTTTCCCAGGGTCACATAACTGGAAAGTGTCTGAGGCTGGATTTAAACTCATGAAGGTGAGACTTCTTGACTTTAGGCCTGACACTCTATTGACTGCCCGCCTAGTTGTCCTTCTTTAGACTAGACAATCAAAAGAAAAAGGAAAAAAGGAAGGAAGGGAGGGAGGGAGGGAAGAAGGAAGGTAGGAAAAAGGATGGAAGGAAGGAAGGAAGGAAAGAAGGAGGGAAGAAAATCCTGATTTATGTCATTTTCCAGTTTCTGAGGTATAATGCTGTCACACTTAATCAGCTCTCACTAGCTAATTCGAGCTTGCTGTAACACACCTCCAGCACACGATGCACACCCTCTTAGGATCATAGATTTGGAGCTAGATGGGCCCTTAGAGGTCATCCAATACAATTCCATCACTTAACAGATGTGGAAACTGAGGCCCAGAGAAGTTAAGTAATTTTCCCTAAGTCAGACAAGTACCAGTGGAAAAGCCAGGATTCTAGCCCACATTCTTTCTTGCCAATTCTAGTGCTCATTCCACTTCACCAGAGGATTATATGTATGCAGAGACTCTAAACTGCTTCCTAAGAAAGCCAAAGCATCCAAGTCAGAAATAAGAGATGAAGCTTAGAGCTATTTCTAGCATATTTGGTGTCTGGGACAAGCTTCACAAAATGTCATATGAAAAGTCTTCTCAACTCAGATTTTTAACAAAAATTTTGTTATAGAGTAGGAGTGACAAAGATCCTGAGATGCTAAGCCCTATGGACAGAGACCCAAGGACAGAGTTTGCCTGCTGAGCCAAGGGAGGGGATTTTACCTGGTGTGCAGGAGCCAAAGGAAGGGAACAGCATCTGATAGCTAACTACTTTAATCCTGCTAATTAGAAGCTAAATTCACTTCTTTCTAGGTATTGAAGAATTATAAGTATGATCAGCTCACTCTAAATTTCAGTGCCTGAGGAAAGTCCCCTAGCATTCCCCTGCCCCAGGGCAGGAACAGCTCTGATTCAAATGATTCTACCTACAAGGGTCCTGGATTTCTATACTTCAGGATTTGCAATCCTGGGAATTAGGAAGAGCTGTACAAAGAGCAAACAAAGCCTCCTAATCGTTAAGAAATACCCACTGAGGGGATGAGAACATCAGATTATAAAGGCCCAGATTAATAAATGATTCTCTATTTCATTATCATCATTATTTATTATTGTTGTTTATTATCACCATCATCACCATCATCACCATCACCATCATCACCAACACCACCATCACCATCATCATCATCACCATCATTACCAACACCACCATCACCATCACCATCATCATCATCATCATCATCACCATCATCATCATCATCACCATCATCACCATCACCATCATCACCAACACCACCATCACCATCATCATCATCACCATCATCATCACTATCATCATCATCATCAACATCATCATCATCACCATCATCATCATCATCGCCACCATCACCATCATCATCATCACCATCATTACCAACACCACCACATCACCATCATCATCATCACCATCATCATAACCATCATCATCATCATCATCACCATCATCACCATCATCATCATCATCATCATCATCATCATCATCATCATCACACAGAGAGAAGAAAACTACCTTGACGAAGTATGGGTATAGCTAAGGTGATAAGAATTGTTTTTCAATAATATTTATCATACAGGTTTTTTTTAAATGAAAATTCGTGACTATATATTTCAAATTCTGTCTTATGTTCTGCTATGCACATGACATGCTTTTCTTTTTCTTTTCTTAGTGTGTATTTAAATTTCAATATTTAAGTTTATGATTTTTTTCTTTTCTCCAGTATTTGTGTTCTGGTGTTTGAGTCTAAAATTTTAAAAAAATTTACAACAACATAAAGAATTATTTTTCAAGTAGTCCTCATATTGAGATTGGATCCAACAAACAAAGAGATGACAGAAGTAAATTGAGGTGCTTTTGTATGAATTTTTATTCTAGGCTTCTGTTGCTGCTACCACTCCACCCTCAGAACCAGTCTTCTGAGACCATTCCTGGAGGATCTAATGGTTCTACATGCCTACTTGGCCCCCTTCACCCTTCTCTCCTCATCTTCTGCTCTGCCACTGTGTTTTCCATCACCAGGAGTTTGCTAGTGAATGTTTGACAACCAGCTGGGGGTGGGGGAGGGGTGAGATTTTTACCTCAGATGAATTTTTAAGTTGAATTTGCATTATTACCAGTTTCTCCATCCCTTAAGTTTATATAATCAACAAAACAATAAACCAAGCACCGATTTGTAAAGTTTGCAGTTTCTAAGGTGTAAATGCACACTCCAGACATTTAACAGCAGGTTAGTATCAGCACATCCTTGACCACCTTCCAACTTTTTTTCTGAGAACTGTACTCCTATCTACACTGCCATTGCTCCTGGAAAAGGCGTGTCAGTTGGCTGCCCCATACTTCCATTCACAATTTTTGTTTTCCCACAATCATAACTCCTTTACCTGCTGACCACTGCCATGAATGTGCTGTCCTTCCAATCTGAATGTAAACTATCTCGCTTTTGTATTTATTTTCTCTGCTTAACACTGTGTTTGATACATAGGAAACAATAAATACTTTTCATTCAATTATTTTGCATGTCTGTTTCTGGTATTGGGTTGTCTTTATGGGAAAAGGAGAAAAAAACAAACCAAAAAATTATGTATTGTGAGTTTGGGGAAAACATCTTTATGCACGGAAAAGTAATCTTAGAGGCCAGAGAAACAGAGCTACAGGATTGTATAAATAGGTACTGACAGGGTGAGCCTGAACTCATTCTGTCTTGAAGAGAGGCCTCCACTAGCTTGGAAATTTACTGCCTAAACAGGATGTTCTAATGAGATTAACTACAGACAAAACTTTATCTCACTGAAACAGACCTGGTCTTCGGCAACTCCAGACTCCAGAGTTAACACATTCTTCCCCAAATTGCCTGACATCCTGTTCCTATTCCTCAACCTCCCAAATAAGGAAAGTGGCCAGGCAGCCTCACTTGATAGGCTAATTGAACTTTCTTCTTGGCCTGGCAAGGTCTCCCCAAAATGTCATAAAACTACACACACACACACACACACACACACACACACAGAGGTATGGGTATATAAGTATGTGTGTTTATGTATGTTTAAATGTTTACATGCATCTGTATATAGGTGTGTGTGTATATATATATATATATACACACACATATGTATGTATCTCCCTTTGTGAATAGCCATTACTGTCTTCCTGTCAAACGCCCATCAGATGACAGCTAATCAAATTTTTTCTTTTGCCTGCCTAGCCTCCTAATTTATTGTCTTCAGGCAAATGGGCGAAGGTGGGAGGAGTTACTCTCAGAGAGGGTCTTAGGACTCTCAATATCCTATATATCAGTTTATATTCCACGGTTAGCAGTTTAACAAGGATGTTTTTTTTTAAATTGTAATTTGAGCAACTGGCACTAAGATTTTTTCAAAAAAAAATTAAAACTAAGCAAATAAAGAGGAAGCAAATTCTTTTTCCTATAAAACCCTTCCTATCTACAGCAGGAAGACCAAAAGCATGCAACCTTTTCTTCTCGAAAGGTCAAAAATTCAACTAGGATATTTTTTCAAAGATTTAGACAAATCCAAATCACTTAAGTAGAAAAACTTATTTACTGTTTTTGTGCATGTTTCTTTGATACTAAGAAAGAGTATTTTGGAAACACAGTTTTTAGATCAAAGTAGGTTTTACACATTTTCTGCAAGTTAGCAGTAAGTACACCAGAACTTTTTGACAATTATGTTGTAGACCTTGAATGAAAAATTTAAAAAAAAAACTTTTTCAAATGTTCATCTTTCTTCAACCTTCAGACCTTTGATTTCACTGCATAAAAGATCATTTTAAAATCAGAATTATTTTCTAATTACAGTACAGGTGCACATACACATCTGAATTAGAGGGGGGGGCAAAAAAAAAACTACATCGACTCTACCTGGGCCTAATGATAACAGAATTGACTTATTTATTTTAGGAGGAAAGAAGGAAAATTCCAGAATACAAAATAATGACTTCAAAACTAATCTAGTGCTTCTTGAGGACCTCCTGGGTGCAAAATACTGTGCTAAATTCTATATATGCCACAAAAAAGTTAGATGACAGCATTCGGTTTAATTACTCTCAAGGAATTTGTAACAAGCTATGAATAGCCTGAAATGAATTTGGAATATCAAACATTTCTTAAGAGAAAAAAAAATTGCTGAATAGACTTTAAAACTTAAATTGAAGAAAAGTGGGGGAGTTTTGTTGTTTTTGTTTTTTAAAGAATTGCAATTCTGAAGAAAGATGCCTAAAAAAAGTTTGGTGTTCTGGTGATGCAAAGTTTATATAAGATAACCCTGAACAAAATCTGAAATCAATCCAATTTTCTTCTTGTGCACGTGCCTGAATATTAGATAATTATGTAAGTGTTTGGAAAGAAAATTGGAAAGAATGAGAGAAAGCAAAAACACATGAGAGGGAGGATGTTTTACAACGTTGCCAAGTTATTTTATCGTGGTACATGTTTATATTTTGAAAAATAGCTTAATGGATGCAATATGTGTCAAAATCATATTTTCTCACCAGCTACGCTTTCCAATGTCCACTTTTCTTTTTTAATGTTCTTTTTTTATATAATGAATTCAATAATCATCAACAGTCACAAATATATCAAGACACAAAGAACAGGGAAGAGGACTATGCAAGAAACTTAACTCCCGCCAATTTTTTAATTTTATATTTAATATTTGTGTTATAATATATACCTACATAATATGTGTATATATTACATGTATATCATATATTGTTCCTTTTTCAAATATGCAATAGTATTTATATAATGTTTTAAGATTTACTATATATAATATATTATATATAATATATAATATATTGCTCTGCAAACCTGAAAATATTATATAAATGCTGATATATATTTTTAAACATATATAATATATGTGTTCAATGTTACATATAATATACATTATTCTACAAGCCTTAAAACAGTATATAAATGCTATTACATATTTTAAGAGAAACATACACATAACTTTAGTACCAAAAGATATCTAAAGTACTTTATCAGGTTCCTTAGTCTAAAAGGGCCAGGATCTCCCAATGCATCCTGGGCCATCTCCAGTCATCCTGATGAGTATCTGGCCACTGGACCCAGACAGCTCTAGAGGGGAAAGTGAGGCTGGTGACCTTGCACAGCCCTCCCTCCCTCAAATCAAAGTCAACTGCAAGTCATGTCATCATCTCCCTGATGTCATGGTCCTCTTCGAGAACGAAGGCCAAACACAACAAAAGTACTTTATAAACTTTAAAACATTATGTAAATGCTAGTTTTTATTATTAGTCATAAATTGCTTTGTTTGTGTTCTCTTCTGCACATCTTACAGAATTTTCTTGCCTGTGAAGAGCTACTATTCGATACCTCATTAAGATGTGAATGTCACCCTGGGTTCTCAAAAGCTATGGTAAAATGGAGAGCAAACTCCAGCAGTTCCTACCATGATGGAGAAGCTTTGAGTGTGGTCCCTGGCAACATGCTATGCCTGCTTTCTAAGAACCAGCTTAGCTTAGGAGAGAAAGACCGATTGTGTGGCCATGAATTTCTGGCTTTGTCAATCTCTGAAACATATTAAAACCCAGAATGGTTCTCAGTCCTGTACAGGCCTCTTTCCACTTCATTATCAATCTTGGCACAGTTCCACTTTCTCAAATTTGTGGAAGATATCCCTGAGGGATAAAGAGGATAGTGATTCAGAAAGATACATTTCGAGATCACCTTTTCCAAACCCTTTCGTTTTGTGGATAAGGAAACATAAACCTAGGAAAGTCAAATGACTTGGTCAAAGTCACACAGAAGGCTGATGGTGGAACTGGGATTAAAACACAGGGATCCCGGATGCTAGTGGTTTCCCACCATGCCATGCTGCTGACCATGGAAATGTGGGTTCCCGGAAAAATAACTACTTTCTAAAGCAAGAGTAAAAATTCGACCCACATCTGTTTTCATTGCCACTCAAAAGCTAAGAATTTAAATTTCTAAATAAAGTTTTATTGGAACTTGGCCATGCTCATTTGTTTACATATCGTTTGTCTACGGCTGGCTACTTTCCTGCTTCACCAGCAGAACAGATTAGTCCCTATAGTACGCTGGTGCTCTTATCACTTCAAATGCTGCTTGGACATGTTACAAATCACAGCGACACTGTTAACAGCATTTTGAGTGCCATGTGTATCACTGTAAAGTGACATTTTATTTTATTTTTGTTATCAGTGTATACCTATCATGTCAAAACAAGAAGAGAAAAAGAAGTTTTATAGCATTTTTTTAAGGTCAGGGCTAAAACTGAAATTTTTCTGAACAAGAACTATCTTCAATCACTACGATTGAATACTGAATAGCCTTGGAAATTAGCTTTTGCTGCAGACTTGATAATGTTGCTTAATAAATTCAGCCTAAAATTACAAGGCAAAATGGTGCTTATATGTGAAACATACATTGGGGTAAAGTCGATTTGATGGCAACTAACATCTGTTTGAATCACAGGTAATATAAGATACTCTATACACTTCCTGTGCTGTATGGTTAAAACAAGAATCTCCATTCCCACACAAGTTTGCAGTGAATATATTTTCTGACCTCAAACTACAGTCTCAGCAGCATTTTGGGGGGCCTTCATTCAAATGCAAAATACAATTTCCAAATTTCAAAATCCATTTAACTATGCGATTGAGGAGCTTCCACCTAACCTTCATTTGGAAGTGATTAATCTGCATTGTAATGGCATACAAAAAGGCAAATAATAAGAGAAAACTCTAATAGAATTCTGTAAATGCTTTCCAAAAGATGAATATACGCAATTAAAACCACATGCCCATGAACAGATACCAATATTTGACAGTGTCTGTTTGTGAAAAGGCATCTTCAAAGATAAAATACGTAAAATCTCGTTGTGGATCTGCATGAACAGATGAAAATTTCCAATTAATTTTGATTATAGGAAACACAAACTGTGAATTCCAATTAAGTGAAATGTTTTTTTTTTTTTAAATCCATTCTTCTCATGAGTGGACCTCTAAAGAATTGTACTCACTTATTTTTATAGTTTGAATTTCATCAATGAAAATTTTTTGGAAATTTACTCTCTTGTTATATAAGCACCTATATAATATCCTTGATCTTGCCTCCTGGTTCTGCACACTGCTGCCAGTTTACTGTCTTTAATGCTTCAGGTATTTATTATTTCTTCATTGTGGAAAACCCCTTCGCTTACATGGATCGTAACCCTTCTCTACTTATGTAAATGCAAATAAATTGTTGTGTCCACAAAAAATCATTGCCTCATGGCCAATTTTCTATTTATGAGCTTCTCTTCACATGGCCAGGCTGGTCCTTAGACAATTAGTATACAATCCTTTGTCTTACAGACTCGTATACTCAAAATCTTTGTGCCTTGGTAGGACCTACTTGAGCTTATGTTCCATTGATTTTGTCTATGAGAAACCAGGGTGACTTCTGTGGCATGAGGTAGCAGAGTAGAATTTGGGCAGTTGGCAGTTTTATCTGTCTAAAACACCTTGTTCTTTATGTCATTCTCTTATTTAAAATCTCAATTGGCTCTCCATTGCCTATAGTATGAAATCAGAATTCCTTTGCCTGACATTTAAGACTCTCCGTGATCATGTCCTAACTTGACTTCCTAGCTTTCTCTATCACTAATTTCTCACACAAACCCTCCACTATAGTCAAATTGTTCTAGCTGTTGGCCTCAGAACATATATTGTGTCCCTCCATTTCCTTGTCTTTTTTCACACTTCACTTTCCCATCCTCTAGGAAAATCTGATTCCTCTTATAGCATCTGATGGGCCTCCTAATTCTAAGGGCAGATCCCCCAAAGAATAGTACCCTAGGCTCAAGGTACTCTGTGAGTCCACATCTCCTAGGTCAGTGGTGTCAGATTCAAATAGAAATAGATCCCTGCTGCCAGCATATTGACTTAGAAAACCACAAATTAACATTATCTGTACAGTATTGTATTTTTATTTTAAACATTTCTCAATTACATTTTAATCTGGTTCTGGCAGCACTCGGGAGTGTCATGGACTGCATGGGCCAGAGGGCCAGGAGTTTGATAGTCTGCCCTAAATAACTAATGAGCTTCCACCATTCTATTTTACCTCTAATAGCCAAGGGATATAATTAGTGTAGAGCAAAGTTATGTAATGAAATGGCATAGCCAGAAAATAGCAACAAAACATTTACTTCATTAACTGGTCCACACTGTCTCAAGAATACGTGTAAATCAGTGGAAAGAATGGACAAATAGAGGAACCATGTGTGGAGGGGCACACACATAAGGAACACCTGTATCCAGATATACACATAGACTCTTCAACTTCAATCTTTAATCTATAGGGTTATTGATATCTTTTAGCAATGTCATTGCACTGGTCTGTTATGGGAGAAATATATGCTCTCTGAGTTCATGTGGTAGGTTACTGCTGCCAAATATATATTTACCAGAACCCAGAAATCATGGAGGTAAATATCTAGGTTTTAGTATTATGCTCGAACATAAGTTCAAGCCTCAGAGAAAACCTGAACAAGCATGAGGATTCTGACAAGGCTTCTTATAGGAAAAATTACATCAGAGGGACAGAGAAATAATTCTTTTATATATTGCAATCTTGTACCTTTCCTTTAGGCCATAAAAGATAAAGAGAAGATAGAGACATAATCCTATACTTGCTTCAATGTCAATCAAGTTACAGATTAAACTACATTTAGAGGTTTCACAATTAGGTTGTTGCGGAGGAGTTAGTTGAGATTCTTCCTCTGGCTTCTTATCTAAGGAATACTTAAGGTTCTTGAGTAAAATTTTACATCTTGTAGGACAGGTTTTGGTTAGTTAATATTATAGGTTACATTATATATAGGTTAATATTAAGCAAAAGATGCAGGAGGAATAAAAGAAAATAAAAAATTTCCATAGCAGCTCCTATAGTCTTTATCAACTGATCTCAGTCTTTGCCTAACACTGCTCAGCTGAATGTATGGCTGGGAAACCTCTAGCTCTGGATCAGCTGAAATTCTTGGCTGTATCTTCCTCAAGGGAAGAGCAGGCACTGCTAGGCTCTTTTTGCTTAACTTCCAAAGGCTTTTTCTTACTCTTTCAGAAAAGGCAGAAATCCTTGCTTTGACAAATAAAAAGTCTTTCTTCATGTTTTCCTGTGTTATTCCCATCAGAGTCTTGGCTAAACCTTTGATCTCCAACAGAAGACTCTCAGTCTAAGTGCCAGCTAATGTTTTTAATCCTATTTTTTTCCTTTGAACATCTTTTCCTGATCCAGCAGTCTGGGTCACTCTATCAGAGACCTCTCTCTAGTTGACATCGAGCATTCTGCATATCTCTCAATCTTAGCCTCTGAAAGCTAGACTATTAAACGTGATTTTTAGGGGGCCTAATAGATAGAAAATAATGAAATTTTGAGTTCCCCAGTTTTTCAAACCTAAGTGTCTTTAGTTGTCCCAAGTAGATAGAGAGGGGTGGGGGTGGAAAAGATACAGAGATAAAGCTAAGCACAGGGGGTTGTGTTAGATCTTTCCTTGATCTTTCGTATGGAGATTTTGTCAACCAAACCTTAAACTGGAATGTGAGGCTCCCCTTTATGCTCCAGTCTGCTGATACAAACTTCCTAGTCCTTAAAATACCAATTCAAATACCATGGAGTCCTTCCTAACCAAGGTAGGCAAAAGTGGTCTCACCCTCCTCTGAACTCCTCCAACAATTGCAGTTTAGGCTATTCATTTGGCACTAATCATGCACTAACTTATATTGTTAATTACCTTTTCATCTTTACACATCATGTTCTCCCAATTAGATTTGAAGATTTTCAGGGCAGGAATCATATCCTAGAGATTTCTATACTCCCTGGCCCAGCGTGGAATTTTGTGAATAGGTACTCAATATGATCATTGATTCATTTTTTAAAAAAAAAATCATTTAAATTTGTATTCTATTCTATTGATGTTCTCGCTCAATGCATATCCCTGATGTTGATATAATGGCTGCTGTTGAAGTCAACGGCAACACATTTGTCATATCAAATGGAAATAAAAGGATTCATTCATTTCCCGCTTTTTTCCAGTGAGTCGGGGGAAAAGCATTTTACCTCTTCTCCAGATTATTCCCCCCCTAAATTGTTGCTAATGTGAAGCCTTATTGTCTGGATGCTTCATTTATGACATGGTAATTTAAAATCCCGCTTTAAAAGACTACACATTGCAGTAAGCAAATGCAGCAGTATTTTGGCCTCTCCTTCACAGATGGTAGGCTGAATAAAAGTGTCATTACAGAGCTAAGTCTAATTGGTCTCCTGCTATTGAATGTGCTTTCTCAGAGGGGTTTTTACTTCTCACCCACATAATACTCCTCTCTCCTACAGATGGTGACTCTGGCCTAGTTACTGAGTAGGAGGAGGGAATGAATTGACCCAGTAAAAGCTGTGAACTATTATGAATTGCCTTGTGTCAGAGCCATGAACTTTCGGACACATTAGCCTCTTTTAACTCTCTTGTGTTTTGTGTGCTTTTCTAATCAATGTGAGGATGAATCTTCCTAGAATTAAAATACAATATTCTGAGTCATTGGGTTATGGATGTTTCTAATTTTGGAAAAAGGGAAATGTCTTTACCATATTCTCATCCTATTCATCTTCTTAAAGCAATTTTTTTTCTTTATAATGAACAATGTTTTTCTCATAATGATGAATGCAAGCATTAAATGTGAAGAAAAATTTAAACACATGTATCATAAATTTGTTTGTTAATGTAGAATTTAGCATGAAGCAAACTTATTGAAAAAGCAGTTCCAATGGAAAGTGTCAGAAACTCTAGCTTCCTTGGCCTTCTTCAAGACTCAGCTTAAATCCCACTCTCTATAGTAGGCCTCTCCATTCCCACCATCCAGTTTCTTCTGTCTGAAGGGGTACAGTCCCTCGGAAACCCCACACTCATCCTGAACTTTCAGTGAATTTTCCCACAGGGTCAAGTCTCTGGCATTCGCCTAGCGGACCGGGCCTTTCTGGGGCCTTCTCTGTTACCTACCAGTCACCACAGATTACTTGGCCACTCTTAGATCCTTCTCTGTTCCCACAGTCTTCTGTATAAAAGATCCATCTTGCTGCCATTAAAGTGCTCAGATTCCTTAAGAATCTAGCCAGTTCAGTCTAGTGAATATTGCAGATTTTTAGAATCAGTCATGCCCACCTTGACCTGTGTTCTAGTAAACCTTGTCTTTGGCTGAAAGAAGCCTTGGGTAGAATTCTTTCTAGGTAGGACTGGGTATTGCTATTTTGAGGTTCTAACACCCCTAAACCTCAACACTTCTTCCCAAAATTATTCTCCATTTATCTTGTACATACATAGTTATTTTCATTTTGTTTCCTCCATTAAATGATGAGCTCCTTGAGAGCAGAGACCACGCTTTTATCTTTGTCCCCCCCCCACCCCAACTCTTAACAGGGTGCTTGCCAACTAGAAAGTGATTAATAATACTTGTTTACTGACTGACTGGTAGCTAAAAGGGCTGCAAATGGATGGAATCAAGGTCCCTGATTGATGAGGAATGGAACCAGAGGGGACTCTTTCATGAGGATGGTTCAGAAACAAATAATTCAATAGAAATAAATGATACCTCCGAGTTCACTGTTTAATAACAAAAATTTACATTTACATAGTACTTTGAGGTTTCATCCTGACCTGTAATTTCTTTAATATGGTAAACTCCTGGTATTAAAATCCACTCTACAGAGGCAGATCACAGATCAACAACTTATCGGAGATCTATAATTTTTTTTTTGAGACAAGAGGGGTTAGGTGACTTGCCCAGGGTCATACAGGTAGCATCTAAGGCTGGATTTAAATTCAGGCCCTCCTGAATATAGAGTTGATGCTCTATCCACTCCACCACTGAGCTGCCCAGACATTTATAACCTTAAAGAGTTGTCTTGGACATAATGCGGTTAATTAATTTACTCATGGTCTCACATCTGGTGTCAGGGGCAATATTTAAACCCAAGTCGTCCTTGTCTGTGTGATTCAATCTTCTATATTGCCCTGACTCTTAAAGTTACAAAGTTTATGGGATCGATCACTAAGCCCTTATTAAGCCCCTATTATGTTCCAGGCATTGTGCTAGGTCCTGGAAACACAGAGACAAAAATGAAAGAGTCCCTGCCCTCAAGAAGCTTAAATTCTAGAGGGAAAGGAAGGAAGGAAAAAAAGTATGTATTGAGTCCCTACTATGTATTAGACTTATATAGGGTGTTCAGGGAGTATCAGATCCTCTGGTGTAAAGGCTTGCAGAGCCTGTCACCCACCTCTCATCTATGGATCCCAGAGCCTGTAGCATGCTCAGTGGCCACAGCCAGCAAACCATCTAGGCAGATAAGCTAAACCAGGTTGAGTGTATTAGAGGGGTCTCGAACCCAATGGAAAATTGGGGAAATGTCTACCCCAAACATGTGAAGACTTCCCCTGTGGAATGGTCAGATGAAAACAATTTGTGCCAATGGCCTGAAGCACGACTGTGGTCAAACATCAAAGATGCTGCGGTCATCCACTGCACCCTGGGCCATCTCCAGTCATCCTGAATTTGCCTTGCCATTGAACCTTAATGACTCAGGAAGAGAGAGTGAAACTGATGATTTTGTGCATTTAAATACAATTCACTCAATAGTCAAGACATTGTGACACCGTTGGTCCTCTTTGAGTATGAAGGACAAACCACAACACATCAGGCACTCTACTAAGAACTTTACAAAAATCTCATTGGATTCTTACAACAACCCTGGGAAGAAGGTGGTATTATTATATTTATTTTACAGTTGAGGAGATTGAGGCACAGATAAGTTATTAAGTGACATGCCCAGGGTTACACAGCTGCACAGTATCTGAGGCTAGACTTGGACTCAGGTCTTCCTAAGTCTAGGCTCAGCACACAATAAGACAAACAGCATAATTACCCTTATCCACATTTGAGAGATGGAGAAATGGAAGCAAACAGGTAATTAATGACAGAGCTGGGATTAGAACATAGATTTTCTGAGTCCAATGGTCTTTTCTCTCTACCTATGCAGTACCCAATATGGTCAACTCCTAATTTGTTGTGCTGACATAGATAATTCAACAGGATGCTGAATCCAAAAGTCATAGAGCTGTGTCCTACTTGGCCCAAGAAAGCATAACCAAGAGCAAAGGATAGAAGGGGCCATGAGGAAGATTTTTATCTAAATGTAAGGAACAAGACAATGGCAGCAGTTGGAGTTACCTAAAAACCTCTCTAGGTAGTGAGTTCTTTATCATTAGAGGTATCTTGGTGGAGGATGAATGAATCAGGAATGTCATAAAGGAGAATGCTTTGGGTTGGCACAGATGGCTTCTGAAGCCAGCTAGGTGTCGAAGTGGATAGAATGCAGGGCCTGCAGTCAGGAAGATTCATTTTCCCTAGTTTAAATCTGGTTTCAGACCCTTGCTAGCTGTGTGACCCTCGGCAAGTCTCTTAAGTCTGTTTGCCTCAGTTTCTTCACCCGTAAAATGAGCTGAAGAAGGAAATGGCAAGCCACTCTGGTATCTGTGCCAAGAAAACCCCAAATGGGGTCACAAGGGGCTGGACATGACTGAAAATGACTGAACAACAAGATAGCCTTCAAGATCCCTTCCAACTCTGACATTCTGAGATCCCCCCACTCCCACTACAATGCTCTTAAATCACACTGCCTCCCATTTAGTCAGTCTTTAGAACATAACGTAGTAGGTAGTTATCGTTGTGTGGGGTTTTTTTTTTGGTGAGATGAGGGGAGGAAGAGTTACAGTGGGAGACACCAGGAGATTTGCCTTTTCCATTGTTTTGCTTTGTCTAATATTAAAAATTAACTTGTAATCTCTGAATCTATGCCAGCTGAAGAAAGGGAGTTGGGGCCCAGGAGTCGTTAAGGTTGTAAAGTCCCTTTGGAGAATAATCCACCAGTTTGACCTTGTCTTCCAGGTTGGGGAATCTACTATTAAATAGATGCAGCTCCCTATGCTCCGACCACAGAAGTCTTAATAGGCATAATTTAATGGGCCTTAAGGTAACCCTGAAGACTTTGATTTCCTGCCAAAGAGCTACAAAGACTTTTCTAACTACATGAAAATCCCCAAATATAGGGGGAAGGGAGAGGAAAGAGAAAGGCCTGGAATTATTTACATCTTTGTAAACTCTTTGAAGGGCAGAAACTGAATCTTTACTTTGTCGTTATCTTTGTACGGCTCAGAACTCCTTGAAGGGTACATTACCGCACATCCCAGAGACTTAATAAATGTTTGTTTAATGAGTGAATCATCTGGCCTCCCTATCCAAATGTGAGCTACTAAAGGAGGGAGGACAGGAGGGACAGGGAGCAGAAAGTCTGAAGTCTGTTCTTGTACCACTGTGAAAGTGCTGTCGAATGATCAATCTTGCCTCCAGAGCAGGCACATTTCCAATATGGCCCCTCCTCTCAGCAGAGGCATGGGAGGCATGACCCATACATTGTGAATGCATTGGTTTGTTGTGATTTCTCACTGTATACTTCTTTGTTATAAGTAAAGGTTAGGGATGGGGCAATCATTGAAAATAACAGTGATTTTTTTTTAAAAAGTCATTAATAAAACATTTTTTAATTTAGCTGAACATGGTGATAAACACGTGGTAATCTTAGCTCCCTAGAAGGGAGATGAAGGCTGAGATGGAGGATTACTTGAAGTCAGGAAGTCTGAGCTGCACTAGGCTATGCTGATTAGTGCCTATACTGAGTTTTCCATCAATATGGTGAACCCCCAGGGTGTGTGTGTGTGTGTGTGTGTGTGTGTGTGTGTGTGTGTAGGCACCAGGTTGTTTGCAGGAGTGAAACAGCATAAGTCAGAATAGAGAAGGTCAGATCTGTGTTGGCCAATAAGTAGCCCCTGTACTTATAGCTTAGGCAACATGAAGAGGTTCAGTCTTAAAAAAAAAGAAAGAACTTAAATACTACTGTGGCTGAGTCCTTTAATTTCACCATGTCTCAGCTCCCTGTCACAAAGCAAGGTGAATCATACTTGCCTGTTGGTTGTGAAGTTTAGAAGGCTTCTGATAAAAACCACATCTTTTCATTCTCTGAGGCTCAGAGCTTTAGATCATTCATAAGAGATGATAAATGGAGAAAGGCCCAAGAACACAGAGATACATTTGAATTCCATTTAGCTCGATTTCCATTCTTTCTTCCTCTTCCACTGTTTATGTAAATGCTACCAGCTTTCAGTGTTTAAAATGGTTCCTTTTACTCTCTTCTCGCCACCTCACTTCTCTGAGGCAATTTTCTGTATCATCATTTATTATAAAGGTATTTACAGGAGCAAGTCATGCAAGGGGAGAGGCAGCATGTTGTGGTAGATGAAGGAAGGAAGGAAGGAAGGAAGGGAGGAAGGAAGGAAGGAAGATAGGAAGGAGGTAGGAAGGAAGGCAGGAAGGGAGGGAGGAAAGGAGGAAGGGAAGGATGAAGGGAGGGAGGGAGGGAGGGAGGAAGGAAGGAAGGTAGAAAGGAAGGGAGGAAGGTAGGAAGAAAGGGAGGGAGGAAGGTAGGAAGGAAGGAGGGGAAGGAGGAAGTGAGGGAGGTAGATAGGAAGGAAGGAGGGAAGGAAGGGAGGGAGGAAGGGAGGAAGGAAGAAAAGGAGGGAAGAATTAAGCACTGTGCTAAGCTCTGGTAATACAAATACAAACAAAATAGAACAAAAACAAAACAAAAAAGACAGACATTCACTTTAAGGGACTTACATTTTAATGGGGGGAGACAACACACAAAAGGAAGCTGAAAAGGGGGTGCAGGGGAGTGTTGGTGTTGTCCTGGAAATAAAGGTACCTTTTGAAGTCCAGAGTCAGGAACAAGGCTAAGAAAGGAATGAAAGCAAATCAGCCTGGGCCCTTCCACAAAATGGAAACTCCAGGAGAAATCTACCAATGGAAGAAAGAGGGTGGGAAAGGGGAGAGAGAGAAGCCTTGTATAGTGAGCAGGCTATAGGGAAAGAAGGGTGATCCAGGTGAGGAGGCTCCAGGAACTTGGGGAAGTTACAAGATGAGCCAGCAGTAGAGGAGGCATGGTCTTGAAATTCAAAAAGTCAGGAATAGGGCTGGGGGAGGGTGGGGGGAAGGGAATGAATGAGGGCCAGTCTTGGAGTCAGGAAGATATGGGTTCAAGGTCTGCTTCTGCCATGCCAATTAAACTCCTAGTGTCTTCAGGTAACTCTCTGAGGCTGTAACTTGTAGGGCCCTTACTGATCTGTCTTGGTGTAGGTAGTTTCTTCACTAGGAAATCCCTACACCAATGAATCTACACCATAGATCTAGCTCCCTCCCTGCCACCCACTCCATCCCCCTAAAAAAGATACCTACTATGTGGTCATAGTCTCATATTTCTTGCCAAATCATAAAATCTCAGTTAGAAAGAACGTTAGATATTACCTAGTCTGACCTTTACCTGAATAAGAATTTCCTGTATAGTCAGGAGTGTAGTGGAACCATTCCTAGAGCTAATGGTTAAATTTTCAGCGTGAACATTTTACTCTTTGGAAATTGGCAAACAGTTACAAATCAGGGCTTGATTTATTGTTTTGTTGCTTATCTGAGCTTAAGAAAGTGATGGAGAAAATTACAATTAAACTTGAAAGTGCGTTATGCATTTTTGAAGAGCTGGTTGTTAAACATTTACTAGCATACCCTTGGATACATAACCTCTGGCTCTCTATCCACTGCACCACCTAACTGCCAGAGTAGCACTTAATAAATGTTTATTAACTATGAATGTAACTACCCAAGGTTTCATTACTGACAAAACAAGATTTATTCACAAGAAACAATTTGGACTTACCATGACCAATCTTGGTCTTGACAAACAGACAATGAAGCCTCTTTCCCTCCTCTTACTATATGCTTACTGACTCAACTCTTTTTTTCTTTTTAAAATTTTTCCCCCAGTTATATGTAAAGACAATTTTTAGCATTCATTCCAAATTCTCTTTCTCTCTCTCTCCAACCCCCTGAGATGGTAAGTAGTTGGATTTAAGTTGTACATGCGCAATCATGCAAAATGTATTTCCCTATTTTGACTTGCCTCTTGATGTAGAGGTGGGGGCCCTTGGATACAGAATTTCACACACACTATCAGATGGTGTAATTTTGTTAGCCGGTTTTGCATAACTGTTTTCCTTCCTTACAGAGAGGCTTCAATGGGAAAGAGGAGGGTAGTATTAGGAAATACATATGGTGTCAAAAAGAACAAAACAAAAGCATGAATAAATCATTTTAGAGGAAAAAAGATTAAAGATTCAAACCATGTAATACTGATTGTAAATGTAATAAGGAACTCAGGAAGGGGTTTTTGCTACAGCCTACATTTTTTCTCCTCCTGCTCATGGTTATCATTTGTTATTCAGTAAAGATACTAGAGTGGTTTGCTATTTCCTTTTCCAGATCACTTAACAGATGAGGAAACTGAGGCAAACAGGGTTAAGTGCCTTGTCCAGCGTCATACAGCTAGTAAGTGTCTGAAGCCAGATTTGAACTCAGGAAGATGAGTGTTCCTGACTCCAAGCCCCAGTGCTCTGTGCACTATGGCGCCACCTAGCTGCCCATAGGGTTATCACTGTTGTTGTCCTAAATGTGCCCAGGCCATCTAAGACCTCCTTGAGGCCTCTAGCTGCAGCAGCCTCTTTTTGGTGGAGTCCCAACCTCCGGGGAGGCAGCTTGACAGCCTCCAAAGTGCATCCTCTTCTTGTTAAGGACAGATATTTTCTCAAAAGCTCTGCTAGGTTCCCATGTTTGGTTGTCCCTCAATGTGCAAGGAAAACAAAACTAAAAACAAAAACACATTCTTGGTGTGTAGAGGCCATCGCGGGTTATTGCAGCCTCTTAAATATTCTTCTTTACGAACACAACAGCTGGTGGCTGGTAATCATATCTGAAGGGAAGTAGCCACTTAATGTGCTGTGAGTCATTGCCATGCAAATACTAGGCTTAGTTGTAAATTTTTATATCCCATCTTCTCTGTTATGAGCTCAGTGAGTCTGGGGAGGAATATCTGAGCCACGGGTGTTTAAGGCAAAGAGTAGAAACCTAATGTTTGAATCTGAATATGAATCAGTTAAAATTCAGCTTATTATTAGCTACTTACTTCAGTAAACATCTATTTGACATGACACATGTTAGCAGAGTATCGTCTTCCCTAATTCCTGCCACCAAAATAAATAGTTGTCTAGTATGTCTCTGAGATATTCAAGCCTGACGTTGCTTCTATTCCTAAGGGGCTGCCCACGAGAAGGATCCTTTGACATGGCAAGACAGAGGAAGAGAAACTCAAGGACAGAAAATGGAACGTCACACCTGTATGCTCCAAATGGACTCATGACCTAGATATGAAAGGTCGTATCGTAAACAAATTAGAGAACCAGAAGAAATGCCTTTCACTGCTACAGGCAGAGGAACGGTACCTGACTAAAGAAGGGAAAGAAAGGTTCACAGGAAATAAAATGGAAATTCTGATTATACAAAATTTAAGCTTTTGTACAAGCAAAACCAACTCAGTTAATATTAGAAGGAAGGGAGGAAATAAGTATTAAGTGCTGACCATGTGCCAGGTGTTGTACTAAACACTTTACAAATTTTTTCTCATTGATCCTCACAACAACCTCTAGAGGTACGTGCTATTGTTTTCCCCATATTCCAGGTGAGGAAACTGAGGTTGGGACTTGCCCAGGGTCGTATAGCTAACAAGTGCCTGCTATGTGCCAGGCGCTATGCTAAGTACTTTGCAAATATTATCTCATTTGATCCTCGCAGCTCTGAGAGGTGGGTACTTTTGATTTCCCTATTTTCCAGGTGAGGAAACTGAGGGAAGCAGAAGTTGTGACTTGCCCAGGGCCATACGGCTGCTGAGTATTTGATGTTGGATTTGAACTCAGGTCTTCCTAACTCCAGGCCCTGCCCTCTATCCACTGTGCCAAATTGAAACTGGCAAAAAGCATATTTTTGCCCTAAATTTCTTTGATAAAGGTATGATATCCAAGAAATATAGAGATTTGATACAAATACATGTAATAGAATGGGCCAGTCATGGAAGTATATATATATATATATATGTATATATATATATGTATATATATATCTAATAATATTATACATACATACATTATATACATAACAATGTCATATGAGCCTGTTTCTTTTTCTGACTATTCCTGTCTACCTACTATGTCACTAAAAAAAAAAAAGACATTTTGATGGGTTGCTAAGCAAGAACTCTGTGCATAAGAAGACAATACTACCTCTCTACCTCTCACCCCCCACCCCAAATTGTTCTCTCTCTCTCTCTGGTTACATTGGAGTAAGGAGGACAAGATGCTGTGGGCCTCCTGGTGGGGAGATAACCAATGAGGTCCTAATTCTCCATTCCATGTATAGGAACAAAAGCTCTTCTCCGATAGATAAATGGCCAAAGAATAAAGATAGTTCTCAAAAGGAGAAAGCCAAACAGCCCTTTTTTTGTTATAGCAAAGTACTGGGAACAAAGCAGGTACCTGTAACAACAATGTTACTTGCAGCTACCATGGAGGTATAAGGCCAACAACCCCAGCACACAGGAGGGCTGCTAGCACAGGTTCTTTGATCTGTTTTTCTAAAAGAAAGTAACTTTAAGGGGTTAACAATCTTACTTTAATTAAAGATACATATATCATTCACCTAATTCAGAGGAAAATGTCAGCACCCTGAACTTCAGAGCAAATACAAACAGAAATTACAAACAGAGAAAATAACGCAAATCAACAGACAGGGTTCTAACTGTCTGACCATAGCAATACATACATAGTTACCAGAGAGAGAAGCTTTCAAAGCCAAGGGGCTCCTTAATGGTTACCCAGAGTTGCATCTGGCCAAATCACACAAACACTCTTCCAATGGAGTGAGCCCCAGAGCAAAATGCTAACCTCAGAGTATATATACTGTTTCCAATCAAGGACTCTTGATTCAATCAAAGCCTCTTGATTCAAAAAAAAAAGCAAGAAGCAATCAAAGGCACTTGATTGCCTTAGTGCTGAGAAGTATTCCAAAAGAAAAAATAGCAAAACGTCCCACTTTGCTTGCCATAACGGTGGTCATAATTTGGGGGATGGTTGAACAACAGTTATTGTATAAAGACATGGTACAATCTGGAGAGATCTGAGAGGACCTGTATGAATTGGTGATACAGAGTAAGGAGAGAAGAACCAGGTGAGCACTTTCTTCATAAAGGAAACCTACTAAGAAAGACTTAAGGGACTCTGTGGTAGCTAGGTGGACTTGGAGTCAGGAAGACCTAAGATCAGTTCCTCCCTCGGACACCAGCTATGTGATCCTGGGCAAATCACTTAACATCTGATAGTCTCATTTGTAAAATGTGGAAAATAACAGCATCTATGTCCCAGGGTTGTTGCAAGGATAAAATGAGACAGCATTTGTAAAAGTTCTTTGAAAGCCTAAAAGTCCTTTATGAATGCTAGCTACTATCATTATGGTCTATGCAGTAACAAATCAGGACTCCAGAGGAATGATGCTGAAGCATGCTTCCTACCTCTTGGTAGAGGCATAATGGACTGGAGGTGAAGAATGAGACAAGCATTCTCAGATACAGCCATCGAGGCGATTTTGTATGTGTATCTATATTCATTTGTTACAAGCGAATGCTTTTATTTTTCTATTTTTATAGGGGGGAAGTTTAGTGAGGAGTGGTGGATAATGATAGAGATACCGTAAAAAAATGAAAGAAAGAAAAGAAAATGAATCATTTAAAAATAGAAAAAAGGCAAAATGACACAGAGAAACACAGCAGTATTGGACCTACCACATTAAATTTGAAATATAAAAAAATACCATAAGCAGTATATAGTAGAGGTTCGTGATTTCCTACACAGTCCTCTTTTTTGGTTCTTCTTTGTAAAGGGAAATGTGTCAAGTTCATAATAATAAAAATGAATTTTTAAAAATAGATAATTTTAGCATATAAGGACATACAAAATATTGAAATGTCACATAAAATTCAAGTCAGAGGAGGGAAGAAAATACCTTTCACAATTATGGTTATGAGGAGAAATTCTAACTAGATAAGAAATAAAGGTTATCACAGAAGATAACTGTTTTCCTTCCAATTCCAAGTGTTTTGATTTTGCTCGTGAAATGGCATTTCCATTTTGTGTAAGTGAAATTATAGATTGTGTATCCTATGAGCAACTCTATCCCTTGTCTAGTCGGGAATCTTCTAATAGCTGTAGCTATGTTAGGTATCTTCTTCACTTCTCTAATTTTTTTAATGATACAGCCTTTGGTGTCATGTACAAATTTCACATAGTGAACCAAACTGTGGCATATGGATGTGACGAAATATTATTGCCTTAAAATAGAAAATGAATATGACTAGTTCAGACAAATCCAGAAAGACCTGCATGAAAATGATGAGGGAAATAACCACAACCAGGAGAATTATTTTTATGATGATTACAATAATATAAAGGAAACACCTTTGAAAAATCACCCAAGTCTGATTAATGCAGTGACCAGTCATAACCTCAGAAGCCTAAAGATGAAACATTCTCCCTCTCCTTTTGAAAGAAAGAAGAATGAGACATATTTCCAGACATAGCCAATTTATTGAATTGTTTGCTTGACCCTGCTTATTTGTTACATGAGAGGTCTATTTTTGTGAGGGAGGGGACAGGAGAGGAAAAAAAGAAGTTTTTAAAGAAAATAGAAAGTAAGACATTTTTAGAAGTAACCTTGAGGTCAATTAGAATTTTGAGTTGTTTAAAACTTAGCTGAATTAAAAAAGGCTAGTTCTGTCTATCAATTTCTTAGTACAATCCCTATTTTTTCCCATATCCTAATATATTGAAAGGAAATTAAAAATAAACAAACAATCCGTAGCAAAAGATTATAGTTTTTGGTGGTCATAGGAACCTAATGTGATATATCCCATACGTTCAATTAATCAGCATTCACATTTTTTACTTTTGTGCCATTTTCTAGGAATGTTACCATTGCAAAAGTTGAGGATTATGTTGAGTACAAAGTAACTTGAGGGAAGAGGGGTGCTAACACCTGATGTAGTAGGAAGCACTTGGACTTAGGTCCAGAAACAACTACAGTTATCCCTTCCACGTTGTGACTTTCCCTATCTCAGTTTCAATACATCATGGGTTGGCATAAAAAATTAAATGGGAATTTGGGGAGAGTTTTGAGGCAGCCACAGATGACATGTAAAGGCCAGCAGATGACACAGAAAAAGTTTAGAAATTCAGAAATGCATAATATATATATATATATAGTATTATATAATTTCAACATATTTTGTCTTTTAATACCATACATATACCCAATTTCTTTTTAAAAGTTAAAATAAGTAAAAAGTTAAAGTTTGCTTTTAAAGGAACATGAAAGCCAGCAGATGACACATAAAGGCTAGTATTTTTACTGAACATTGACCTACATAAAGACTATGACCAAATACTTAACCCACATTTTACAATAAGGTACCGTAAATAGCCCATAAAAAAGTGAAAAAATTCAGACTTCTTCTCTGCTACAAAGGGAGGGTCAAAATTTTTATGTGGATTTTCCAGATCACTGGAGCACAGGGTCCCTAACCCCATGATGTGGAAGGGATAACTGTAGTACTTTGTCTGATTAAATTAATCTATTGTCTTGATTTGGGAAACACAAATGATCTCTTAAGTACAATTCAGTGGCATACTTTTTTTTTTCATTTGATTCTCTTCTCCCTCCAAAGTATATCACTTATCTAAAAACAGGCAAAGGTTCTAAACTTCACTTCCTCAGAACAGCCATCCTTTTTAGCAATCAGCTCCAAACCAGAAAGCTGCCTGATGCACAAAATATGTATACCATTCAGAAAAGGAGGTTAAAGAGAATAGCTCCTTATCTGAGTTCTCTGCTAAAAGAAGACTTATTTCTTCTGACAAATATCTCTCCCACAGCAGTGAGCTCTGGGAATTGATGGCTACAGCCAGCCCCTGAATCAGTAAATGGTGCAAGAGACAGACACCTTCCTCCATGTGGATCAGAGAACAGTGGTTTTACATGAAGTGTGTTTGTTCTGCTGGGCCCTGTGTGACAGACTGACTCTGTCTCAGCCAACCCACAGGCTTCTGCTAGTATGTTATGAGGCTAGGTGTTGTTCCAATCCATTCCCATCTTCTTTTCTCTCCAAACTGGCTTCTCTCATTCCATGGCAATAAATGAAGAATGGATAACTGAAACTCTTCAGTAACATCAGCTACAACACAACTGGTGTGTATTTATGGGCAATAAATGAAAAATAGATAACTGAAAATCTTAACTAACATCAGCTGCAACACAACTGAACTGGTGTGTGTTTGCATGTATGTGAATGTGTGTGGGGGGTGGTTCAAATGTCTGGAAATATGACATCAGATATGGGAGTTGAGTAATAACTTTCTGAAAGCTCTTTCACATACATTAGATCCTCATAATAATTCTATAAAATGAGCCAGTCGGATATTATTATCACCACTTTACAAATTGAGAAACTGATGCCCAGAGAGGTTACATCATCAAATAATAATAATAGCTGACATTTATGTGGTACTTTGCATTCTTTATTTCATTGGAGCCTGGCTAGTTTTTGCCTTTCTTTATATTCCCAGAGCTCAGCACGGTATGTTGCACATAGTAGGATCTTAATAAAGGTTTATTGGCGTGAAGTCATCCCCCAATTATGCAGATGAGGAAATGTCTCTGGGAGGTTACATGACTTACTCATGATCACACAGCTTCTACATATGAGAGGCAAGATTCCAACATAAATCTACCTGACTTCTAGGTCATCACTCTATCCATTATACCATGTGACTTGTCTCTCACACAACAAAAGTAGGATTCACCTAGACTCTGGATCTAGCAACTCTTGTCAATTGGACAATAATCACATGGCTATATTCCACAATAAATAAATGACTAAAGGATAGGAACAAGTTTGTTTTTAAAGGAAGAAATCCAAGCTATCAGCGATGATGATGTTGAGTAGTTTTTTAGTCATGTCTGACTGTTAATGACTCCTTTGGGATTTTATTGACAAGCATACTAAAGTGGTTTGTCATTTCCTTCTCCAGCTCATTTTATAGATGAGAAAACTGAGGCAAACAGAGTTAAGTGACTTGCCCAGGGTCACACAGCTAGTAAGTGTCTGAGGCTGGATTTGAACTCAGAAAAAGGAGTCTTCCTGGCTCCAGGACCAGCATTCTATCCACCATGCCACTTAGCTGCCATATAAAAATACTTTAAGTTGGTAATAATTTAAAAATACAAATTAAAACAACTCTGAGGTGCTACCTCACATCCAACAGACTGGAAAAGTTGACAAAAAAGGAAAGCGACAGATTTTGGAAGGCCTGTGGGAAAATAAGTACATTAATGCATCGTTGATGGAGCTATGAACTGGTCCAACCATTCTGGAAAGCAATTTGGAACTATGCTCTAAGAGTTATTAAACTCTTTGACCCAGTGATATAACTGCCAGGTCTATATCCCAAGGAGATAAAGGAAAGAGGAAAAGGATCCATACATACAAAAATATTTATAACAGTTCTTTTAGCAGCAGCAAAGAGTTGGAAACAGAGCATGTGACCATCAGCTGGGAAATGGCTGAATAAGTTATGATATATGACTGTGATAAAATACTATTGTCCTGTCAGAAATGATCAAAGGGCTGGGTTCTGGGAGACCTGGGCAGATTTGCATAAACTGATTCAAAGTGAGCAGAACCAGGAGAACAAGTTATACGATAACAACAACATTATTAAAATGAGCAACTTTGAAAGACTCAGGAACTCTGTTCAATGAGACGATCGGCCATAATTCAGAGGACTCTCAATGAAGCACGCTACCCACCTCTTGAGGGAGAGATGATGGACTCAAAGGAAAGGTTGATACCTATTTCTGGACATGCCCAATTGGGAATTTGTTTTGATTGACTAAACATGTTTGAAATAATGTTGCTGTTGTTTTCCTCAGTTGTGGGGGAAGTAGAGAAGAAAGCCGCTAGATCTTCATTGATTGAAAAAAAATTAAAGTTAGTTTAAAATAATGAAATGGCTACCCATTTTTTTATGTCTTGGGACCATTTGCTTCTTTTGAATTTTGTAAAAAGCTAGAGTTTCTTTTTGGATTAATTGAAATAAATTTTTCACCTAAGATATGAATGTGCACATGTATAATACGTATTTAATATATTAGAATACATTATGAAATACATACATATACATATAGCATATAATTTTATATTATATAAATAACACAAATAATATTAAAATTATCAAATAATATATAATATTAATGTATGATTAATTAGTATTAATAATTTATGACAAATTATATAAATATGTTGTGTACATATAATATATTATATTAGAAATATATTATATATGTATACATATATAATATTTATTCATTATCATAGTTACTTTGGGGTCCAGAGATCTCTATATGGCTCCAGGGACACCAGGAACTGACGGCACCTGAAAGTTAATGCTTTGGAGGGCTTCCTTTACTTCTTAGTAACTCATCAAGTCTATTTCCGTTAGAAGGGCCATTGTATAGAACATGCCCAATTAGCCCTCCTGATTCTAGAGGACCATGTGGGAACTTTGGGACATGCTTCTGGCCATGTGGTGACCCAGCATTGAAAGGGCTGAATAGTATTTTGTATGTCCCCCATTCTGTGACAGTGAAAGTCGGAGAGTATACAGAATGCCAAATCAGTTAAAAGAAGAAGGAGCTGCTAACTTGCTCTCCTGCTTTGACTTTTTAGGTGGCAGCATGTAACTTTTTTTTGGCAGGGCAATTGGGGTTAAGTGACTTGCCCAAGATCACACAGCTAGCACATGTGTCAAGTGTCTGAGGCCAGATTTGAACTCAGGTCTTCCTGACTCCAGGGCCGGTGCTCTGCTCATTGTGCCATCTAGCTCCCCCTGGCATCATGTAACTTTAATAGAAGTGTGGAGAAGGTGTAATCTTTCTCCACCTCAGTATCATGGTGACCGTGTCCATGCGATAGCTCCTGGAGGGAGACTCAACTAGTCAATCATGACCCAGGTCTCTGATTTCCTTTTCCCCTTTTGTGTTTGACATTTCCTAATCTTAGGTAAATGAATATCTGTCCCAAGATAGACATGTCCAGGCTTGAAGGAGACCTCATAAATTTGAATAGTCTGGAAGTCCTGAGTCCCATATGATTTAGGCTAAATAGTAGATGAGGAGGAACTCTCAGAAACTGCTCCAGAAGTCTGGGAGAGGGTCGTTACTGACAAGAGGATTAGCCCAGGAAGTTCGTCTGACCATTTTAATAGTAGACAGTTTCTAAGATAGTAAAGAGTCAAGGTGAAATGTAAAATGCCTAAGTAGAAGTATTACAAACCAATTTATTCCCCCCCCCCAAGAAGATTCTAGCTATAGTTTTAATTTATTACTAAAATTTGTTTTTAAGTCAATCTATTAATGGATACTGTGAATCTTTTATGTTTGACATTTTTTTGCATGAGGATAAATTAGCTGTCCCATAACTGATTTATGTGGTACGTTGAGTATCTTTCTACTTCCCTTTTTTTGGGGGGGGAATCCTAACCACAGGTCATAATTTAAGTTCTAAGTGAAATCTTCCCTGGCATTCTGGAGTTGTGGTTTAATGAGAAGAAAAGCATGAGAACAGGAAGCCTAGGCCCTATCTCATTAAAGAGTAGGTTCCCCAGGGATAAACTAGGCCCAACTCTTATACTTGAATACAAAAAAGGAATTGGGTACAATGTTCTAGCCTCAATAAACATAGCAGCATTTCCTTTAAATTAGATTATACTGGTAGAATTAGCAGTGGACCTAGAAGAGTGAATGTAATATTTATGTTCTTCCTATCCTTTGGAAGCCATTAGTCAGAAAAATGGGCTCATTTACACAGCTTCTTATAGATCATGTGATTGAAAAACTTAGGTCAAAGAGAATCTCTTGCTGAAAACTTAATTTCCAGTGAATCTCATTTAAAAAGCACGACAGTAGCTGGTGACACAAAGGGAAAGCTTAGATCGGGGTGGGGAAACATGCAACCTCAAGGCCACATGTGGCCCCCTAGGTCCTCGAGTGCATCTGAATGGATTCAGTCAAAGGACTACACTTCAGGACTTAGAGGGCCACATGTGGCCTCAAGGCTGCAGGCTTCCCACGCCTGGGACAGATATATCTTCTACTAGTGATTTCCAAAGATGGAGGACATCAGCATAAACCCACTGTGTTCTTTAGTTTCTCATAAAAACAATCAAGCTGAATGAAATACCTTAATACTTCAAGCATCTGTGATGTCAGCAGCGTAGATGCCCCTCCACTGGGACAGACTTTAAACCAGCGAACCTCATTTCATGAGATTGTTGCACATTTACTTAAATACTCTATAGGGATACTCTCAATATATTGGAGGACCTCTCTCCAATTCTTTTTAACATTCTGCAGATACAAGTGCAATACTTCCATCTATTAAAACCTCATTCTTGCTGCCTGACCACTGTTTTTTTTTTAATAAAATCTTTTCATCTTCGGTAATATGCATTGGGCTACTTATGAATATGCATTCGCTGTACAAGCAACAAAATTAAATGGGCTCATAGATCTAGAGTTAGGAAGGACCTGAGAGGCAATCTAGACCAGGGTTGGGGAACCTGTGACCTCAAGGCCAAAGGTGGTCCTCTAGGTCCTCCAGTGCAGCTCTTTGAATCCAAACTTCACAGGACAAATCCCCTTAATAAAAGGATTTGTTCTGTAAGACTTGGACTTAGAAGGCCACATCCGGGGACCTAGTAAGGCCTAGTAAGGAGACATGTGGCCTTGAGGCTGCAGGTTCCCCACACTGATTCTAATCCAACTTCCTCATTTTATAGATTGGGAAACTGAGGCCCAAGGAAGTTAAATGACTTGCCCAAAGACAAGAAGGTAATAAGTATAAGAAAAAAATTTGAACCCAAATCCTTTGACTCCAGAGCCACTGCTTTTTCCACGGCACCATGCTTGGACTTGTTATTGTCTTATTAAAGTTGATGCATTTCAGACCAGTGTATTGGCAATCAAAATGGGTTCTTAGCACTTAATTCAACCGATTGCCCTTGAAGATTTTGGCTTTTATTTCCTTGATTAAATTAGGAGTCCTTGGTGACCTCCTTGCCTCAAGGGAAAGCCTAGTTTACATGGGTTTGAGTGACATGTTTGTGACATCAGAGGCTTTTAGACCATGTGGGTTTGTGACGATTTTAGGTCACATGGGTGAGTCGCATGTGTGACTCACCCTTGACCCTAAAAAAGATATAAAACCAGAGGTTGGCTTTCTCTTTCAGAGCTCTGACCCACAGCAGGAATATTGTGTGACTCTGGGCCAGCCCTTATCAAGTTCCCGGCTGAACTCAGATGTTGGTAACTATGAATTGTATTTGGTCTGTCTGTTGACATTTGTATTTTGTTTGTATTTGCTCTGAAGTTCAGGGTGCTGGCTTTTTCCTCTGAACTAAGTGAATGATATTTGTACCCTGGATTAAATTGAGATTGCTAACCCCTTAACACTGCTTTCCTTAGTAAAGCAGATCAAAAGAACCTGGGCTTGCAGCATTCTGTGAGCTGGTTGCTATTGGTTTTACACCCCCACAGCAGCTGCTAGCCTGATTGTTGAAGCAACCAGCAAAATGTTGCTAAATTAAACTGTAAGTTCCCATCCTAGTGTTTGCCATAATACCTTCAAACTTAAGGATTCAGGTAAAATTAATTGCTTCAGTCTTTAAATAGATTTGGATTTTAGGGTATCATAGAATTGCCAATTGTTTTGTTTTTGATATTCATCTTTTATGATAGTGCTAGCTGTTTTGTAAAGAATCAGGACTTTTGTTGGCAGTCTAAGCAGAAAGAGCTAAGGCTTCTGAATCTGGCCTGGGCAGAGAGGTAACTGAGTTATGCATAATATTTTGCTCCTTGAGCTTTACTCAGGATTACTGGCAGAATCTGCGAGGAATTGCGTAACAGTAGTGATGGTTGTAGTAGGGGTAGTGGGGTTTCCTTGTGTGTGTACAACTCATTGTGCTAGTGAGCTCAGTTGTTAGTCCTCCTAGTTGGTCTCTCATAGTGTGTGTAGATGGAGATACTCTTCCCTTGCCAATGCCTTGTTTCCTCCTCTTGGGGGTTGGAGGGTGGGACTTATGCAGCCAAGCAGCCTTGTCTCTAATATCAGCCCAATTAATCACAGCCCTACTACTAGACTATTGATTCACTGCCTAGACATCCTGCCATAAGTATTTACTTTCTCTGGGAGATTGTTAAAAAAAAATCAATTATCCTCTCTCATCAGCTCTGAGCCCCCAGCTAGAAAACAACTCTGGTAAATATATTGTAGTCATCAATCTGTCTCTCATCCCTTCCCTCTCTGCTTCATTTGAGCAAGGATATACATAGATGAGCAATGCAATGGTTAACCACATTTGTCATGCTAAAAAGACAAAATAACTCAAGAAACAGAGATACGTTTCAGGAAACAAGCACACTCCCTTTTGGGAGAGAGGGAGGAAGAAGAGAGAAGGAAAAGTTGAGGACTGCCTTGAGGGGGTAGTCATTCTAGGGATTTCTGGCAGCAAAGCATCAATACCAATACACCTCTTTCATGATCCATATGCCTGCAGTCCTATTCTTAGAGTGCAGAGCGGAGGGTCTTATGGTTGTTATGGTTTCACTGCACAGCTTCCCTTGTTCCCCCCTCCAGCTCGGCTTGTCCTCTCTACTTCTGAACTCTGTTCTGCCAGCAAACACACACTCATGTTCAGCTTTAGCTACCCACAATGTCTCAGCCTGGGAGGGCATATCTATGAGTCACTTCAGTACCACCCTTCCACCCCCATCTCCAACAGTTCCCAGATTAGAGCAAACTCCTTAGGGAACCAGAAATCAAGGAAGGAGAAGCTAGTGTGATTTAGGCGTGGTAGGCATTTATCTCCAGCATCCAGATCTCCTTGTCAATGCCCAGTCAGGGCCACAATAGCATGAGGTGGGGGAAGGGAGAAGAAGAAAAAAGAAAAGATATGGGGAAAAATCAAGTCAAATCTCCCTACCATAATTTTTTTTTGTTACATGTAAATAAAAATGTTTTTTTATGGTTGATTTGGGGCCTTCAAAAACATCTTGGAAATACTGTAAGTTGGCAGAGCCAAGATGGTGCCTGGAAAGCAGGGACTTGCCTACGGCTCTCCCCCAGGACCCTCCAAACACTGATAAAAAATGACTCTGAACAAATTCTGGAACTGCAGAACCCACGAAATAGCAGAGGGAAGCAGGGCTCCAGCCCAGGACAGCCTGGATGGTCACTGGGTAAGGTCTATTGTGCATTGAGCTGGGAGCAGAGCCCAGCATGGGCTGTGCCCGGACCAACCAGACCAGGAGTTGGGTGGAACAGGCCCTAGCACCCTGAATCAGTGAGCTGTGCCAGTTAGCAGACTTCTCCACCCACAAACACCAAAGACAACAGAGAAGGTTAGTGGTAAAAGCTTCGGGGTCAGAGTGAAAGGAGTTTTTGGTCCAGCCACCACCCCAGGGGCAGCAGAGGTGGTGCAGCTACAGAACTACAGCTGCAGTTGCTTCCAGCCCCAGGCCCACATGGTGGGAGGAATTAAGTGGGGGATCAGCGTGGGTGTGCAGAGCCTGCTTAAGATCTGAGTCCAGTCCCAGTTGGCGGTTCTTGGGGGAGGAGGAGCTGGTGTGGCAGAGCTTGCTGTATAGAAATAGCTCTGAAAATAACAGTGCATCCCCTCAAGCTTGGGACAAAGTACTCTCTACTCAACCAGCAGTCATGCCCAGATGAAAAATTCAAGAATGAAGTAGTTCGCTGGGAATATGGCCAGGCAGCAAAAACGGACTCAGATTCAGACTCAGACTTTGGAAGTTTTCTTTGGTGACAAAGAAGACCTAAACATATAGCCAGAAGAAGTCAACAAAGTCAAAGAGCCTACATCAAAAGCCTCCAAGAAAAACACGAACAGGCCTCAGGCCATGGAAGAGCTCAAAAAGGATTTGGAAAAGCAAGTTGGGGAAGTAGAGGAAAAATTGGGAAGAGAAATGAGAATGATGTGAGAAAACTATGAAAAACAAGTCAATGACTTGCTAAAGGAGACCCAAAAAAATACTGAATAAAACAACACCTTAAAAAATAGACTAACTCAAATGGCAAAAGAGCTCCAAAAAGCCAATGAGAAGAAGAATGCTTTGAAAGGCAGACTTAGCCAAATGGAAAAGGAGGTCCAAAAGACCACTGAAGAAAATACTACCTTAAAAATGAGATTGGAGCAAGTGGAAGCTAGTGACTTTATGAGAAATCAAGATATTATAAAACAGAACCAAAGGAATGAAAAAGTGGAAGATGTGTGAAATATCCCATTGGAAAAACCACTGACCTGGAAAATAGATCCAGGAGAGATAATTTAAAAATCATTGGACTACCTGAAAGCCAGGATCAAAAAAAGAGCCTAGATGTCATCTTTCAAGAAATTATCAAGGAGAACTGCCCTGATATTCTAGAGCCAAAGGGTAAAATAGAAATTGAAAGGATCCACCGATCATTTCCTGAAAAAGATCCCAAAACGAAAACTCCTAGGAATATTGTCACCAAATTCCAGAGCTCCCAGACAAAGGAGAAAATACTGTAAGCAGCCAGAAAGAAACAATTTCAGTATTGTGGAAACACAATCAGGATAACACAGCCCCTAGTGAAGACAATGCAATTAATTAAATAAATGGCATCTTCTGGAACCCTCACTCCTATCCTTGGACAACCACTTGTAGCTGAAGATAAAGTTAGAAAGGGCTTAAAAAAAGGTTTTGTCTTCTGACTGGGGATGATCCTAAGTTAGGGGCTAAGCTATTCTGCCCAAAATATTTCCCTCCCTTTCCTTCTACCCCACAAAAAGTAGCAGCTATTAATTCAACCTAGAAATATAAAGGATAGGAAAAGAGCCAAGGGAGGAGTTGGAGTGGAGGATCAGGAATTGGGGTGCATGGCTATACCAAACCTGAAGGAAAGGGGACTCAGTTGGGGCCAGTCCAAGACCTAAAGAGAATACTTAGGATAAGAAAACAGGTAAGAGAATACAGTATCCTCCAACATGAGGAGGCTGAGAAATTTTTCAACCTAGCCTATCAGAAGGACCCAACAGCAAAGTGAGATTGTTGGGAAGTGGCAGGAGCCAGGAAGTGACCAAGAAACAAACAGAGCATTCAGCTCACAAACATCCAAAACATGGAAACACAAAAAGAAACACAAGTGCAAATAAGCACAATTACTGAGGAAGGAACAAGTAATGACAAATTCAGAGGTTTTTTTTTTTTCATTGTTAAAGAGAGGTTAAGATTGACTACAGGATAAATAAAACAATAAGAGATCACAGAGATAAATGGGGAGGGGAGCTGAGAATATAAAGATATAGACCTAAAGAACTTAAAGAGGAAAAATAATATTAGAAAAGCATAACTGAAACATCTCACACTGTGTCCATACAAATACCCCTACAGGGGAATCAGTATGTTTTATGGGGACAGAATTGTAGAGGGGGAGGCTGACTACATGGGACAAAGAGAGGTAGAGGATTTTTTAAAAATGGCGAAGCACCCTTACTAAGTCCATGGGCAAAGAGTAACGGGATAGTGATTCCTATAGTCTCTCAGCAAGAAGAATCTCAACAATTCTAGGAGAATGGGAAAAGTGGCAGATCTATGCTATGTGTTGAATAATTTCTTATTCCCTCCTTTGAAGGAATCATAAACTACAGCCCCACCCCCACCCCCTAAAATTGAATTGCCACCTATATGGGAGTGTCTGGGGTAGAATGAGGAACCAAAATATATGTGAATTCCCTCCAGGGGTGGGAAACCTGTGGCCTTCAGTCACATGTAGCCCTCTAGTTCTCAAGTACAGCCCTTTGACTAAATCCAAACTTCACATCTAGGCTAGGCTAGATCACACTTGAGGACTAGAGGGCTACATGTGGCCTCTAGGCCTCAGGTTCCCCACCCTTGCAAGAAATCAGGCAACCTTGGAGCAATGAACCAAGGCAAACCACAGTGCAATGGATAGAGTTGGGTGCCAGGAGCCAGTCCCTGTGGCCTCAGCAAATGGTGCCTTGTTAGCCATTGTACTAGAAAGGAATGATGTAACAAAATTCATGAGGACAATAACAAAGAAATGGTCTAGAAGAGTGAGCTCAAACCTGGTACTATAGAAATTTTAATACCATGAGGACCACGGAGACATTGAAAGAATAAACAGGATATAACCCATGAATCACATAATAAAATTTTAGAATAAATTATAAAGGTAATGGATTTTTAAAAGAAACAAAATCTCTGAAAAAGGAATAGTGAAAAGAAAACTGACACAAGAAGTTGAAGAAGAAAAGAAGGGAGATTTTGAACTAATTGATTAAATGAGACAGGAAACAGAAGAGATAAAAGAGGGGAAGACTCACTAAATAAAAATAAGCCAATAATTTAAGTAAAATCTCCAAATTAGGAAAAGGGTAGGCAGACATGAGCAAGATGGTGATTGGGTGGTAAAAGACAGCCTTTGAAAATAAGGGTGGCATCAAAGTAGCTTAGGCAAAACAAATCACAGAAACAAAGTATTAACTTAATGAGGAGGGAGATTTTTTTTAATACTAAGAAAATACTAAAGAAACAAATGAATAAACTCTCAAGCCTACCTCTCATCACTTTAAATGTGAATGAACTAAGCAAGCAAACAAAAGAGAGAATGAATAAGAAAATAAAATATCATAATCTGTTGTTTACAAGAAGCACATATAAAAGAACAAAGGAATACAAAATCAAAACAAGAGGCTGGAACAAATTATATTATGCATTGGGTGAATCCAAGGAAGTAGGAGTTGGAATCATGAAACCAGACATAGCAAAAATAAACATCCACAAAGCACACGATATCACACAATAAAAAAAAATAGTCAACATAGAGAGCAAAAGACTTAATAAAAACATCTTGAACAATGAGTGGGTCAAAGAAGAATCAAAGAAACAATATCTCCGTAAAAGGCAGTTGTACTGATGAAATAATATATCAAAATTTCTAGAATGTAGCTAAAACAGTCTTCAAAGGGCAAATTATATTTTAAAACATGTACTAACAAAATAGAAAAAGAAAAGATGAATGAATTGATTATGCAATTAAAAATTAGACAATGAACAAATAAAGAAACCCAAAATAAGCACAAGATGGTAGATCTTGAAAATAAGGAAAATCCATAAATTGGAAAATAAAAAAGGATTAAAAGACCTAATAAGCAAGACTAAAATCTGGTTCTTTGAAAAGACTAGCAAAACTGACAAACCCTTAGCCAACCTGATTAAACAGAAGAAGGAAAATAAAATTTAAAAATTTAACAAGGTAAAATTATGACAGAAAAGAAACAAAAAAGAATTAAGAAAACCTAAAATCCCAACAAAATAGATTTGAAAATAAAAGATTATCTATAAAAATATAAAATATCTCAATTAATAGAGATCTTAAACAGTTTTATTTCAGAACAGGAAATTGGATTATCCAGAAAGGAACTACCAAAGTGGTAGAGTAGGAGAGACCTGAATTAATAACAATGATGCACGTCCTGTAAAGAAATAAAGAGCAAGTCAGATATCTGGAAGGCTATTCAGTGCTTATGACTGAGCCATACTAATTTTCAGATTTAGTGCTATGTCAATTAAACTGCCAAGAGGATACTTTGGAAAAGTAGGCCAAAAAATTATAATTCATTGGAAGGAACAAGAGATCTAGAAAGTAAAGGAAAGTAAATGAGAGAAATGAATGGTAAATAGTACTTCTAGACCTCATGCTAGACTATGAAGCACTAATAATAAAACCCATTTTTTACTATCTAAAAAAGTGGATAAGTAAATCAATGGAACAGTTTAAACATGGAAGAATCAGAAATAATTGGATTTAATAACTCACTGTTCAATAAGCCCTGAAACATAAATTACCTGGGAAAGAATTCCCTATTTGACAACAGTTGTTAAGAAAATTGAAACGCAGTCTGACAGAAGTAATAGGAAAGCTGTTGGGGGCGAATCCATACTTCAGAGTAGCATTTTACACAATTTACCATAATCAATTAAAAGTAGATACCTGATGTGAATGATAAAGCCCACACCAAAATTAGAAGAGAAACAGATCAAGTGTCTTTCTCAGCTTTGACTAGGTGGTAACTTTTTTTCATTCTTTTTTTTTTTATTTTTAGTTTACAACACTTGGTTCTACACAATTTTGAATTCCAGATTTTCTTCCCTCCCTTCCCCCCTCCCTCCCCAAGACGGCATGGAATCCCATATAGCTTCCACGTATAGCTTCGCATTCAATTAATTTACACACTAGTCAAGTTATGGAGAAGAACTGTGATCAACGAAATGAATCATGCAAAAGAAGAAACAGGACCAAAAAAAAAAAACCCAACCCAAAAACAAAACCAAAAGAGAGAAAAGGAAAAAAAAAAGGAGGGCGGGGGAAAGGCTAGCATGAAGTGTGCCTCAATCTGCATTCATACTTCATAGTTCTTTCTCTGGATGTAGATAGCATTCTCCATCGTGAGTCCTTTGGAGTTGTCTTTGTACCTTGTGTTGCTAAGAAGAGCGAAGTCTGTCTGTTCTCCTGGCTCTGCTCCGCTCACTCACCATTATGTCGTGTAGGTTTTCCAGGTTGTTATGAAGTCTGTACCATCCCCATTTCTTATAGCACAATAGTATTCCATTACCTTCATATACCACACCTTGTTCAGCCATTCTCCAATTGATGGGCATCCCTTTGATTTCCAATTCTTAGCTACCACAAAAAGAGCCGCTATAAATATTTTTGTACATATGGGTCCTTTTCCCACTTGTGTGATTTCTTTGGGATACAACCCTAGAAGTGGTATTGCTGGGTCAAAGGGTATGAACATTTTTATAGCTCTTTGGGTGTAGTTCCAAATTGCTCTCCAAAATGGCTGGATCAGCTCACAACTCCACCAGTAATGTAACAATGTTCCAATTTTCCCACATCCTCTCCAGCATTTATCATTTTCCTGTTTTGTTATTTTAGCCAATCTGACAGGAGAGATGTGGTATCTAAGAGTTGTTTTGATTTGCATTTCTCTAATCAGTAGTGATTTTGAGCATTTTTTCATATGCCTATAGATATCTTTAATTTCTTCCTCTGAAAACTGCCTGTTCATATACTTTGACCATTTCTCAATTGGGGAATGACTTGTATTCCTATATATTTGGCTCGGTTCCCTGTATAGTTTAGAAATGAGGCCTTTATCAGAGACACTAGTTGTAAAGATTTTCTCCCAATTTTCTGCTTCCCTCCTAATTTTTGTTGCATTGGCTTTTTTTGTACAAAAACATTTCAATCTAACATAATCAAAATTATCCATTTTGCATTTTGTAATGCTCTCTATCTCTTTTTGAGTCATGAATTCTTTTCTTTTCCATAAATCTGATAAATAAACTATTCCTTGCTCTCCCAAATTGCTTATAGTATCAGCTTTTACTCCTAAATCATGAAGCCATTTTGACTTTATTTTGGTATATGGTGTAAGATATTGGTCTATGCCCAATTTCTGCCCTACCATTTTCCAATTTTTCCAACAGTTTTTGTGAAATAGTGAATTATTAGCCCAGAAGCTGGCCTCTTTGGGTTTATCAAAGAATAGATTGCTATAGTTGTTGACTTCTCCATCTTGTATTCCTATCCTATTCCACTGATCCACACCTCTGTTTCTTAGCCAGTACCAGGTAGTTTTGATGACTGCTGCTCTATAGTACCATTTAATATCTGGTACGGCTAGGCCACCTTCTCTAGCATTTCTTTTCATCAATACCTTAGATATTCTAGACCTCTTATTCTTCCAGATGAATTTTGTTATTATTTTGTCCAGCTCTGTAAAATAATTTTTTGGTAGTTCAATTGGTATGGCACTGAACAGATAGACTAATTTAGGTAAAATTGTCATTTTTATTATATTAGCTCGGCTAGGTGGTAACTTTTTGACAAAACAAGTAATAGAAATAATTACAAAAGACAAAGTAGATAATTTTAATTATATAAATTGAAAAAGCTTTTAGCTAAACAAAATAAGTGCAACTATGATAAGATGATAAGTTGTCCATTGAGAGAAAAAATCTTTGTATGAAATATTTCTGATAAAGATCTGGATCCAAAATATTCAAGCAGCTATCAGAAATGTGTTAGGGCAGCACTCATGCCTATATATTTAAGTGGTCAAAGGACAAACACTTCTCAAAAGAACTGCAAACTATAAACAAACATATGAGAAATTGTTTCAAAACACTCATAAAAAGGGAACTGCAAGTAGAAACAACTCTTAAGATTCACTTTATTCCCAACAAATTATCAAAGATGACAAAAGATGAGAACAGTTAATGAAGGGAGAGTTGCAAAAAGATAAACATATGTACACTATTGTAGGAGCTGTCAGTTGCTTTAGTTATTCTGAAAGCAATTAGGGATTTAACCCTTTGACCCATAGATTCTACTGCTGGCTATTTACCCCAAAAAGGTTGATGACAACAAGAAAGGTCAAAATATACACCAAAATATTTACAGCAAAATTTTTTTTGTAGTAGCAAAATACTGGAAACAAAATGGATGCCTATTAGGCCACACATGAATGTAATACAATGTTCTTGTGCTGTAAGATATAACAAATGTGATGAATACAAAGAAGCATGAGAAGACTTACAGCAACTGATGCAAAGTAAAGTGAGCAGAACCAGGAAAACAATATACACATTGAATACAACAATGTAAATTAAAAAAATAAAACAAGTGAAACTAAAACCTTGCAAAATTATAACGACTGCATTTGCCTCCCCAAAAGAGATGCACAAAGGTAGCTACAAAGGTAGCTACAACATCTTTGTAGCAGTGTTAGAAGGGAGACTACGGGTGAGTAACACTGCATATAACATTGGAGTTTTGGTTTGTTTGTTTATTTTGCTATTTTGGTTAGTTTTGAAGAATTTTTTTCCTCCTCTTTTAATTTTTATCTTGACTTGTGGTTGCTATAAGAGAGAGTGATACATTGGGAAATATAGGTGATATAAAAACTAAACATAGCCATTGAAATTTGCTTTTAAAAAAAGAAAATTTTTGCCTTTTAGCAATTATTAGGATTGGTGAATGAATGCTGTCTATATTGAAAATATGAGTGTATTATTATATACTTCAAAGTGGATGCCAATGTGCTTCCCTCAACTACTGTTTACAAATAAATATTTGCTTATCATATAGTTTGAGTCTATAAAATTAATGCCAAATGAAAGGGGTCAGAGAATATTGGGGATGGGGAAGATAATGTTATCTTTGTACTTTCCAGGACACACATGTGCCTCAGGATGGACACATTTTTGGGGAAGATGTCAATGATTTAGGCCCTGCCTTTCTGATCATACTAGTGTTAAATTCCTGTTTTTCCTCCCTGTGAGGGAGTTTATCATCATTTTCTAGTCTCTTCTTTAATTAACCAAGCTAAAGACCTTAGCTTAACAAGGCCAGGGTCTCCTGTTGCATCCAGGGACATCTCCAGTCTTCCTGATCTGTATCTTGCCATGTGACCCAGAGGGCTCCAGAGGAGAAAGTGAGGCTGGTGACTTAAATCCAATTCACTTGCATGCCATGGCATCACCTCCCTGATGTCACAGTCCTCTTTGAGAATGAAGGACCAACAGTGATTGTCTAAGCAGTACTGACTGCTACCTAGCTTTAGCTGGTGAAGCTGACAGGGACATAGAGTGTCCTCAGATACTAGTGAGTACATGATTGGATAGTTCAAAAAATGGTTTCTTAAGGATGTCTGAATGCATCATCATTTTTGTTCGGGGAGGTCTTCATTGGGTTTATCATAACACTGGCATTTATTATCACAGTTATTATCATTGTTTTTGTTGCTGCTCTAGAGAGCCTTGGGGATGAGGAAAATGATTCCAAGAAAGGCACCCCAGGTCCCAAGGACAAGATAGATGCAGATCCCTTTCCAATTCTAAGATATCGTGACTTATTTTAGAGAGAGTAAAAGGAATACAAGTCTTTGATGTGCGTGTATGTATTGGTGAGGAGGGAGGTGTTGGGATAATTCTAGCCAAATTAGGATTTCAGGGCAGTTGTGTTTGTTGAGCTATTTTGCATTTCTACAAGTGTTCACATGAATGCTTGGTGTTGCTACCTTTATATGTGTGTACAGACATTTTTACTAAGGCCATGAGCTAGGATCCTACTATCTTTCTTTCTTTATCAGCCAACTCTTTGGCCAGGCAGGACCTGGTCTAGGTGACTGGTCAGAATGATTTAGGGAATGTGTTAGTCCACTATTTAAAATCACCAGAAATAGTGGTATCAGTGATAGTCTCCACTCAGAATAAACCCAGTTGAGGAATAGAAAATGTTTGGGCTCCAATAATCACAAAGAATTTTCAGGCCACACAGAGTGCCCATGCTAGGGTTCTCCTATATCAATGCTTTTATGAATGCATGCTCCCTCTTTAACAATAACCCATGCTATTATGCTCATTTTGCTACTCCTTGGAGGAAAAAAGATTAATAATATGCTAAGCTTAGAAATTTACCATGGTGTTTGAGATTCTAAAGGTCAGGTTTTTCTCCTCTAATTATGTGTCAAAATCAAGATACTCTCTTTTTTCCTTAAAGTTGTATTTGAAACTATGCTTTTGCAAAAGACTGAAGTCAGGGTGTTTTAAATAGAAGAAAAGCTTGGATTTTAACTTTCTGATTATATTATTTTTATGTTGCCGCTCAGCTGTCACGTTCTATCTTGGTTTTGACACTGAGATCTTAACCTAAAGCCACCAAATTACTTTTGCCCTCAATACAGAATCTTAATATTTATGAAGTAGAGACATTAAGAGGTGTGGAAGTGAGAGAATAATTAGTAGGTTGTTTTGCAAAGTTTTGGAAGATTTGGTGAATTTATCCACATTAGGATAAATGGTTGGGTGAGTACAGTGATGGGATCCTGAGCTTGGAGTGAGGAAGAACTGAGTTCAAATTCAGCTTCAGACACTTAATAGTCATGTGACTCAACCTCTGTTGGCCTCAGTTTCCTTGACAGTAAAAGTGGGAATAATAACTACTTACCTCCCAGGGTTGTTGTGAGGATTTCCCTTCCCCCATGTAAATATTGCCTAAGGTCGTTACCAGGAACACTGCTATAACTCAGCTGCAACATGATCTCATTGCTGGAAAGCTCTTTACCCACATCCAAAATGCATGTTCAGAAGCTCCAAGCACTTAAAAATGTTTGTAAATGAACATAATATAGACTATACTTTGGACCTTATTTTAATGTGCTTCCCACGCAGAAGAAGGCAATGTTTACTCCCTGAGGCTTTGCATTCATTTCAGTTCAGTGTATATTTATTATTAATAATAATAGGTTGCATTTCTGTAGTACTTCCTTTAAAAAAAACTGGGAAGTAACTACAGCAGGTATTTTCCCTATTTTGAGAGAAGGAAACCAAAGGCCTGGGAGGTGAGGGATTTGTCAGGACTCAGACCACCATCTTTGGATGATGTGTATGTCTCATTGGAATAAGGCTGATCCTTTCCCAAAAGACTTAACCAAAACCCCACCAGAATCCTAATCCCACATTGTTCTCCTCTTTGAAGTTACCTAAAGGGAGATGTTCTCTCTAAGACACAGTTAATGGGTCAGTTGCATCCTATGGATTAGGGCAGTACTTGAATGGCCTTCTTTGATGATGTTGGCATATGTAATGGCAAGTAAAATGGGACTTTTTGTTGTCTTTTGTAGTGTTTCTCAGCGCTAAGGCAATCAAGTGCCTTTGAGTCTTGCCTTTGTTTCAATAAAGAGTCTTTGATTGAGTGGGGAGTCTTTGATGACCTGCTTAAGTCACAGGAAGGCCTAGGTCACATGGGTTTGAATCCCATGGTTGTGAGGCCCTCTGACCCTGAAGAAGTATATACATACATACATACATACATATATGTATACATATGTATGTATATACTCTGAGGTTAGCATTTTGCTTAGGGGATCACTCACTGGAAAAGTGTTGGGTGATTTGTCCAGACAAGACTGTCGGTAGCCGTTGGAGCCCCTGGCTTTGAAAAACCCAGATGCTGGTGCTTCTTTCTCTGGTAATTATGTATGCATTGCTATGATCAGACAGCTAGAGGCCTGTCTGCCAATTAGTGTTATGTTGCTCTGTTTATATAATTTCTGCTTGCAATTTCTGTTTGTGTTTTCTCTGAAGTTCAGGGCACTGACTTTTTCCCTGAACTAAATGAATAATATGTATGTTTAATTAAAGTGAAATTGTAAACCCCTTAAACTTACTTTCCTTATTAGAAAAGCAGATCAAAGAACCTGTGCTAGCAGCCCTCCTGGGTGCTGGTGTTGTTGGTCTTACGCAGCCACAGTAGCTGCAAGTAACGTTGTTACAGCATATCAAAGAATAAAATCTCTCCTTAACTGTGAAATGAAAATTAAATTGAAAATTAAATTAAATTTAGAAACCACTAATGAGAGCTTTTCATTTAGAACTAAAACAAAGCAAAACAAGGTAGATATGATAACAGAATGAATTTGTATGTAAATACAACAATAACTTTGTAATAGGAGAGTATTCCCCACGTTCAGACTCCTCTAAGTTTTACATTCGAAGGACTTCTAGGTTCCCATATCATCATATTTACTACCACTTATCATCCTTGTGACCTTGGAATAGTCACTCAACTTCTCTGAGCCTCAGTTTCTTCATCTGTAAATCAGAACAGTTGAACTCAATTACCTTTAGGGTCTCTTCTTGCTCTGTGCATAATGCATTGATCTGTCCACTCCTCACCACAAAAACTTCTTGTAGCAGGTTTTGTGCTGAAGGAATCATAGAGATGGTCTTTGGGATAGCCCCTATATTTTAGAGATAAAGTAACTAAACTCAAGAAAGTTTGAGAATTGCCCAAACTCAGGAAGGTAGTAAGTAGCAGAGCTTGATTTCAAACCAGATCCTCTGACTCCAAATCCAAGATTCTTTCCATGGTTATCACACAATCATCTAAGCAGAACTTAGTTATTGTCAATTGAATATCTTGTATTCCAGTTTTACCTCTTCTTCTATAAGTGTGAAATAGAGTCTACAACACTTCAGAAATTTTTTAAGACCACTTTTCTATTATAATTATTTTGACAGCTCCTTCACTTAAAAACTGAGTTGACCAGTCAACAAAACCTTTTAAAGTGCCTACTATGTTCCAGGAACTATACTAGGCACTGAGGATAAAAACAAACAAACAAAAACACCCAAACCTAAAAGATTCTGTCCCCTCCCTCACCCTCCAAGGAATTTACATTCTATTTAAGCCTTTTGAGCTCAAGGGGAGGAAAAGAAATTGGGTTATAAATACCCTCTGTGAGAATTTCTTTTTGGGTAGATCCTTTACCCTCTCTAATTTGCCCCCTTCCTACAATCCATTGACAGAAAAATAACCAGACATTAGTAAAAAATGTCCTGCTCCAAAGTCCTTTTGAATCTCTGCATCCTATTAGAAATAATACTCAGAGGCTAGGCTGTACTGGCAATGCTGATTGTGTCATTCACCTTCTTGCCAGAGGAATAATACTTCCTGATAGCTTATAGCAAGATATTTGATCCTCTATCTCCTTTCCGAGTTTCTAATTCAGTTTCACCCTAGCTGTAACTTTGACCAGGTGCGACTGTCTCAGAGTTGCAGAGTCTCAGAGCAGAGCCACCGAGGGACAGAGCTGTTTACCCTCTTTAACTGGGTAAACAAGGCTGTGTTTATTCACAACACTAGTGTCAAGGGGGCCATTCTGGTTTAATTCCAACAAGAGCCTGGGTGTTGAATTCACCAAGGGATCACCTTAGGCTGTGAAAGTTTCCAGGCTGCCTCTGGAGAGCAAACAGACATTGTATGCCTTGTGACTTGAGAGAGCCTGGAGAAGTAGATAGGCCAATTTTCCATTTTCTTTAGCTCATATGATTAACGAGAAGCAAAGAAATAAAGTAACTTTAAATATGACTAGTGATTTTCTCTCTGTGTCTGCCCGTTTCTCTCTTTGGGGTGTGTGTGTGTGTGTGTGTGTGTGTGTGTGTGTGTGTGTGTGTTGGTGAGGAGCTTGGTTTGTAATGTCTGTAAATGTAAGGCAGCTAGGTGATAAATGGATGGAGCACCAAGCCTGGAGTCAGGAAGAGCCGAGTTAGACACTTACTAGCTGTGTGACCCTGGGCAAGTCATTTAACCCCTATTTGCCTCAGTTGCTTGTCTGTAAAAAGGAGGACACACTGGAGAAGAAAAAGGCAAACCATTCCTGTATCTTTGCCAAGAAAACCCGATGAGGTAGAGTCGGACATGACTAAATGACTGAACAACAAAGAAAATATAAGACTTCTTCAAGCCCTAGGTACAGTACAGGGAACTTCTCTTATCTTTTACTCATCCCTCTTCCTCTGAAAATATAGGAAACACTGCTTTATACGACTGTACCCAATATGGTGACACCAACTCTTCTTGCAATCCAATCATGTAGAAAGCTCAATGTAGGAGAATTTTATTTACAAGTAGAAAAAAATAAGGCAGGACTCACAAGGGAGGTCATAAAAAATACAGACTCTCTCTTGTGAGCATTCCAGTCCCCAAGAATGCACATTGAAGTCATGACTGATCAAAGCTTCCAGCAGGAGATGCTTCTATATCCTCCTGGGTGGGAAGGGAGGTCCTCACAACTCCCAGAAGGTACTGTCTTGTTCAACATCACTCCCCCTTGTCATTTCAGAGTGTCAAGCACAACTCTTGGAAAGAGAAGTCCATTTTGAGGGTTCTATATCAATAACATAAGGCAATAACCCAATACAGTTCTTTCTCCGTGTCACAGCTGGCTCTAAGGCAATATCAGATAAGGACCTTACTACTTACAGAATTTCTCCCCGAGCTATTACCTTTTCCACCAACTTTTGGCCCCAAGGATTTTTGCCCAGGAATCTGGAATAATTCCCCCTTTACATCTCCTAGCAAATTCCAGTTGCCAACACAATTTCAGACATGGTGACTACAATCTCTGCTGTCCTTTTCTCCTCAGACATGTAGGTGATTTTTCTCCCTCCTTCCACACCACTTGTTGTCTCTCATCCCCTAGAGACTCTCCTTGGGGCAACTAGGCCTTGCAACGGCCTAGCACACCATGGCATTGGCACATTCCCCAAACCAGCTACTTATCTATGGAAAATCTTTTAAAAGGCCCTTTGGGTACAGGGTTGTTCCCATGCATGGGATCATTAAGCAGTTACTTAGTTGAGATTTGAAAAGCACTGGAAAGACTCCTATTCCCAACTATATTTCCCGCCAGTCAATACCTGAAGCCCATTACTATCTAAATTCCAAAATGCATGAATTTAATTTTATACAGCAATACTTTGAAGTTATCATCTAGAGTTACTGCATTTTTTTCAGAAATGGAGTGTGTGTGTGTGTGTGTGTGTGTGTGTGTGTGTGTGTGTGTGACTGAGAATACCTCTAGTGAATGGCAGAAATGCATTTTTGAGTGGTTTTATAAAGCATTTTCACTACCTAAAATCTGAAAAACACATCTCATCAGCCTATATGGCCACCTCAGGATTCAACCTTCTTTGAAGAAGCTTCCTTAGCTTTGACATTAGGTAAACTGTAGGCTGGTATGTACATTCCTATTTCAGAAATAACAACCAACCAGAGCTATTACAGGAGGCTAGAGTTTCTCCCCCCATTAAGGAGTCTCAGCTAGGTCGTATAGTGGATAGGGCATTGAACCTCAAGTCAGGAAGACCTGAATTCAAATCCAGTCTCAAATACTTACCAGCTGTATGATTCTGGGCAAGTCATTTAACCTGTCTGCCTCGATTCCTTACCTGTAAATGAGGATCATAATATTATCTACTTCCCAGAGTCATTGAGAGGAGCAAATCAAATGATATTTGTAAAGGGATTTGCATAGTGCCTGGCACATAGTAAGCAATGAATAAATGCTTGTTCTAGCAGGATGATTATAGAAAAACCTGGAAAGACTTACACGAACTGATGCATGGTGAAGCAAACAAAACCAGGAGAACGCTGTAGACAGTAACAGCAATATTGTTTGATGAAGAATTGTGAATGACTTAGTTATTCTCAGCAATACAGTGATCTAAGACAATCCCAAAGGACTAATGATGAAACATACTGCCGGCCACTAGAGAAAGATCTGATATTGTTTGAATATAGACTGAAGCATGCTATTTTTCACTTTCTTTCATTTTTTTCATTTTATTTGGGTTTTCTTGTACAAAATGACTAATATGGAAATGTTTTACATAATTACACAGTTATGACCTATATCTAATTGCTTACCATCTCAGGGAGGGAGGAGGAAAGGGAAGGGAGGGAGGGATAAAATTTGGAACTCAAAATTTTAAATAAAAATGTTAAAAAAAACTTTTAAATGCTTGTTTACTTCCCTTCCCCTTCTGGGCTCACATGTACATTTATACTATTATTCCCTATTTATCCCTCCACTCCACACCCCCCATCTTCACTTACAGCTTTCCTCTTTGGACTTCATATATTATGCTTCATTCTGGATGTCTAACTTTATGGCAGTCTAGGGGTGCTAAGAACCCTGAAATGACAGGGCAAAAGGCATAGGTCTGCCTTGAAAGAATTCAACCACTCAAGCCTTCTTCTAATCAGAGAAAAGGTTTATTGTGTCACCAATTTTAATAATCTGAGCAATTTAATGGGAGCAAGATGGTCACTTTTATACAGAAAGACTGTGGGAAGATCTGGATGGGATTAAGAAGTGGCAAGTAGCCCGGGGTGGGCCAGGTATGGACAATGAGGGCCACAATGAAAGGGCAGTTAAAAGGATTACTGACTGGGAAGGGCCAGATGCCTCAGGCAAACTCCCGATATCTGGGTTCAGGGGACTTGGGGGCTATGTTCCAAAGGTATGATCTTTTCCTTTTAGGGGTCCAGTGTGAATCTCATCCCCCATCATTTTTATTTGCAAATATTTTATATTGTAGTTATCTGTTTATGTTTTATCCCCTTACTAGACTTAACCTTTATTAGAATAGAGAACTGTACCTTATCTAAACTTGATATCCTCATCATGTGTCACTGTGTTCTGCATTCAGTAGGCACTTAATAAATGTTTGTTAACTGAAAGAAAGCCAGGGAAATGTAACCTCAGAAAATGGGGTGGATGAAGATGCTATTTTTTGCTTATCTCTCTTATGGTTTAGAATATTCAGGCCATTCACTGGAGGTGGGATAAGGAAAGGAGAGAATTTGGAATTCAAAAACATTTTTTAAAAAGAATGTTACAACTGTTTTTACATGCAATTGGGAAAAAATTCAAGGCTCACAAAAGAAAGGGAAATATTCAGGCACCATACAAAGTCTGAAGGAATCTCTGGCTGACTTATTGATAAATTAAATGTCTTACAAAACACTAACAGGCATTGTTTCCACACCCAGTAACAGAGAAAGGAAAACAACCTGTCTCTGAATCACTTACCCAGAGATAGCTATCGACCTTTTTCCAAATAGCAAAGCACTATTAATATAACGGAGAAAGTTTGATACAGCAATATATTTTACCTGAGGCCCATTACTGTCTAAACTCCAAAATGTATGAATTTAATTTTACACAGAAATAGCTGTAGTTATCATCTAGAATTATTGCATTTTTCAGAAATGGAGAAAGTGTGTGTGTGTGTGCGTGCATGCGCGCATGTGTGTGTGTGTCCGTGCATGTGTGCGCACATACGTATCCATACACACTTCCTAGGACACATCCAGTGAATGGCAGCTATGCATTTCTGAATGGTCTTATAAAGGATTGTCACTGTTTTGTGAATTATCTCAATAACTATGCTGTAAGAAAACTATATTTCTTGCTCAATTACTTTTGTGATCATTTCTTGAGCTGCGATTAGCTACTTGGTGGTTCCTGGATGATGGAAATAATCTTCTTAATGCATAACATTGAAAGGGTGTGTTTTCCCTTCTCTCCTCTCTGCCACCCTCTGGCTCAGGCTCTCATCTTCTCACTCCTAGACTACTGCAATAGACTTCTGTTGGTCCCCTTCTCAAGTCAGTCCCCATTCCAGTCCACCCTCCATGCAGCTGTCAAATCGATCTTCCTAAAGTGCACCTCACATAGACCCTCCAATTCAATGAATTCCAGTGGTTCCTTATTGCCTTTGGGATCTAACATAAAATAAATCTTCTATTTAACTTTTATAGCCCTTTGTCATCCAGCCCCTTCTACCTCTCCAGTCTTCCCCTTCATGTACTCTTCAGTCTAGTGACACTGGCCTCTTTGCTGTTCCTCCCACACAACATTCCATCACTCATCTCCAGGCATTTTTCCCAGTTGTCTCTCAAGCCTGGTATTCTCTCTGTTCTCATCTCCAGCTTCTGAATTCCCTAGATTCCTCCCGGTCCCATCTAAAATCCCACCTTCTGCAAGACAACATTCCCAGTCTTCTTTAACCTTGTGCCTTCCTCTGAGATTACCTTCAGTTTATCCTGTATTGATCTTGTTTGTAGAGTGGTTTGTCTACCCTTTTATTCTATGATTTCCTTGACAGCAGGGACTATTTTGTTGTTGTTGTCACTGTTTTTTGCCTCTTTGTATTTCCAGGACTTAGCACAGTGCCTGGCACACAGTAGGCTCTTAATAAATGCTTGTTGACTTTCCAAGACTCTCCTCCATGTTTCTCATTTAAATTCCAACTTTCCCTTCTATTACTCATTCTAAATATATTTTAAAAACATTATTATGTTTTAGTTGAAATTAAAAATACCAGGGGTAGTAATCATGGTCTCAGATAAAGCAAAAGCAAAAACATTTATCTAATTAAAGAGGTAAGGAAGGAAACTGCATCTTGCTAAAAGGTACCATAGACAATGAAGTAATATCAGTACTAAACATCTATGCACCAAGTGGTATAGCATACATATGCTTTCTTTTTTGTTAGTCAATCAGCATTCATGTATTTTGTTAGTTAGTTTTCAACATTCACTTACAAGATTTTAAATTCTAAATTTTTTTCTCCCTTGCTCCTCTCTCCCCGCTCCCCAAGATGGCATGCAATCTAATATAGCCTACACATGTACATATTTCCACATTCATCATATTGTGAAGGAAGAATCAGAATAAAAGGCAAAAAAACACGAGAAAGAAAAAAGAGAGAGAAAAAAAAAGTATGCTTTCATCTGCATTCAGACTCCATATTTCTTTCTCTGGATGTGGATAACATTTTCCATCATGAGTCTTTTGGAATTGCCTTAGATCATTGTATTGCCAAGAAGAGCTAAGTTTGTCAAAATTGGTTATCGAACAGTGTGTACAACGTTCTCTTGGTTCTGCTCACTTCACTCAGCATCAGTTCATATAAGTCTTTCTGGGTTTTTTTCTGAAATCTGCCTAGCATACAAATTTTTAAAGGAGAAGTTAAACGAGTTACAGGAAGAAATAGACAGCAAAACTATACTAGTGGACAACCTCAACTTCCCCCTCTCAGAACTAGATAAATGTCTCCTCTTCCCTCTCATTGTGACTATCTATCCTAATTATTCACAACCAATCTGGGCTCAGGCCATAGTGGGGTTAGGATAGCTTGTCCCACATGGCTGGTGGGTAGGGCTGGATGGTTAAAAATAAATAATAAGGAAGCAAAACTCTTGCAGAGTTACTCTTTGCAGATGATAGGATGGTATACTTAAAGAACCATAGAGAATCAACTAAAAAAACCTAGTTGAACCAATTAACAACTTTAGCAAAGTTGCAGGATATAGAGTAAACCCACATAAATCATCTGTATTTCTGTATGTTACTGACAAAGTCCAATAGGAAGAGATAGAGAGATTCCATTTAAAATAATTGCAGACTAAATACTTGGGAGAGTACCTGGCAGACAAACCCAAGAACTATATGAACATAATTGCAAAAACTTTTCACATATAGAGTTCTAAACAATTGGAGAAATATTAACTAATCATGGGTAGTCTGTGCTAATATAATAAAAATAAGAATTCTGCTGAAATTAATTTACTTGTTCAGTGCCCTACCAATCAAACTACCAAGGAATTGTTTTATTGAGCTAGAAAAAATAATCTTCTAGAAGAACAAAAGGTCAAGAATATCAAAGGAATCAATGAAAAAAAAGTTGAAGGAAGGTGGCCTAGTGGTACTAGATCTTCAAAATGTTTTACAAAGTGGTAATCATGATAACCATCTGGTACTGGCTAAAAAATATAGTGGTGGATCAGTGGAATAGATTAGGTACACAATACACAGTGGTAAATGGCCATAGTAATCAGGTCACTTGCCTATAGAGCAAATTTGTGATCTTGGACTAGAAAGATAACCCATTGTAGTTTCTTCTTCAATATCCTATTCTCTACTCAGTCCACAATTCTTAGATAATGATTGGAGTATTTGAGGAGGGAGGTGGACTGTACTGCTTCCTCCTACTCTGATGTCTAGAGCTCTCTCTCCCCAATCTTTTCTTGAAGAAAATGTCTATAATACAGAGGCATGAGGTTTCTGTGTGGTCTACACATCTTTGGTTTCTCTCATTTCTTGTTCCTGACCCATTTTGACATATTTCTTATCATCTTTACTTATTTGCACCTTTACATTAAAGTCATTGAGATCATGGGATGCCTCAGATGTTCCTGTTTGTGGATGACAAGAGTGAGTCAATGTGACCTAAGGAACAGAGTGTATGACCTGGAGTCAAGAATACCTGGTTCTTGTCCTGCTTCTGCCACATACAGGATATGTGACTACTTAACCATTCAGTGCTTTGGGCATCTTTTGTAGACTATCAATTACACATAAATTGTCTTATGCATAAGTTGAGGGAGATTCCACATTAAGAGTTCCCTCAACTGATGAAATCCTGGATCTGGACTCCTCCCACCATAAAAAAATACTCAATATGTATGGTAAATGGTGACTTTCCTCTTGGGGGCACTATAAGTTTTAAATTCAAATTTACGTCTAAAGAGTGACCATCACGTCCCTATGCATAGGATTGTCTTCAACCTCTAAACACCCCAAATTCAGGACAAACTCATTCTACCTAGGTCCTGGTATAGCTTCCAGGCAGCTAGGCTGCACAGTGGGTAAAACGCTGGCCTGGAGTCAGGAAGATCTGAGTTCAATTCCAGCCTCAGACACTTACTAGCTGTGGGACCCTGGACAAGTCACTTAACTTCTGTCTTCCTCAGTTTCCTCAACTGTAAAATGGGGATAGCATCTACCTCACAAGGTTGTTGTGAGGGTCAAATGAGATATTTGTAAAGTACTTAGCATAGTGTCTGGCACCTTGTAGGCACTTAAAAAAATGCCTATTCCCTTTCTTTCCCCTAAGACAAAAGTATCGGTTATATTTGTGCATCCTGAAGGGGAAGAACAGCTCACATTGTGCAACGTGGTCAAAGGAATGGGGTTGAGGCAGAGACCACCACTTAAAGGATCACTATTTGGAGGTCTCAAGAAAGGTTCTAACTCCACCATCCACTATTTCACAGAGATGTAATGATAATTCTTTTTCTTTTTTCTGTATATGACCTATGAAGTGCTTCTAGTTCCTTGGAATAGGGTTTGTTGAAGCAACAGCAGTGGGCACTTCTCCTTATCAACTCCCCATTACAGTAGAGTGGTACTTGATTCACCTCCCCACAGAGGTCAACCAGGTTAGCCATCTCTCTGTTTTTAAGAGAGAGGAGGGGCTGAGATTCCCACTTTTAGGGCGCTTCTTCTGGGCTCTAACTGATTACACAGCCCTCCATCCTGATGGAGGTGAAAGGCCATGCATTTAAATAGTGAGAATAAATGCTCGCTCTTACTTAAATATTTATAACCTCTTCACAAGGACATTGAAAGGACTAATAATTTAATTATTGAAGAGCATGGTCAAAGAAATTAATGGTGACGTCTGTAGCTCTAAGTTTCCACCAACACCACTTAGAGAATTTGGCTGATGAAGAGAGAAGGGCAGGGAGGGCACTAAGAACAGTCAGTTTCATGGTTTTCTCATCACTCACATCTACTGAGGAGCTATTGAAAAGCACTTAGGAGCTCTGTGCTTGGTAGATGTATTCCTCTGAAAGTCAAGACTGAAAAAATAACTCTGTAGGTCCACTATCTTCTATGACCTTTCCCAGTTCTAGTTCAATCTCTAGGATATCTTCTTGGCCAAGCTTTCCAAGCACTGTGGACATGGAGCGAGGACATGTGTTTCGCATCCCATCCCTTCCCCATCCTAGACATAGAACCACAAAAGGGCAGTTACCATCTCCAAGCCTCACTTTTCTCCTCTATTTAAATGAGGATAATAAGATTTGTGTTACCTAACTCTTAGGGTGGACGTGAGAAAAGCACTTTGTAAGACTTGAAATTCTCTACAATGGTGAGTTGTGGTGATTACTTAGACTCATCCCATCCCTGTAAAGAAGGCAGAAAGCAAATTTTGTTATCCCCTTTACAGAGGAGCCCAAAGATGTTAATTGATTTGCTTTCAGTCATTCAGCTTAGTAAGGGTTCTTTATCTAGAGTTTCCTATTTCATTTCTCTTTCATTTCTAGGCAGTTACCAAGTCCTATCAATTGTTCTTTAGAAATATCCCTTTGTTGGGGGCAGCTAGGTGGCATAGTGAGTAGAGCACCAGCCCTGGAGTCAGGAGGACCTGAGTTCAAATCCGGCCTCAGACACTTGACACATGTACTAGCTGTGTGACCTTGGGCAAGTCGCATTAACCCCAATTGCCCTGCCAAAAAAAAACCCAAAAACCGAAATGTCTCTTTGTGCGAACTGAATCGAATTTATAAGAATGCAAGTCATTCCCCAATTGAGAAATGGTCAAAGAATAGGAACAGGCAGTTTTCAGATGAAGAAATTAAAGCTACCTGTAGTCATAGGAAAAAATGCTCTAAATCACCAGCGATTAGAGAAAACAAAATTAAAACAACTCTAAGGTACCACCTCACACCTATCAGATTGGCTAATATGACAGAAAAGGAAAATGATAAATGTTGCAGAAGATGTGGGAAAATTGGAACACTAATGCACTGTTGGTGGAGTTGTGAACTGATCCAACCATTCTGGAGAGCAACTTGGAACTATTGATGATCAGCTATGATAGACTTTGCTCTTCTCAGCAAGATTATTCCAAAAGACTTACAGAAAAAGACTCATGGAAAACACTATCCACATCCAGAAAAAGAACTACAGAGTCCAAATGCAGATTAAAACATACCATTTTAACTTAAAAAAAAAAAGAAATGTCCCCTTGTTTTCAATCCTTCTGTGGCAACTTTGTCATCTCATGGCTAGAGGACTGTGATAGCTCTCTGCTCCACCCACCACCAGTCTCCCTCCACCCAGTCCATCTCGCCTACCACAGTCACATGGCTCTTCACAGTGTGCCACTTCCCTTATGTCATTCTCCTGCCCCAACCCATTCAATGGTTTCCTACTTTATTGTGCCCTAGAGGATAAAGTTGAACTTTAAACGTACTCCACAAGTCAGATCTCACCTACCTATTAAGTCCTCTCTCCTTCTACTACCCTGACAAATGCACTCCCCTTTCTCTCTGCCTGCCCTTCTTCCTTCCTACCATTCCTTAAATAAGTTTCATCTCAGATTTGACTGTCTTCATGAAGCTTTTTCTGACCAATTCAACTTAGTTCATTCCAATAAGCATTTATCCTAGCCCTTGCTTTGCTCTCTCTCCTGCCAGTCAAGAGAGACGATGACAAGAGGAGGGTGGCCTTGGGCCCTCCTTATCCAAGGCTGACATATGGCCCTGTTCTTTGGACAGTGTATCTTTGCCTCTGAGTCTTGTTTTAGGTGAGGGTCATTGGGACCTTGTGAACTTCCAAAAGTCAGAAGATTAACCCATAAGAAAGAAGCCCAGTATCTATGTCCTTGCCTATATTTGCTGAAACCCAGGAAGTGAGAAGTCATGTCCGGAGTGGCCTGCCTGGCCCAGTCTAAAAATAGGCTATGTGAAGACTTATCCACCCATCCGTTCTGCCAAATTGGAAGTGAACCCAGTGGGGTGAATGCAACGTAAAAACTGTATCAGGTTTGCATTCACTCTCTCCAGAGACATCTCCAGAGTGCATAGGGGAGAGTATATTTCAGGTGTTAAGGGAAATGCTTGTATTTCTGTGCTTACTACATCTTTAAAGCAAATATCTCATAATAAAAAAGCCATCTTAATTGGGGCTAGGGTGCTACTAACTGGTGACTCATAGTCCAGACGACATGCTGGGACCCCACTGACTCTCAGGGGACACCTCTAGAACCCCAACAGGGAACTATAGCTTACTTCGCTCTGGAAGAATGAATCCTAAGTACCAATACAAAATTGAAAATCTGAGCATGTTTGTAGACATCAGGGAAGGGCAAGCAGGTACAGATTGAATATGAAATTGGGAATAGGAATGATGGATGGAACCAGCTCCCAGAGAAAGTGGAGAAAGATCAAGAACTCAAGTAGAGGTGTTGGCTTGGGAAAGTAGAAGAGATATTTTACTCTGAGACAAAGCATTGGGAGAAATAATACATGAAGGATTAGAGAGAGGAGAGCACTTATGAGAGAAGGCCTTTATTTTCTCAGTAAATAAAGAGGTGGAGTCATCTGCTTAGAGACAAGAGCGAGATTCCAAGAGAAAGAAGGAGGACTGGGAAAGCCACTCCAAGTAGTGTAATAAACTAAATCAATGAAGAATAAAAACATTGCCCTTCAGCAGTGAAAGCTCAATTCAAATGAAATAACCTTATTTTTTCATGGATCCAGTAAGCAGTTTCATGACTACCACCAGCAACATCCGGTCACGTGGAAGTAGCAGCAGAGAAGATGGATGGTGGAGAGAACCCAAGTTTGAGGATTGGGAGGGCATGAACAAGAGGACAATAGAACAAAGGAATACCTGGTAGAAGACAGTGTCCAATTGAATTGACTAGCTGTGAGGTCAAGAATGGGGTCAAGCAATGAGAAGAAAGTGATGCCAGAACCCAGATAATAGACAGGGAGGGATGGTGGGGTTAGTGGTCATGGAAAAGACAAAGAAAAGATTTAGGAGAAATGAGGCAGAGGGAATGATGAAAGAACAAGAAATTATGATAAAAATCATTTTTCTAAAATGTCACCTCTCCCCTGCATGAGCTCCCGTGACTTTCTCTTACCTCCAGGACCAAATATAAAATCCTGTTTGGCATTTAAAACACTTTATTACCTGTCCCTTTACTATGTCTCTGGGATGCTCACTTTTTATTCCTTTCCACATACTTGAAAATCTAGCAAACAGGTCTTGAACATGCCATTCCATCTCTGGAATGCCCTGCTACCTTATCTCCATCTGCTGGTTTTCTTGGCTTCTTTCCAAACTCTGCTTGGAGCCCACCTCTTTTCAGGAAGCCTCTCCTAGTTCCCCTCCCAGCTCTTGCCTCCCCATTCGGATTCGCTTCCACATACTTCATACATACCACGGCCGTACCTAGTTATTTACATGTCATCTCCTTGAGGTTAGAGACTATTTTTTGCCTTTGCATTCCCAGTGCTTAACACAGCGCCTGGCATGTAGTAAACACTTAATAAATGCTTCCTCACCTTCTGACTGACAAGGAGAATTTCAGAGTGCGGAATCACATAAGTGGTGCAGTCTGAGGTGATGCTGAGGTATAAGCTGTGGCCATTCCTGTGGGAGACAGATTTACTGAAGATGCAGGTTTTGAAAGCTGAAAACGCTGATGAACTGGGAAGCTAAGATATTTGAGCTGGACATTAACATGAGAAGTGAAGAACTCAAACGTGAGGACAGGTGTTGGTTTTGAAAAGAAAAATTATGATCCATGTGCTGAACTCCTTTAAGAAAAGAAAGAACATGACTGGAGGGCTGGAGGAGCAAAGTATTAGGATCAAATTCCTTTTTTTTTCTAAAATATAGATCTGACCATGTCCCCTCTCTGCTTGATAAGTTATAGTGACTCTCTTACCTCCAGAACCAAATATTCAATTCCAAGGGATTGGACATAATTATGTCAACAGATGGAGCAGTGGTTGAATAATGGTGGCCAAGGGAGGGCATGGAAGTGGTAATGGGGAGGAATATGCCAACTCTCTCTTATAGCCTCTCATGGTGGGAAACATCAAAGGTAGCCAAGGATGAGGGGTTATAAGAAATGATCCAGGTTTCATTAAACAAGAGGAAACGGAAAGACTATGGGAAAAAGAGGTCTTAGGGGAATTTGGTCCTGAGAGAGGAGGAGTTTCCAAGGACAAACTAGAAGAGGTAAATAGACCAAAAAAACAACATATGGGCAAAGGGCTGTCCCTTGAGACAAAGTACCCTGAAATGTCCAGCAAAAGGCAGGAATGGCATTTGTACTTGCCCATTTGTTTCAGTGGTCCCTAGAAACAGTTTTGGCATTTAAGTGTTTTCCTAATTGGAAAATAATCCTGGATACTGTCGTTTCTAAACAGCAGTTACCTTTGACAGTGAGAGCCATGAGAAGATTCACAGTTCAAGCCCAGGTTACACTTTTCCTTGTGGAAATTCAGCCCAGTTATGGTCTTTTCATTTTTTTCCAGTAACTAGCTTTTGTTGAAACCCTATACAAGTCAAAGTCACCCTTGGCAGTTTATAGGAGATTTTTTTTGACTACACATAACAGCACCAGACTTTTTTGCACAAACAATTTTATGGATTCTTCATTGAACATCTCATACATAATTTATCTCCTGCTGATTTGTTAAGGTCACAGCTGGCCAATCTACAACTGTAATACCATGTAGGTGGAATGCCAAGGAAGTGATTTCACTTGTTTTACTCTTCTTTGTGAAATGTCCTTATGAAGAAGCACTTAACTTTTTGAGGTCTGATATTTTACAATTATTCAAAACACATGAATCTGATTTTGATTCTAAGAAAGCAACACAGTGCCATGTGTCTGTGTATGTGTATGTGTATGTATATATATTTAGGTATATACATACATATATATATATATATGGAGACAGAGATAGAGAGACAGAGAGAGAAACTAGAGAAAGAACTGTCTCAAGCTGTAATAGTTCTATAGGAATATCTGGAGGTGAGTCATATTAATAATAATGATTGGCACACACTTAGAGCTTTAAGTCTGCCAAAGGCTTTACAAACATCATTTCACTGGAGCCTTCCACCTTCAGAAATAGGTACTATGAGTATCATTATCATCATCTTACAGAAGAAGAAATAGAGACTCAAGAAGTCTTTGTCCATAGTTAAGCAGCTAATGCCAGAAGGATGTGAACTTAGGGGAAAGGAACATAAAGTCAAAGGAAAAAAATTGGCATTTTAGCCTCTTGGCTGGCTGTCAATTGTTTATAAGTTTTTGCTTCTCCCCTGGGTGGGACATGTGTACTTAGTTATGTAAACAGAGATGTTCTACTAGCAAGGGCTAGCCCAGTGTGGTAACTCTAAACATTCTTTTAAGAGTAGCTAGATTTCTGTTTTTAAAGATATCCAACCCCCGCCTTCCTGGAAGTCCTGGCAAGGAACAGCAGAGTTTGGCTATAGTTAAGCTGCCTCTTAGGATTATTACCACCCCCTCCTCCACAACAGAACGTCCGGTCTGTCCTGCTGGTATCCTTAATAGTGTAATGTATTTGAGAAGAGAATTATTTGGCCTTGCTGGTAGCCAAGGATTGCTGTGTCCTTCTGAAAGGGCATGAAAGCAACCTGTATTCACTGCCTAATCCCTAGCTTAAGAGGTCATTATGGGGAAAACATTTCCATAAATCTTAAACTGCTATACACACACAATGTTATTATTATTTTATTATTACAGACCTACCGAACAGCTGATAGTGGGTGCAAATCACTGCAGGTAATGATCCATTGAGCTATCACGAATAAGTCATATAACCTGCTTTGTGAGTTGTTTTCTCATGCTGAAGTGGCAAACCCCAACAATCTCTAAAGGAATGCTCAAATTCATTCACTAAATGACAGTTAAGAAGTATAAGCCAAATACAAACCCTATTGAGCTTTAAACAGTGAAGCAAAAAAAAAAAATACAAATGACAGAGCTTCACAGTGGCAAAACAATATTGTACAATCCATCTATTGGCTATATCAGGGAATGGCTCAATTCTTTAATCCCCTTCCTCCTCCCTCTGCCTCCCCATGGACCAGAATATACTGTTGCTACAAAATATTTGTCCCCCTTGGAAAGAACCGAAGCATCAGAATGTAGGCTTCTGCAGCTGTGGTGAGTAATCCGTCAGCAGGGAAACCATGACAGCCTGCAGTGGAGATGAGAAGGAAAAGAAAGAAATTAATACACATCAGAAGTGAATGTGGTGCGAGAACCAGGTGGAGGGAAAAGAATGGGCTGGGGATAAAAATGAGCTTTCTCAAGCAAATCATAATTCAGACTGTGCTTTGTCAAGATGCTGAAACACCTGAAGTGATAAGGGGATGATTCTGCACTACATTTGTTTTTATGCAGGTGAGGAAGAGTCAAGAGGGAGCAGACCAGCCTAACTATACAGGCGATCCATGTGGTTCCTAAGGAATAATTTTAGGGCTGAATAGAGAAGAAAAAGACACTCATCCATGAGTGACTTTTGCAACCTTGAGGGCCTTCAAGAGATTAGCTGGTGAAGTTCTATGGGTCATCACAGGACTGTTGTTCACCGTGACACTTACTACAGCCAGTATGGATCAAGGGAAGTTTGAGGGGGTCAATTGAAGATCAGCAAAAAGCAAATTTGCTTGGGATTGGCCAGCCAGTTTGGGTTTGGGTGATCGTATTGTACATAGAGTGATGAAGCAGAGAAACAGCTTGGGTTTGAGGCCTCATCTAAGGCTTTCTAGCCATTTTCGGGCACTATTCCAGGGTTATAGTAAGGGTAAAAAGAGATGGCACATGTGAAAATCTTTGGAAACTGTAAAGTGTTATATAAATGCCAGTTGCGGTTCACCAGCACTCACTGTCAGCTTGCCTATGAAAAGTTGCACAAAACAAGGATTTTGGAAGGTTCTCTCCCTGCTATCCACTCCAGCCGTCTCTTGAATCTTTGTCTTCCACCTAATATACCTATCGCTGACCTATACATGATCTATCTGTTCATGGATTGGTTTAACATTTATGTTCCTGTGTTTTCTCTGTAATCCTTTATCCACCTCTTTCTTGGGTTGTAAACTCCTTCCTTGAGGGGAGTAGGTGGAGCAGCAGATAGAGAGCAGCGGGACCTGGAGTCAGGAAAACCTAAGTTCAAATCTGGCCTCAGACACTGCGACCCTGGGCAAGTCTCTTAAGCCTGTTTGCCTCAGTTTCCTCATCTGTAAAATGAGCTGGAGAAAGAAATGGTAAACCAATCCAATATCTTTGCCAAAAAAAACCCTAAATGGGGTCACAAAGAGTTTGACATAACTGAAATAACTGAACCAAAAAAAGTGAATGTTTTAAATTTCAGTTCTGAGGAATCACAGCAAGCTAGAGCTGGTAAGGGATTTTAAAGATGGTTTAATCCAGAACTCATTTGACAGAAGGAAAAACAAAATGAGAAAGAGAAGGAACAAGCATTTCTACAGTGCCTATTATGCCTCAGGTGCTATGCTAAGCACTGTACAAACATGATCTCATTCCATCCTCATCTGATACCCTGGGAGGTATGTGCTGTTATCTTGTAAGAGGAGGAAATTGAGATAGACAGAAGTTCAGTAACTTGCCCAGGGTCACACAGCTAGTGTCTGAGGCTGGTTTTGAATTCACATCTCCCCAACTCCATGCTCAGGTCTCTATCCACTGTGACACCTAGCGGACAGAACCAGAGCTGGGATGCAAGCCCATGCTTTCGGAGTACTGTGTTCCTTACAAAATAACATGAATTCAAATTCTATTTTAAAAATTTATCAAATATTTAATGCGTGTAGAGCAGTGTTTAAGGTGCTGTGGGAGTTCAGATAAGACATGATTCTTGCCCTCATGGAATTTACTTTAGTTATAAGATAAGCTGTTACTGCTAAGTCATTTTTCAATAGTGTTCAATTATTTGTCATCCCATTTAGGGTTTTCTTGGCATTTTCTTGGTGGGGAATACTGCAGTGGTTTGCCATTTCCTTCTCCAGCTCATTTTTTGCAGATGAGGAAACTGAGGCAAACAGGGTTAAGTGACTTGCCCAAGGTCCCAGAGCTAGTAAGTGTCTGAAGCCAGATTTGAACTCAGGAAGACTCATCTTCCTGACTCCAGGTCCAGTACTCTATCCACTCTTCCACCTGGCTGCCATAAAACATAATCACAAATATGATATATAATAACATAAAATACCACATGATAAATACGTTAGAGTGCTATATAACAAAGTAGTACGTGAGAACATTATATGGTGGAATAACTCTTGAATTCAAAATCTGTGGACCCACATTTGGATCTCAGCTGTGCTACTTATTATCCACATTACTGTGGACAAGTCATTTAATCTTTCTTTCATCTGTAAAGACAGTTAGGTAGCACAGTGGATAAGGCACTGGGCCTGGAGTCAGGAAGACTCATCTTCCTGTTTTCAAATCTGGCCTCAGAGACTTACTAACTGTGAGACCCTGGACAAGTCATTTAACCCTGTTTGCCTCAGTTTCTTTATCTGTAAAAAATGATCTGGAGAAGGAAATAGCAAAACCCTCCAGTATCTTTGCCAAGAAAGCCCTAAATGAGGTTATGAAAAGTCAGGCATGACTGAAAAATGACCGAAAAACAACTTCACATGTAAAACAAGAGGATTGGACTGGATGTTCCCAAAGGTCCTCTACCATTCTATATCTTAGGGTTATAGCTCCATATTGGGGAAATATCTTTGATTTATTTTACCGATGATTAAACTGAGGCCCAGAAAAGTTAAGTGACTTGCCTAAAATAACACGGCGAATGGAAGACATAAGATTTGAATTCAGGTCCCTGCGGATTCCAAGTTCATCACTCTTTTTGTGCAACACATTCCAAAAATATTGAATGTAGGATTAGGAAAGGCTTCACAGGGGAGATGTTTTATTAAAATGGCAACAGTACTTAAGGGACAATATATTTAAAGTATTAGTATAAGTTGATTATTTTGTGGGTGACCTGCCTATCACATTATGTGAAATTTATAACCTCTTTTTATTAGTCCTAGGAATCACGTCTCATATTTTTTTAATGGCTTCAGAAATGAGCGCTCGGGGAGTTCTATAAAATGTGACTGATTTTCTCCACTATGTTGCTGTGTGTTTTTGGCATCCACATTGAAGTGCTTTCTGGAATCAGACTTCCACTGGGTTGTCCAATTGCCTTATGCTTCATGGTCACGGCAAAATCTGCTGGCAAGGAAACAAACCCATCTGAGGTCTGTCAGGACTGCTGACTTTGCCCTGTTCTGTCCCTCAGGGATAGGGAGATGCTGCCTTCCTTGGCAACAGCCCTTATTGCTGGGAAAAGCCAAATAATCTCAAAGAGTAAAGAGATGTGTCATGCTTTAGAGCAATGAATATCAAACTAAAATACAAATGGGGGTCACTAATTCATACACAATGATTTCTGTGGGGATATATATTGACTCAGTTTTAAAATGTCATATTATCTATGTTTTACTATATTTTTATTTTATTTATGTTTTGTTCAATATTTTGTTAAATATTTCCCAATTACATTTTGGTCTGGTTTGGCCTGCACTCAGGAATGTCGTGGGCTACAATGTGGTTCATGGGCCATGTGTCTGATACCTCTGATTTAGAGAATAAGGATGTTATTTGGGTTAACAGCCACTTTGGGATGGTTACAGTCTTTCTCATAGGATCATAGATTTGGGTCTGGAACCTAGAGATCCTTAGATCAACCCTGACATTTCATGCAGGAGGAAAATATAGATGAGGCCCAGAGAAGGGAAATACTTTGGCCAAAGTTACACAGGTAGTGAGAGACATACAGAGTTTGGATTTAAATCCATATCCTCTGGTTCCAGACCCAGAGATATTTCCATTGCAACATATTGGCAGGGAAATTGTCAAAGGGTCAAAGGTTTTCATTGTACAAGAAAAAACTAAGCTTTCATGCCTCAAACGACCCTAGAGACGCGTTTAACTGAGGACTATATATCTGTTAGAATATGGACTAGCTATTGATCAATAACACTACATTGTATGTATATATACCCATGATCACATGAACACACACACACACACACACACACACGCACACATAGACTATTATGGACGGAGCAAAATAGTTTACATTACAGCGAATTGAATGTGCCCAATCGTGCCCAGCTATGAAACTACCCAGGGTGTTAAAAGTCAGCATCTTTGCTTTAAAGCGATTTACAAGCACTTGAAAGTCAGCTCTTCATCATGTTTTTACAAAACACCATGTATTAACCATGAGAGGTATCTCAGCACAAGGGCTCAGATTGAGATTTCCCTTACATTTTCCCCTGCTGTTCAAATGAGACTACATGCGGAGCTTACCTCTGTAGAGAAGCTAGACTTGAGCCCTTAGAATATATATGTGTGTGTGTGTGTGTGTGTGTGTGTGTGTGTGTGTGTGTGTGTATGTATATGTTAGCAAAGCTGGCCCTGGTGGTGGTTTTGTGTGCAAGGGCTGAGAAGAATCAGGTGGACAATATTTCCTCCTGAGTGTGATTAACTAAAAATATTCTTAATGCAATAGGGTTCAAATATGTTATTTCTCCTGCTAAAAATGGCCAATCTCTATATAAATATCATTGTAGTACACTTTATTATTTTCCAGAATTCCTTTCTCAATTTCTAAGGAAGACAAAGTTAAAAAATTATTAAGGCTGTGTCATCATTGGTGTTCCAATTATTTTCTGACAAAAATAAAAGCATTTATTATGTCACTTCTTGCATTATTGAGCTAATATGGTTAGGCACACATTCTTTTTTCAAAATTCAGATAATTGTCTCTGTCTAAGTCCAGCAAGAACAAAAGACTATCCTTATTATCTAGTACATAAATTTAGAACTTCAAAATACCAAAATTCTCCCTTTCATGCAAAGGCACCCAAACTTTAGTTCCAAAAAGAGCTATAGTAGGGTGAGTTGAGCATGTACTGTATCTTAATCACATCACTAGGATGAGAAAGACAACATAGTCTATAGGGCAAGTGTTCTTAATTTGTTTATGTGTTATGGGTCTCTTTGGTAGTTTTGTGAAGCCTTTGGACACTTAAAAGGAATGTTTTCAAATGTATAAATAACATACATAGGAACAAAATGGAAATCAATCAGCATGAAACTAAAGATGTTATTTTTTTTCCATCCAAGTTCATAGACTCCCTGCCCTCACTCTGAAATCTGTCTACAAATCTATGGATATGTTGAGAACGCCTGATGTGATTTTGGACTTAGAGTAAGACTTGGGTTCAAATCTTGCTTCTAACACTTAGTAGATAGTGTGTGACTATGGGTAAATCACTTCATCTCATCAACCCTTAGGCTAAACTCAGCTTAATTCTTACCATGATTGTCCATTTCCTGTTTTCAGCTTCTGGAAATACAAGTGATCTTGGACAATAAAATACTTCATCATCAACTTCTTCTGGTTTTCTGGGCAAGCAATGTAAAAATGTCCAGTTGGAAGCAGCAACTCCAGCCGTCTAAGAAAAAAAAAAAGGAAGAAAAGGTAAGTGAGGACTAAGTACACTTTGGCTGAGCAGGCCATGTGTATAGGCTTACTTGTATTCCTTAATATCTGGTTGGTCAGTCAACAAGCACACGAGGTTGGAAGTGTCTCTAAGAGGTCAATACAAAAAGGAGATCTCTGAATCGTGTGTGTGTGTGTGTGTGTGTGTGTGTGTGTGTGTACACTTTTAATTTGCTCCTTGAGATCAGAGACTATTTCATTTCTGTCTTTGTCCATGTCAAAACACCTAACACAATGCCCAGCACATAATAGGTACTCAGTAAATTCCTATTGATTAATTGAGTTATCTTTATTCCCAGGGTAAGTTTCAAATCACTAAAATGTATGATATGTCCTCTACTAGAAGAGATGATCTTAAGGCCAATGTTAAGTGACATAGTACATAAAGAGGTCAGGCAGACCTGAGTTCAAATCTGATCTCAGATCCTTGCTAGTTGTGTGAGACTGGGCAAGCCATTTAATCCCATTTGCCTCAGTTTCCTCATCTGTAAAATGAGCTGAAGAAGGAAATGGCAAACCACTCCAATATCTTTACCAAGAAAAGCCCAAATGGGGTCACAAAGAGTTGGGCATGTGTAATAGCAATTAGATTTGAAGATCTTTCCCACCCATTAATAGGCCATGTGACCTGCTTATGTCACAGGAAACCTAACACATATGTGGTGGGAGGAGCTTCCTGACAGGAAAAGGAAGTTATATCAAGAAAATGCTGAGAGAGAGAGAGAAAGAAAGATGTTATGGCTACTAATGGCTGCTAATGGCCACCTTTGTGATTGTTAGAACTGAAGAGGCTGACTTGGCTGTAATGTGAGTTTGTTTTGGGGAAGGCCCCAGCAGGGGGTCAGAGAGGTTTTGGGATGGCAAGGCTCCAGGTTGTTACATTGTACATTGAATGTTTTGGGTTCCTTGCTGTTATGATGAAGTGGACTGACTGGCTGTGGGAGCTGAGCATTTGGTTATAGGATATGGTTCTCTCCTGTCTGAATAAATGGTTTACTTCTTCTACCTTCTATGTGGAGAGTCTCATATACATTGTGATACAGAATCACATAAGCATTTTGACAATTATCATCTATATTGTTACTATTGACTTACTGTTTCAGCACAACTGAAAATGACTGAACAACAATAACAAATATATGACCAATTGCAAGAGACTCATCCAAAGCTATAAGAAGATTGTTTTGGTCATCATGTATAGATCTAGTCTCTAAATATTTGATTCTAGCCTTTTATATACATTAAGCATATTAGTTTAAATAATTCACAAAATGAGTACTTAGATTATAGTTCTGATTATTTTCCATTTTCATCCTGATTATTTTAATTTTATTTAGTATTTAGTTCTTGAAATTACATTTTTAAAGCTATTAACTTGGCTTTTCCCTTACATAAGAAAAAAAAAATCACATTTTTACCATCTCTCCCAATCTTAGAATTGTTGCTTTCCAAACGAGATTTATATTGTCCTTACTAGTTTAGTTCCAAGTTCAAGACATTTTTTTTCTTGAGTCTCCAGAAATACTGACGGATTGGCATGGAAAAGGATATTTCATTCTCCTTCTCCCTCTCCCTCCTCCTCTTCCTCTCCCTCTCCCTTTCCTTCCCTCTCTCTCTCTCTCCCTCTCTCTCTCTCTCTCTCTCTCTCACACACACACACACACCCCACATATATATCATTAAGCTGAATATAAAATATAGAGAAAAGTGAAAAGAGAATTTATCTAGGAATTAAGGGACTTGAGTTCTAATGTTTACTCTGCTACTAACTGTGGGACTATAGGCAGGTGACATCAACTCTTTGGAACTCAGTTTCATCTCCTGTAAAATGAAGGATATTGGACTAGACAGACACCCAAATCCCTTCCTGTTCTAAAATCTTGTGCTTTTCTGTCCCTCAAACCCTACTATTCAACACCAGAGGGATCCCCTGTAATTTGTGGCCAGTTTGGAGTAGGGTCAATTAATGATCTCCCCATATGGAAGCATAGATTTATGAGAGGAAGTATGGACTAGTAGAATGAGCCCAGACTCTAGAGTCACTTAATCTCTCTGAGTTTCTTTCTTCATCTGTAAAAGGAAGGGATTGGACTAAATCTCTGAGAGCCCTTCTAGGTCTAGATCAAGGGTTCTTAATCTGTAGCCTATGTTCCCCTCCACCACCACTCCACCCCCTGCCAAAGGGTCTATTGATAGAATTTAGGACTATAATATTGGAAAACAATTACATCTATATTTCAAAATAATTGGTTTCCTTTGTAATCCTAAATATTTTATTTTATATATTTAAAAACACTATTATTCTCAGAAGGAGTTTCATTAGTCTGACAAAAGGGTCCATGACACAAAAGAAAGGTAAAGAACTCCCAGCTCTAGAACCAGGAGAACACTGTACACAGTAACAGCAACACTGTATGATGATCTACTATGAATAGTTTAGCTACTCTCAACAATACAATGATTCAAGGTAATTCCAAAGGACTCATGATGAAAACTGTCATCCACCTCCAGAGAAAGACCTGATGGAGTCTGAATACAGACTGAAGCATACTTTTTCTTTACTTTACTTTTCTTGTTGTTTTTGTCTGTGTTTTCTTTTACAACATGCCTTACAGGGAAATATGTTTTGCATGACTGCACATGTATAGCCTATATCAAATTGCTTGCCTTCTCAATGGGGGAAGGAGGGAAAAAAATGAGGGAGTGAAAGAATTTGGAGCTCAAAATCTGAAGAAAAAGAATGTTAAAATTGTTTTTACATGTAATTGGGGGGCAAATAAAATATTAACATAAAATGAACCCCCAGCTCTGGGTGTATAATCTTTTGATTTTAAGCCCCAGCTTTGCCTATTTAACTACCTGTGTGACCTTGAACAAGTTATTTAACTTTTAAGGATCCCAGTTTCCTTGTCCATAAAAGGAGGAGATTGTACTAGATAACATCTGAGGTCTAGCTCAGGGCTAAATCTAAGATCCCATGTTGATTCCTTCTAGGGAGATCGCTTCACCAAATTTGGCACTGGATTTCCTTCAAGGTATTTAGGAAATACCCCAAGATCAGATCAGGAGTGCAACTGAAGGTATTATAGTTCCTAACATGATCCTGGAATAATCCATTCTGATCTTCAAGGGACTTAAGAAAGTAGACATAATACAGAATAAGACTATAATGAAAGAAAAATTACGAGAAATTATGTGGCTCAAAAAATGTCACTGATGTATTTTTTTCAGTCTCCTAATGCCTTATAATGACACTTTTTTTTAAATAATTGTGAAAATTCTCTCTACTGCCTGGGCCCCAGCTTTGCTACATCCATACAAAAATCTCTTTGCAAAGGGCACAACTAAACTGAGAGAGGACAAAGAGTTATTCATGGAGAGGAGAAAGACACCCTGATCTCAAAGTGAAGGAGTAATTTTATGGTTCTTGCCTTTATAAATGGAATTAATGAACCTATAGAAAAACATCGATTCGTACCTTCATTGTTATCTGGTAACCTCGAAAGTCTTGTAACCTCTTGTTCTTCTCTTCCTCTTGTCCCATGCTTATCCATGTGTCTGTAATTAAGACGTTGCTCCCTTGGGCCGCTTCCATTGGATCAAAAGTCAGGGATAACTTGGTACCATGCTAGCAAAATGAATGAGCAGATTAATGGCCCTTGAAATATGAAGACAAGATAGATGGATAGATAGATAGAGATATCTATATAGAGATATAGATAGATAGAGATAGAGATACAGATACAGATATAGATACAGATACAGATATAGAAATAGATATAAATACAGATACAGACATAGATGTAGAAACAGATACAGATATAGATACAGATACAGGTATAGATATAGATACAGATACAGATACAGATTCAGATATAGATATAAATATGGATGTAGATGTAGATATAGATATGTGAGACCATCATACCTCTTTAGCATATTGCTCTGCTAGTTTGGTGATACCAGGATCTGGTTCATAACCCTGTCAAAAAACAGATTGAATTGTTAATTTGTATCTGTGTTTGTGTGTGTGTGTGACACATATGGGTTTCCTAGGGACTCATCTTTCATTGGAGTTAGGATTAAAACAAATTATGCAGCAAAGAAGATTACCCCCTCACAAATGACATATTACATGATTCTTTCGAACAGGGTGAGTAAACTTAATGGTCCAGTCCTCTCCAATAGAATGAAATGGAATAAACTCTTTATAGGAAAGAAGTGTGAACTGTGCATTTGATGCTATAAATTGCCACATTTTTTTGTAGTTTATGATTATTAAGGGGCAGCTAGGTGGAGCTATGGATAGAACACTGGGTCTGGCAATCAGGAAGACCTGAGTTCAAATCCAACCTCAGACACGTACTAGCTGTATGTGATTCTGGGCAAGTTACTTAAGCCTGTTTCTCTAAGGACCTCATCTGTAAAATGAGCTGGAGAAGGAAGTGGTAAACCATTCCAGTATGTGAACAACAACTACAAATGATTATTAAAACACTTGATGACTTTATTTTTTTTTTAGTTTTTCATTTTTTAAAATTTTATTTAATTTATTTAATATATTTAGTTTTCAGCATTGATTTTCACAAGAATTCGAATTACAAATTTTCTCCCTATTTCTACCCTCCCGCCCACTCCAAGATGGCATATATTCTGGTTGCCCCATTCCCCAGTCAGCCCTCCCTTCTGTCACCTCACTCCCCTCCCATCTCCTTTTCCCTTCTTCTCTTATAGGGCAAGATAAATTTCTACACCTCATTGCCTGTGTATCTTATTTCCTAGTTGCATGCAAAAACTTTTTTTTTGTTTTTGAACATCTGTTTTTAAAATGTTGAGTTCCAAATTCTCTCCCCTTTTCCCTCCCTGCCCACCCTCTCTAAGAAGGCAAGCAATTCAACACAAGCCACATGTGTAGCATTATGTAAAACCCTTCCACAATACTCATGTTGTGAAAGATTAACTATGTTTTGCTCTTTCCTAACCTATCCCCCTTTATTGAATTTTCTCCCTTTACCCTGTCCCTTTTCAAAAGTGTTTGTTTTTGATTACCTCCTCCCCCTGTCTGCCCTTCCTTCTGTCGTCCCCCCTTTTTTATCTTCTTCCTCCTTTCCTGTGGGGTAAGATACCCAATTCAATAAAACACTCGATCACTTTAAGATAAATCCAAGTAATCTGGCCATTTCTAATATAGAAGTTTTAGATTTTCTAACCTTGATGTTGCTTCTAAATTATTTTAAAAATGAGCTGGTTCTCCTACATCCTCTTAATAATTTTGCCACCTAGATTGCTAAGACAAAACACTTTGCTTTTTCTTACTAGCTTGTGCTAATTTTTTCCCTTCTTAAAACCGCCACAAGTTGAGACGTTTGCTTAATTCTCCAGTCTGATTCTAGGCTATGTTTCAAAATAAATTTGCTTATTTTTGTTTAGTAACAAAGGTGATAATGGCAATTGGGAAGTGTAGGCACAAAGCAATAAATGACTATTTTGAAGGGGGTAGAATTAAAAAGCTTCCTAGAGGTTAAGAAGTGGAATGAGGTCCAATGATGCTACCATCACTCTAATGAAGGCTGTCACCACCTCATTGTTGTTTAATCATGTCCAACTCTTTGTGATCCAATTGAGAGTTTTCTTGGCAAAGATACTGGGGTGGTTTGCCATTTCCTCTCCAGCTCATTTTACAGATGAGGAAACTGAGACAAACAGCTAAGTGATTTGCCCAGGGACATACAGCTAGCAAGTGTCTGAGGCCAGATTTGAACTCAGGAAGAGAAGTCTTCTACTGTGCCACTTAGCCTTGTGCCTCACACCTGGACTATTGGTCTCTCTGCCTCAAGACTATTCCTCATTCTAGTCAGTCTTCCACTCAAGGGCCTAAGTAATCTTCCTAAAGTTTAGGTCTAATCTCAACACTCCTTACCCATCCCAAACCCCTCTTCACCCCCACAATAAAGCTTCAAAGGTTCCCTATCACTTCCAAAATCAAATATAAAACTCTCTCTTTGGCAATCACAGTTTTTTGCAACCTAGACTCTTCTGGCCCATTAAATTTTGAGCTCTTTGAGAGCAGGGATTGTCTTTGCCTTTTGTTTTTCTCCTATTGCCATCACTTAGCACAGTGCCTGGCCCATAGCAGGTATTTAATAAATGTTGATTGACAGACTGACCTTTTCAGTCTTCTTACATCTGGCTCTTCTCCCACACCTCTCTGTATCCCCTCATGCTCTTCCATTCAGGGACACTGGCCTCATCACTGTTCTTTGCATAAAATGCTCCATGTCCTGATTCTGGCCATTTTCATTTGCTAACTCCCATGCCTGGAATCCTATCTCAACCTCCTGTCTTCCCTGGCTTCCTTCAAGTTACAGATAAACTCTCACCCTCTACACACCAGTGCCTTTCTTCTGTTGATTATCTCCAATTTATCCTGAATATAGTTTTTCATACTTGTTTATGTGTCATCTCCCCTATTGGACTCTGAGCCCCTCAAAAGCAGGGACTGTCTTTTGCCATTCTTAATATTTCTAGGGCATAGTGCAGTGCCTGGCACAGAGTAGGCACTTAATAAAATGCTTATTGACTGACTGATCATCCCAAGACAAGAATCAATAAGTGTTCCAAGAACAGCTGAAGAGGTTTGAAAATGAGAAAACCATCCAACACAGGGTAGTTCAGAGCACAATTGAAAATAGAAGTTCTCATACTTTGTCTTAGAAAGCTGAAGTCTTTACTGACCCTTGTATGCAGATGAAGGTACCAGATAAAGACTGATAATCAAGCTCATGTCAGTCAAACTTTTCCATATTTACAATAATATAAAAATTGCTATCAACCGTAGGTTAGGGCAACGTTTTAGAAATGATAGGATGGGGACTGGACCTGTGATTTCATTGAGATAGGGAACTCTGAGGAGAGGATACTCCCCCCTATCAATATAGATTAGCACGTTCCTGGCAATTTGTGATCTTAGAGATCTTAGAGTCTAGAACATTGTAAGGGTAATAATAATAATTGTTATATAATTATTATATATTACATAAATTATAATAATAGGAAGCAATTACATAGACTTAAACATCTGCAAAGGACTTCACAAATATTATCTTAACTGAGCCTCACAACCTTGAGAGGTTGGTGCTATGGTTGTCTCCATTTTAAAGATGAAGAAACTGAGGCAAGTGGAGGGTAAATGATTTGTCATGGGTCACCCAGCCAGTAACGGTCAGCTAGGTGCTGAAGTGGATACAGTGTTGGACATGGAGTCAGGAATACTCCTCTTCCTGAGTTCAAATCTGGTCTCAGACGCTTACCAGCCATGTGACCCTGGGCAAGTCATTTAACCCTGTTTGGTTCAGTTTCCTCATCTATAAAATCAGCTGGGGGAGGAAATGGCAAACCACTCCAACATCTTTGCCAAGAAACCTTCAAATGGGGTCATGAATAGCCAGACACATATGAAAATAACCGAATGACACCCAACTAGGATGAACTGGAGGCAGAATTTGAACTCGAGTCTTGCTGGCTTTGAGGCTCCCTCACCGTCCCCTAACTGATTTTTTAAGTTGCTTTGCTTTTCAGTGTAAGCTATGCTAAGTCAGAGTGATGCAGGGAGGCAGATTAACTATGGCCAGAGAGGCCTTTCAGTATTTGGTGAGGCAATAAATCTTCTGGCTTTATCTTTAAAGAAAGCAGAACTGCTAATAAATGCTGCCTTTCAAATTTATGGAGCCATTCCAGCACTATTTGAATTCCTAGGGGATTAAAAAAAACAAACAAACCCGAACATAGCAACCACAACAACAACCAAAATTCCTGGCCAAAGATTTAGCTAGTTTTTAATGCTCTTTATCATTTAAATGAGTTTCTGCCTCAAAACAGTGCTGTAATTATTTGTAATATTGGACTTTTTTTCTTTCAGTAGTAATGAAAGACCTTTGACACTCAATAAAATGTTTAAACTCTAATTTTTCCAAATAAAGTATTTCATAAATTTTATCCATGAGAATAAATGTTATATATGTATATTTTGTCAATAAAAACAAACCTAATAGCAAATCTTGCACTTAAGCAGTAGGATTCCAAGGACTTTTAAATGAGTTTTCTTTTTTCCTTCATGTTGAATGTGGGCATTATCTTTACCTCTATTCTCTCCTTGCCCCCGCTTCCCTCACAAACCTTTTCAAATCCAGATTCTTCCATTTAGCTAAGTTTATGTTGTTAGGACAGGGAGCATCAGCTAGATATTTCCCAAATGTGAAGCTTCCAACAGTTGCATTTCTCTTTTTGTCTGGATAGAGGGGTAGGCCTGGAGTCAGGAAGACCTGAGTTCAAATCTGGTCTCACACACTTACAAGCTGTGTGACCCTGGGCAAGTCACTCAACCCTGGTTGCCTCAGTTTCCTTATCTGTAAAATGAAGGAAATAGCAAACCACTCCAGTATCTTTGCCAAGAGAACCCCAAAAGGGCTCATGAAGAATCAGATGTAACTGAAACGACTAAACAAGTTGTCATTACTGTGCTGGCCCAGTGAGTGCAGGGATAATAGTGAGAGAGGAAAGTAGAGGATGAGACACAGAAACTCGTTTTTATCTTTGCACGATTCCAACTGTCGTACAACATTACTTACACTTCACATTGCCTGTCATGTGTGACTGAATGTCTGGAACTCAAGAAAGAATGATGAGTTTCTATTCTCCGTAGAACAGTGGGGACTTTTTTTAACTTTTTTTTTTTTATAACACAGTAGGCTGTGCAAAGGTTTTAGCTATGTGAGGGCTAATTTATGTAGCTTGGCAGGGAATCCATTCATGTATCTAGTGTAGACAGCAGTGCTAGTGGGGGAAATGGCTGTACTTTGTTACTTTTAAACTCTTTTTTTTTCATTTTCAACTCAATAAGCATTTCTTAGGTATGTACTATGTGAAAAGAATTCTGCAAGGACCCAAAGAAAAAAAAATGAAAACTAGTCCTTGTTTCTAAGGAGCTTACATTCTCTTCAGGGACATAAAAGAAAAGATATGGGCTAGGAGGTGGTACCTAATCTAAAACCCTTGAAGGAAGCTCAAAATTCTAGAAGGTGGAGGTCAATTCTGCATTTATGAAGAACCTCATGTGATAAGCGCTGGGGATACAAAAAAAGCAAAAAGCAAAAAAACAAAAAATAAAGAATCCCCTTCCCCCCAGCCAGAAAAAAGAAAAAAACAGTCTCTGAAGGAGCTCACAGTCTTATGGTGGAGATAACTGAAGTACAAACAACTTATTACATACACGTTACATACAAGATAAATTGGGAATAAAAAGGGTGGTGGTGGTGGTGGTGGTGGTGGTGGTGGTGGTGGTGGAGAAGCTAATATTAAGGAGACCTAGAAAAGAATTCTTGCAGAGGGTGGAATTGAAAGAAGCCAGGGAAGCCAGGCGGCAAAGATGAAGAGCATTCCAGGCATCAGGGACAGACAGTGAAAACATTTGGAGTCATATAGATGAACTATATCTCATATATCAAATGGAGTGTCGTGTGCAAGAAACAGAAGGAGGGGTCACTGGATGGAAGATTTACGTCAGTGGGGGTGGGGAGGAGGGGAATAACATGTAAGAAGACTGGAAAGAAGGAAGGGGCCCAGGTTATGCAGGGCTTTGAAAGCCAAGAGATTTCATATTTGATATCAATGATGATACCCATGTTGTGGGGCTGGGTGACTAGGAAGTTAGTGGTACCCCCAACAGTAATAGAGAAGTCAGGAAATGGGGAGCATTTGAGGGGGAGAAATAATTCACACCCAGGCATCTGTTTGATATTTGATACCTGGAGGTAACAGAGAGCCAGTTTATTGAATGTGTATGGGGAAGGGGGAAGGGAGGGCGGTGTGTGTGATGTGATCAGACTTGCACTTTAGGAAGATCACATCAGTAGCTGAGAAGAGGAGGGGGTGAGCTGATGAAGACTTGAACCAGTGTAGTGGCAGGATCAGGAGAGAAGGGAACACATACGAGACACATTACAAAAGTGGAAATGAGAGACCTTATTGTATATGGGGTGAGAGAGGGAGAAATCAAGGATGATACCTAGATTGCAGGGCTGGGTGACTAGGAGGTTAGTGGTACTCCCATCAGTACTAGAGAAGTTAGGAAGAGGAAAGAGTTTGGGGGCGGGGGGAGGGATAATTCACAACCAGGCCAACTGATTCCAAACCTAGCCATCTTTTCATCGCATAAAATGATGCCATCTATTTGCCTCCGTTTTATGTCTTACTTGTCTTACCATTATCTTTGTTGGTGCCCTGAAGCTCATGTAGTCCATTTATAGTTCCTATCCATCTCTCTCTCTCTCTCTCACTCACACACACACATACACATACACACACACACACACACACACACACACACCATTTATAAACTAATTTAATGGGTCACCCATCAAGCCTATTGGTCACAGGCAGGTTGGTGTAGTCATAACAGCGAAAATTTGTACAATGCCTTAAGATTTGCAAAGAGTTTTACAAATATCTCATTTGATCTTCAAAATAACCCTGGGAGATAGGTGCTATTTATATCCCAATTTTACTGATGCAGAAACTGAAGCATCAGTGAGTAAGTGTCTGAGGATAAATTTGAACTCAGCTCTTCCTGACTCCAGGCTCTATCTAGTACACCACTTAACTGCTTCTATTGTGGGTAGAGAGCTGAAGTATAGTCAGAAAACTGGAATTTAAATTCTACCTCAGCCACTGTTAATGCGATCATTGTGCAAGCCTCTTAGAATTGCATAGAGACTCAGTTTTTTCATCCACAAATGAAGGATAATAAAATTTTGGACACTACCAAGTTTACAGAGACGTAAAGAATGTCCTTTTTTGCAAGACTTAAAGTGCTATATAGATTATTATTCAACTGTATGTTGTTGTAATTATGTTTTTATTTCCAACACAGTTTTGAATCATAAGACTGCATGATTTGGAAGCTAGATGAAACCATAGAGATTATTTGCTCAGCCTCTTCATGCAAGGCTTGCAGAATTTAAATGACTTAAATGATACTTAAGTTATTTATATCCTATTATATGCTATTTATATCACCGTTTTACTGTTGCAGAAACTGAGGCATCAGCTAGTGTCTGGGGGCAGATTTGAACTCAGGTCTTCCTGACTCCAGGTCCAGTGCTCTATCTACTGAGCCTCCTAGCTGCCCCAATGTTGTTTTAGGAAAATAAATTTTCCTTCCCTCCCATTAGCAGACATCTTTTCCTACCTTAGGTGTAGCCACCTGCAGATTCATTCCAAATTTAGCAGCACTCATCATGATGGAATGAAGGATATTGTTCCCATCACCGATCCAGCTGAGGGTGAGGCCTTTCAGATAACCATAATGTTCCTGTAAAACAAGTGATGTGAGTAACAGACTATGGCTGGGAGGAGACAAAGGGAAACCCATCAATTGGAAATGCTGGGTTTCCTTCTCTTCCTTCACCCACTCCCCCCGAAAATAGAAGAAACATTTCCAGCTTGGATCTTAGCCACTTGGTACTAGATACTGTCCACATCCATATCGATACCTATACTCTAAAATGTCATTTCAAATTTTAGAAATCCATGATATAGCCATTCACTCTACCACTTCAGAGTACAGTCTTTCTATGCCTTAGTTAAAGGTTTCATGGGTTGCCATGACTGATGACTTATCACTTTGCAGACAACCTATCAGTGAGCCTTTCTGAATTTAGTTAAGATAAGACAGCAGAAGTACAACATATAGTCTGTTACCAGGTCAATGTTGGAAGTATTTCTGGCTTGGAAAGACAGCTATTGATAGTCTCTGAAAACCAGGGTCACCTCCATATCTTAGATTAAGAAGAAAACTTACATCACAAAATTATTATTTCACTATTCCTGGTGGAAAAGGAGTCACCATTTAAACTACTTCCACAGTCTGAACTTTTCACAAGTTCTTTTCCACTCCAGATTATGACTTAATGTGCTCCTTCGCACCCTGGAGATTCGTGGCATCAAAGCACAATCCATCATGGTTCAATTAGATATGGATAAATAACCTCTCTTTTTTACAGTAATAACCCTATTTCCTGACAGCAATAAGAGGATTGTGTATTTTTTTCCCCATCTCAAACCTCACACTTGTTTTTTCATACTATTTTGATTGATTTTATGAGATAGGATGTTAGCCACATTGTGGCTTCTAGGGGACTCTCAGGTGCCATCTAGAAATCCCTGCATCCATATCCTTGGACCCAGAGATTCTACTGGCAGGCATATATTCCAAGGATGTCATTGACAAAAAGAAAGTTTCCACGTGCATCAAGATATTTCTAGGAGCACTTTTTGTGATAGCAAAGAACTGGAACCAAAGTGTTGATGATCAGTCATTTCAGTCATGTCTGACTCTTTGTGAACCCATTTGATGTTTTCTTGGCAAAGATACTGGAGTGCTTTGTCATTCCTTCTCCAGCTCATTTTACAGAGGAAGAAACTGAGGCAAACAGGATTAAGTGACTTGCCCAGGGTCACACAGCTAGTGAGTATCTGAGGCCAGATTTGAACTCAGAGAAATGAGTCTTCCCAACTTTAGGCCTGACGCTCTATGCACTATGGCACCACCTACCTGCTAAACAAATTGTGGTACATGAATGTAATGTAATAATTATTGTGCTGTAAGAAATGATGACTACAGAGAAGCATGGACTTATAAGAACTGATGCAAAGTGAAGTAAGTGGAACCAAGAAGATATACAAAATGACTACAACAATGAAATTGGAAACAACAGCACCCATAGAACAATAATAATTTTTTAAAAGTGTTACAAAATTACAAAGAAACAAGCTTATCTCCAGAGAGAAGATACAACAGGGCACCTCCTCTCTCCTTTGCATCGGTGGGGGAATCAACAAGTGTGAAACACTGCTTATAATGCCAGATTTGTGTGTGTGTGTGTGTGTGTGTGTGTGTGTGTGTTGGTTTTGTTGAATTTTTTTCTCTTCTTTTTAAAAAAGTTATCTGTTATAAAGTATTGCTCTTTGGAAGGGAGAGGATTAGGGAGTAAAGGGGGAAATCTAGGTGATGTAAAAACAAAAACTATCATTAAAATCAATTTTAAAAAGAGAAGAGACTCAATTCTTCTAAATCCCCTTAGCTTTAACTGAGCATCATTTATTTCTCCTAAACAATAATTCCTAAATAATAGCACACACTTCTGTTGATCAACAGCAGAGTCAGCTGTTGTCAGCCATTATTGGCTGGCCCAAAGACGATGGATCGCTTGGCTGTCCAGGGACACTGGAAAAAGGAGAAAGAGTAGTATCTTTTCCCAATACTTTTACATGCCCCATCATCACTTCTATTCATGTTAGTAAGAAGTTCAAGCAGAGAGCCTTGCTAGTTACACAGCATATAAACTTCTACTATTTTTGTCTCTCAAAAATAAGCGCAATTTATTCAAGTCTTAACAGAAGAGCATGACCCAAGTTTGATGACAGGTATATCTGCTTATTGACCTTATACATATATGGCTAACCACCCGTGTGGTATAATTTTTTTTATTTTTTTTTGGAGGGGGGAAAGAGAGGGCAATTGGGGTTAAGTGACTTGCCCAAGGTCACACAGCTAGTAAGTGTGTCAAGTGTCTGAGGCTGGATTTGAACTCAGGTCCTCCTGACTCCGGTGCTGGTGCTCTACTCACTGCACCACCTAGCTGCCCCTAGTTTTTTTAACATTTATATAGTGCTTACTTGTGCCAGGCAGTGTGCTAAACACTTGACAAATATTATCTCATTTGATCTTCACAACAACCCTGAAAGCTAGGTGCTGTTATTATCCCCATGTTACAATTAAGAAAACAGAAGCCAGCAGAAGTTAAGTGACTTGCCCAAGGTCACACAGCTAGTAAGTATCTGAGACCACATTTGAACTCAGGTCTTCCCAACTGCAAACCCAGCACTCTATCCACTGCACCACCTTCAGTGATCCCTTGCTTGAAATTATATACTCAGCAGCTTACAATTAATGCCTGTAATTTTAGCACTGGAACTGCCCGTCTTTCCATTAAGCCCTTGTGTTTTCAGAAATGTTGTTAAAGTACAAATAGCCCAAGGGAAGGTGATGTGCTCCTTCATAATCAGCCATTAATATATTACCATTGGCTGGTTCATCGGATTCACCCGAGCTCAAATCTGGCCTCACACACTTGACACACTTACTAGCTGTGGACCTTGGGCAAGTCACTTAACCCCAATTGCTCTGCCTTCCTCCCTCCAAAAAAAAAAAAAAAAAAAAGAAAAGAAAATTCTGCGATGGTAGGTCCAGGGAAGGCCTTGGCAGTACACCATAATGGAAGCTAGGGGCACCTCGGCAGCAGTGGAAATGACAGAAACGGAGACAGGAGAAAGCCCGAGGCACACTTCAGGTATACTGCATATGGGCCTAGAGTTTTTCCTCTCTTCGTTGGTTGGCTAAATGAATCCTACAAGGGGAACTTTTGGTTCATTCTACTTGGAAGTCATCTTAGCAGCCCTAGAGTAATCAGAGAAGTATTTCAGGATTTTTCCAGCTGTTACATGTCTAGAAACAAGTGGCTGCTATGAATTAGATGGATTTTAAGATTCAGGGAGATGGGCCACCCCCTTAAGGTATGTTAATTGCACCATTCTAGAGTCATTTCAACTTGCTTGGAAGATAAACATTTCACAAAAGGACTGACAATCTTATCTAAGTTTCCTTCCAAGCATGGCATCAGATTGAGTAGAATGCCCATATTAACACTAACACCTGTTCAAGGACTACAGATTTAGAGCTATAAAGGATGTTGAAAGTCATCATATCCAACCATTTTACAAATGAGGAAATTCAAGTTAAGTGTTTTCCCTAAGGTCACAGAAGTAGTATGTAGCAGGGCCAGGACTCAAACCCTCCTCCCAGATCTAGCTTTGTATCATGCTTGTATTCAACCCAAGCAGTCAAATATTTTTAGATCCTCATTAGTAAAATCAAAGATTTTTTTCCACACTGCCACTAATACAAAGCAATTGTTTGCTGGTATTTGAATCATCTTTTTAGGGGGATTGTGTCTCAAGGGAGGGTGCTGAAAGCCACCACAGAGGTTCTTTTCATACTAGGGCAAGGGTTCTTGACCTGGAATCCATGAACTTGGGTTTGTTTTGTTTTACTTTGCTTAATTTTTTTATAAATATATTTCAGCATAATTTGTTTCCTTTTTAATCCTGTATATTTTATTTCAAGTGACTGAGGAACAATTCATTTGAAGACTACAAAAAGAAATATTTTAAGAAGGAGCATACCTGGAGAGTGAGGTAATCAGCCAGAATTTGGATAGGATGGTACATCTCTGACAACCCGTTAACTATTGGTACTGAGGCTTCTTTGGCCAAGTGGTCCAGATCAGAGTGTTTATACACACGAGCCAGTATGGCATCTGTCATGCTTGACAGCACCCTGTAGGTAGCAAATATAAAAGTTAAATAAATGAAAGATATTCTGAATACATAAGGAATACTGAATAATGAGAACCAGATGTGCCACTTAACAGGGCAGCAGCAAGAACTATCTTAAGATGATGTTTAAAAGTTGCAAGGATAAAAGGGGACTTACTAGAGGAACAGCCTCATTTTGTTCAACAGAACATGATTTTGTTCTGATATGTGGCTGTAAAGTAGATTAAAGTAGATTGTTGGCACTGCAAACAAGATAAGAATCGATCCCTTATAAAAGAGAAGGAACATTCAGTCATCAACAAAGCCAAGGAATTTGAAGAGCTAGAAGGTGCAACCTTTGAACAGTAGAAAAAAAAAAACAAAAAAAAAACAAAAAAAAAATAAATAAAAAAGAGGAACATTGAATGTTGCTGTACTGATATACAGCAGCTACTTTTGATTTAAGTAACCACACAAATGAATATTTAATTCTACTTCAAATGAAAACTAGGGCTGGGGAGCCAAGATGGCGTCTGGAAAGCAGGAACTAGCATGAGCTCCCTGCCGAGTCCCTCCAAAAACCTATAAAAAAAATGACTCTGAACCAATTCTAGAACTGCAGAACCCACAAAATAGCAGAGGGAAGCAGGGCTCCAGCCCAGGACAGCCTGGATGGTCTCTGGGTGAGGTCTATTCTGCACAGAGTTGGGAGCGGAGCAGAGCAGAGCCCAGCGGAGCAGAGCCCAGCGTGGGCAGTGCAGACCTACCAGACCAGGAGCCGGGCGGAGAGTGCCCTAGCACCCTGAATCAGTGAGCTGCAGCAGTTACCAGACTTCTCAACCCACAAACACCAAAGACAACAGAGAAGGTTAGTGGAAAAAGGTGTGGGAGTGGAAGGAGTTCACGGTTTGGCTACCACCCTGGGGGCAGCGGAGGTGGGGCAGCTACAAAAGTACAGCTGCAGTTACTTCCGGCCGCAGGCCCACCTGGTGAGAGGAATTAAGTGGCGGATCAGAGCAGAAGTAAAGAGCCTGCTGAAAATCTAAGTCCAGGCCGGGTTCGGGGTTCTTGGGGAAGGAGCAGTGCTGGTGTGGCAGAGCTGACGCATTCCCCCAAGCTTGGAACATAGTTCTCTTAACTCTACAAGCAGTCATACCCTGCTGAAAAACTCAAGGGTCAAGTTAGCTGGCTGGGAACATGGCCAGGCAGCGAAAACGCACCCAGATTCAGTCTCAGACTTTGGAATCGTTCTTTGGTGACAAAGAAGACCAAAACATACAGCCTAAAGAAGTCAACAAAGTCAAAGAGCCTACAACAAAAGCCTCCAAGAAATATATGAACTGGTCTCAGGCCATGGAAGAGCTCAAAAAGGATTTGGAAAAGCAAGTGAGAGAAGTAGAGGAAAAATTGGGAAGAGAAATGAGAAGGATACGAGAAAACCATGAAAAACAAGTCAATGACTTACTAAAGGAGACCCAAAAAAAATCTGAAAAATATACTGAAGAAAACAACACCTTAAAACATAGACTAACTCAAATGGTAAAAGAGTTCCAAAAACCCAATGAGGAGAAGAATGCCTTGAAAGGCAGAATTAGCCAAATGGAAAAGGAGGTCCAAAAGATCACTGAAGAAAATACTACCTTAAAAATGGGATTGGAGCAAGTGGAAGCTAGTGACTTGATGAGAAATCAAGATATTATAAAACAGAACCAAAGGAATGAAAAAATGGAAGACAATGTGAAATATCTCATTGGAAAAACCACTGACCTGGAAAATAGATCCAGGACAGATAATTTAAAAATTGTTGGACTACCTGAAAGCCATGATCAAAAAAAGAGCCTAGATATCATCTTTCAAGAAATTATCAAGGAGAACTGCCCTGATATTCTAGAGCCACAGGGCAAAATAGAAATTGAAAGAATCCATCAATCGCCTCCTCAAATAGATCCCAAAAAGAAAACTTCTAGGAATATTGTCACCAAATTCCAGAGCTCCCAGATCAAGGAGAAAGTATTGCAAGCATCCAGAAAGAAACAATTTGGGTATTGTGGAAACATAATCAGAATAACCAAAGATCTAGCAGCTTCTACATTAAGAGATTGAAGGGCTTGGAATATGATATTCCGCAGGTCAATGGAGCTAGGATTAAAAGCAAGAATCACCTACCCAGCAAAAGTGAGTATCATGCTCCAAGGCAAAATATTGACTTTCAATAAAATAGAAGACTTTCAGGCTTTCTCAGTGAAAAGACCAGAGCTGAATAGAAAATTTGACTTTCAAACACAAGAATCAAGAGAAGCATGAAAAGGTAATCAAGAAAAAGAAATTGCAAGGGACTTACTAAAGTTGAACTGTTTTGTTTACATTCCTACATGGAAAGATGATGAGTATGATTCATGAGACCTCAGTATTAGGGTAGCTGAAGGGAATATGCATATGTGTGTATATATATATATATATATATATATATTTATATAAAATAGATGTTTATGTATATATATGTATATGTGAGTGTATATGTATGTGTGTGTATATATGGAGAGAGAGAGAGAGAGAGAGAGAGAGAGAGAGAGAGAGAGAGAGCAGGCACAGGGTGAGTTGAAGATGAAGGGAAGATATCTAAAAGAAATAAAATCAAATTAAAGGATGAGAGAGGAATATATTGAGAGAGGGAGATAGGGAGAGATAGAATGAGATTAATTATCTCGCATAAAAGTGTCAAGAAAAAGCAGTTCTGTAGGAAGAGAAGAGAAGTCAGGTGAGGGGGAATGAGCAAATCTTGCTCTCATCAGATTTGACCTGAGGAGGGAACAGATGTTCAAAAACAAAAAAAAAAAGTTTTTGCATGCAACTAGAAAATAAGTTACACAGGCAATGGGGCATAGAAATTTATCTTGCCCTACAAGAAAGGAAGGGAAAAGGGGATGGGAGGGGAGTGGGATGACAGAAGGGAGGGCTGACTGGGGAACAGGGCAACCAGAATATACATCATCTTGGAGTGGGGGGGGAGGGTAGAAATGGAGAGAAAATTTGTAATGTGAAAATCAATCTTGTGAAAATCAATGCTGAAAACTAAATATATTAAATAAAAAAAGAGGAAAAAAAGGATAAAAAAAAGAAAACTAGGACTGCTGCTGAATATGGAAGCAGTCTCTCTTCTAATTCCCGCAGACAGAATAACTATTAGCACCAAAGGTTCCTTCTGGAAAGGCTAGAGAAATAATGAAAATGCACTTTAATTGAAGCATGGCCATAAATACAGCCTGTCAGGAAAGCTGAACAAAAATCTATCTCCATTGTTCGCAAAAGCCATGGGAAATCTCACTTTTTTCTTACACACACACACACACACACACACACACACACTAGCAAATAACAATCTTCTAGATAACACAAAGTCTCAGGCCAACCCTCAAAAGCCTATTTAATTCATTAAGCACTTTGAAGCATAGTAGTACTACCACAGAATCTAAGTGCCATATTTAATACTGATCCTGATGGAAATGAACTTGGGATTGCATCTTGGAATGCCAAGAATACATGGCCCTGCCTGGAGACACCTTTCTTCCCTTATCATTCATCTGCCAAGCAGTGGAAATGGGGAACTATCCCAACCCAAGGAAGTAGTAGTAATTACCATTCTAGGGGGTCAAAAGTTGAGGAACTAAGGGGAATCAAAAGTTCCTCTTTGTATATACCCCAAGAAATAACCAGCTAATCAATAAACATTTATTTAGTTACTATGATCCTGGCCTTGTGCTAAGCACTAGGGATGCAAACAAGATTCAAAAGACAGTCCCTGCCCTCAAGGAGCTTATGATCTGATGAAGAGGACAACAAACTAATAGAAACTTACAAATGAGCTGTTCGCTATCTTGCCAGACTTCCCAGTAATTCCATTCTGTTTCTGCTAGGGTCCCTAGGAATTATATCAATAAAACACTTTCCACACAACTTTCAATGAAATAACAAACACTATAGCCACTAAAACTATAGTTCCCATATAGAAACTCCGCCACATGAAAAGTGGCCACTTCAATCTCTCCTATTCTGAAGCTTTTCCATTGTACATCCATGACTCAAAGTCTATGAAGCAGTGGTATAGGACTGAGTTGATAGACAACAAATCACCAATTTGGAAAAGATCCAGAACCAGTTTCCTAAAATGCTTTAACATTTACCTCTCAGACCCCCCCCTCCAGAAAAAAGGTCTGTTATGAGTAAATGGATACCCTCCCCAACTACAGCCAAATGGTCATTTGGTGATTTTCACACTATCTAAAATTAATAATACTGTGTTTATGTATCGTCTACTCTATATAATAGAGGCACACTGCATCCGGGATATGCTTGATTATCTCCTGCAAAAAGAAACTTGATGATTCCTATTCACTTCCACTTATCCACATGTGGACAAATGATATTTTCAGGAAGAATCTAGAAAGTTTTGCTTCATACATTCACACAAGGACTGAAATCAAGACAAAAAACTAAAGTAAGGACGTGTTTTCACTGTTGCTGAAAAACGAAGGCAAGAACTTCCAAAGAGAAAGACAGATTTTGAAAGTGAACAAAGAATATAAGAAGATGATATTTGAGAATGGAATTTGTGCTCCCAGACTAAGGTCTAAGAATGTAGGAATGACAGTCTCTTACCCAGGAATGAAGTGCTCTTAACAAGGGCTAGAAAAATAAATTTGCCTGGAATTTTGCAACTTTAATCAAAGCAGCTTTAAGCCAAAAAGACAGAGAAGAAAGAAAAGTACTTGTAACTACTGAGATAGATATCAAAAATAGCAACTATTATGTAGGGAGAAGGACTGCAGAATAATAATAATAATAATAGTATCATTATTAGTCACCATAATAATGAGACCATTTACATAGCACCTTAACAAGTGTCGTCACATTTGATAGAAGAGATGCACAGAAATTCACAAGAGATAAAGACGTAAAGAAAGGAGCCAGTAACAAAATCTATTACTTTAGATGTATATAAAAAAATGTATAAAGTATGAATAAGAAGCAAAATGAACTAGAGACCCCATTAAAAGCAGATAAATGTGACCTCATAGGTAACATTGGTGGAATGAGACCCATGGCCAGGATACGATTTTGGAAGGGTATAGTTTATTTATATACACACACCCCTCTACAGAGTATACATATGTATAAATATACATAAATACATACATTTATGACAGGGCAGCTAGGTGGCACAGTGGATAGAACATTGGGCTTGGAATCAGAAAGACTCATCTTTCCGAGTTCATATTTGGTCTCAGACACTAGCTATGTGACCTTGGGCAAGTTGTTTAACCCTATTTGCCTCAGTTCCTCATCTGTAAAATGAGCTAGAGAAGGAAATGGCAAACTACTCCACTATCTTTGCCAAGAAAACCCCAAATGTGCTCACAAAGTGTTGGACACAATTGAAATGACTTAACAAATATATATTTGTATATAGACAACATAGATAGATGAGTGGACAATATCTCTGAGAAGTGAAGTAACTGCCCAGGGTCACAGAGACAGTAAGTGTCAGAGGTGATGTATAAACATAGCCACTTTCCACCACCTAATACCGACTTTCCATAGCACCCTATTCCTGTAGACCAACAAACACCTGCTTGTGGCACAAACACTTGATCAAAATCACAAAGGCCAACAAGTAGCAGGGGTAGAAGTTAGTTTTGAATACAGAGCTCTTTCCACAAAACCATACATATTCTAAGCACAATATGCCTACAGCATTCAACTGATTTACCAGTCCAGTTACCATGTCAAAAAAGGCAATGAGAGCATATACCAAAATAAAGTCCAGATGAGCACACAATTTAGGTATAAAGGTTAATACTATAAACAAATTAGAGGAACAAGGAATAGTTTATTTATCAGGTTTATGGAGAATGGAGGAATTTATTATCAAACAAGAGACAGAGAACATTATGAGATGCAAAATGGATAATTTTGATTACATTAAATTGAAAAGTTTTTGCATAAACAAAGCCAATGCAACCAAGATTAATAGGGAAGCAGAAAACTGGGAAAGAATTTTTCCAACTAGTGTCTCTGACAAAGGCCTCATTTCTAAAATATATAGAGAACTGAGTCAAATTTATAAGAATACAAACCATTCCCCAATTAATAAATGGTCAAAGGATATGAACAGGCAGTTTTCAGAGGAAGAAATTAAAGCTATCTATATAGTCATATGAAAAATGCTCTAAATCACTATTGATTAGAGAGATGCAAATCAAAATAACTTTGAGGTACCACATCACACCTATCAGATTGGCCGACATGACAAAACAAGAAAATGTAAATGTTGGAGAAGATGTGGGAGAGTTGGAACACTAATTGGTGGAGCTATGGGCTGATTTAATCATCCTGGAGAGTAATTTGGAACTACGCCCAAAGGGCTATAGAAATGTGCATACCTTTGACCTAGCAATACCACTTCTAGGGCTGTATCCTAAAGAGATCATAAAAATGGGGAAAGGACACACATGTACAAAAATATTTATAGCAGCTGTTTTTGTGGTGGCCAAGAACTGGAAATTGAGGGGATGCCCATCAGTTGGTGAAAGGCTGAACAAGTTGCGATACATGGAAGTAATGGAATACTATAGTGCTGTAAGAAATGAGGAGCAGGTAGACTTTGGGAAAACCTTTAAAGACTTATATGAACTGAGTGAAGTGAGCAGAACCAGAAGAACATTGTACACAGTAGCAGACACAGTGTGAGATGACTGATTTTGATAGACTTAGCCCTTCTCAGCAATGCAAGGACCTAAAACAATTTCAAAGGACTCAAGATGGAAAATGCCATCTACATCCAGGGAAAGAACTATGGAGTCAGAATGCAGAGTGAAGCAGACTATTTTCTGTTTTGTTTTGTTTTTCTTTCTTATGATTTCTCCCATTCATTATAATTGTTCTATGCAACATGACTAATGTGAAAATGTTTTTAATAGAAATGTATGTGTAGAGCCCATATCAGATTGCACTCCACCTTGGTGAGAGAGGGGGAGAAAATTTAAAACTTATGGAAGTGAATATTGAAAACTAAAAATAAATAAGTGGATTTTTTTTAAAAAGGTGATGAAGTTCATACTTCAAATGAAGTCAGGCCAGCTTTTAGTGATCATTGCTTCCGCTTCTAAATGTTCGCAAACATTCCTTTTAACAATATGTTATAGAATTTTGTCAAGATTCTACTTTCTTCCCTTCATGACATTTATCCTTCTCCAGGACTATGGTATAGGCCTCCCTCAGTTCCCAGGATCTTTCAGAGATCAGTACCAGAGCCTCAATAATTTCATCTGTTAGTTTATTCAGTACCCAAAGATATAGTTCATGCTGGTGACTTGAATGCATTGAACGCAACTGGGTGATTTCATACCACCTCTTTTTTCTTGGGTTTGACCTCTCAACTATTTTTGTTCTAGTCTTCAGAGTCCAAAAGATTGCTTTTCTTGGCAGAGAAGCCAGAAGCAGAATGATTTAAGTATGTCAATCTCCTCACAGTCATCTATTATTATCCTTCCCAAGCAGCAGTCCTAACCTGTTTATGATCCTCAACTTTTATTCCTAACAAACCTTTTTAAAAGCCCTTTTTGTTGTCCTCCTTAGCTTAGACACTTTCTAACTGTGTGACCTTGGGCAAGTCGCTTAACTCTGTTTGCCTCAGTTTCCTCAACTGCAAAATGAACTGGGGAAGGAAATGGCAAACCGCTCCAGTATCTTTGTCAAGAAAACCCCAAAAAGGGTCACGAAGAGTCTGACAACTGAAACAACTGAACAACAACAACAAAGCTCATTCTAGCCTCTAATGTGACTTTAGATACTGCGTTGAATTTGGGATATGATCCATGGGCTCATAAAATTAGAAGTAAAAAGACCATCTAATCTAACCTGCTCGTTTTGCAGAAGAGGAAACTTGGACCCAAAGCAGTTAGATGACTTCCCCAGTCACACAGGTAGCAAATGACAGAAGAAGGATGTGAGCCAATTCTTCCGACTCCATCCAGTACCCTTGCCACTGTGACATGTGGATTATTTTACTCACAAACATCCACCTCGACATAAATATCACCACACTCAGAAACTTTATCATCGTCCTCTCTGGGAGTTTTGTAACCTTTTCCTAAGGAATACAATGAACCTTTTTCTAGATCTGAAAATTTTACAATGGCTTTTGTCCAAAAGCAATAGTGTTCCAACCTAGAAGGATGCTCATGAGGTCTGCAGCTGACACAAACTTGGAAGGCACAGCCAATATCGCAGATTACAAAATCAAGATCCCAAACGATCTTGACAGGATAGAATTCTGGTTAGATATCAACAATGTGGACTCAACAGAGATGCATGTAAGAGGGTGAATTGGGAACTAAATGCAGTGGAAATCTAGAGGCTTGTTTATTTCATTGTAGTTGTTGTTTCGCAGCCATGCTACCATGTGCCATAGGGATATTAACTAACCTTTCATTGACCTTCAGATCTTCATATTGAACAGAGCTAAGTGGGGAAAGGGGCAATGTAGCAAGGAATAGGTGCTAAATGGATCTAGAAAGTCCCTTGTAGCTCTATGATCTCCAGGCCACCATTTAGGAGAAAGAAACAGAGAGAGAGAGAGAGAGACAGAGAGAGGAAGGAAGGAAGGAAGGAAGGAAGGAAGGAAGGAAGGAAGAAAGAAAAAAGAAAGAAGGAAGGAAGGAAGGAAGGAAGGAAGGAAGGAAGGAAGGAAGGAAGGAAGGAAGGAAGGAAGGAAGGAAGGAAGGAAGAATATACAAATGCAGGGCATGAATAGACTTGGTTTAGCATCAGTGCATACAGCTACAGCCATAATTAGCCAAAATTACACCTGAAGCACTGGAAGATCAAACAGTGAAGCTGAAGTTTAAATACTTTGGCCACATAATGAGAAGATGGGACTCACTGGAAAAGACCCTGATGATAGGAAAGACTGAAGGCAAAAGCAGAAGGGGATGACAGAGGATGAGATGGAAACAAGGAGCCTGAGCTTGAATAGACTTCAAAAGACGGTGGAGGACAGAAGGGCCTGCCGAGCTGTGGTCCACGGGGTCATGAAGAGTTGGACATGACTGAATACTGAACATGCCTGAGGCAAATTTAGGTGGAAGGAAGGGGATGGTAACAATGAACAGCGGAGGAAAAATGATGGCAGAGAGCCACCAGGTGGCATAGGTATGACAGCGTATAGGAAGGTCCCGCTGTTGGGTGGGACAGAATACCCTCAGAGAGTATTGTAGATCAATTATGTCTCATGCTTCAAGGAAGGAATATGAGGCAAGGTGCGGGTATATATATGAGGAAACATGAAAGTGTGCTCTCCCAGGGAAAAAGCACTAGCCTCGTGTTGGCACCTGAGGCAAAGCCTTGTTCAACCCGTGCTGGTTCTGGCTCTGCATATGAAAAAGATGGGATTGTTTAATTGAGCCAGTCATACGTCATGAGTGTAACATCACTGATAAAAATGCACCTTAAAACAATCATGCTATCCAGATCGCAGAAAATAAGATGGTCTACATTCTGCAGTAGTCAGTTTAAATCTAGAACATTGTATCTAGTTCTTGATATTATATTTAAATTTTTTAAAATTTACTTAATCAACTATCTTTCCTCTTTCTTTTGACCTCCTTCTTTTCCTGCTTATTTGGGAATGTATTTCAAAATTTTCTCTTCCCACTCCCCTCTAACATCCTATTTTAAGTAACATTCATTTGCTGCACTCTTTCCCAAGAAGTTTTCCTTTATTTTGTTGTCATTATATCTCTATTCTCAACTAGTCCATAATGATCCTATTCTCGGAAAACATCTTTATTTGTTCCTTCTTTGCATTCACATTTAACAGGTGTTTGTTGATTGAAGGTTGAATGAAAAGTGGGGTTTGAGGCTGCATGACCTTAAAAAAATCACTCTACCTCACTGATCCTCAGTTTCCCCAACCATAAAATGGGAATAATATTTTTACTTCTTACCTTATATGTGAAGATCTAAAGATAAATGCAAATTATTTTGTATTTTTATATTTATATTATTATGTATAATATTTATGTATATTTGTATTATATATTATGCATAGATGCTATTACTAGTCTTAGACCTGCTATATACTTTCCAGGTGAACTTGGACAAGGCCCTTGACCAATTTGTATTCTCTCTTTCCTCATCTATAAAACAGGAATAGGAATATATGTTTGCCTCCCCCTCAAAGGGCTTTTATGAAGATCATATGTGAAAGTGATCTGGAAATTTTATAGCGGTATATGAACACCAAGTTCATATATACAAATGTAGGTTCCTACCATTCATTTAAATTGTGCTTCATGTTTATCAAATAACTCTCACTAACATCATAAAAAACAGATTGTTGTGGAAAGAGTAGAAAATTCCAAATCAGAAGGTTGTAAACGTAGTTGGTGACAGAGCCAGATGGTGAAATGACTGGTCTTCTAGTTAGAGTGGGAAGAGAAATAAAACTATCCCTAGTAAGATCTCAAAGTCTTCCAGGGTGTTGGTTACAGAGCTTGAGTCTAAGTCCAGGGTGACGAAGTCCCAGACCATCTTGTAAGAAACGGGAGGAGGAGTTTTGTTCCCACAGAACTAAAGGTGTGCTTCCCCGCCCTCCCCCACCCCAGCTTTAGCAGAGACCAGGCCTCAAGGTCGGTCAGGTGAGAGGTCAGAGGCTTGTACGCATGTGCATACTTTTTGAGAAGGCAGTCAGGGGAATTAGAGAAGCCAAACCACTTGAACCAGTTCAAGCTTATCTAGGGTCTGGTCTTGGTCCAGAATCCAGGCCTACTGATTTGCATAATTAGCATATGTTAAAGAGGGAAAGTAGGGGAAGTAAAAGAATGTAGTTTAATCCTAAACTAAGACAAGGAAAATCTAATTAACTTCACTTTTGCTTCTGTATCCTTATTATCCTACCTATACAAACTGTATAACCTAGGAAAACTATGTAAAAATAAAGATTGTAAACTAACCGTTAACTCTAGCAGGAGTGGAGGGAATGGTTACCCTTGCTCCTGAAGCTGTATCAGTGTGAGGGTTCCAGGGAGCACTACACCCACTCTCTGGAGAAGTGTAATAAAATGCCTTCCTCTGCCCACTCTGGTCTTGAGTTCTTTGAGTGAGAATGGGCAAATCACATGGATCTTCCTAAGGTCAAGTGAAGGGAAGCAATAGGCAGTGGAAGCTCGCTGGGCTTACTCCCCGATCTTGTCTTGGGGTGTCCTGTAATTCCCCACTGCGGTGTTAGGAGGGCTACCACTCCAGATTCCCTTGGGGAACCCTGTGGTCTGCATAGCCTTCTTAAGGGGACATCACTTGGGACTTCCGGCCCTGTCTTGGGAGCCTTGTGATCTTACCGCTGTCCTAAGGGGCCATCACTTGGGTCCTCCTTAGGGTCTGACCCCTAGGAGGCCCTGTGATCCCCACAGATTAAGGGGGGGGCTACCACTTGGTCTTCCTCTGGGAGTCCTGTGGTCTGTACAACCTTCCCTAGGGATTATCACAAGGTTCTTCCTCAGGACTTTGGCCCTGCCTAGGAAGTCGCATGATCCCCTAAGCCGCATGTTCTCACAATTTGGGGAAGTCCAGTGATCCCCAGTGATCCCCAAAACCACGTTTCTCACAATCTTATCACTCTATCTTTGCCACTGAAGCATGTGACAATGTTTTCTCTGTTCCAATATACTGCTGATATGAAAATGAGATCTTGGGGGCTTATGAAGAGCATGGGGTAGCCCTCAAGTTGTTTTCCCGCAATAAATGAGACTCATTAACTAGCAGCAGAGGTTTAAATGCTAAGTACTACTTTATTGTGTTGTCAGCAGAAATGCATTTTAATTTTATTTCACTCAAAGATGCTATAAATCATTGAGAATTTGGAGTAGGGACTATTAAAGATTTTTTTTAATGACCTTTTATAGGAAACACTGACAAACGTAACTACAGCAGGGCTCTGGAAACATTAAAAGTCATCTGGATTTTATATAATCTCCCATCAATTTAAAACACAACTCTTAAAGGCTGTGAAAGCTTCTTTTTTCATAAGTGCTACAAATGAGAGGTTGTACATGCTTAAATACTCCGTTCCCCCTCCCCCTCCTCGTGATGCCCTTACTTCTGTTTACTTTCATTTTTGTTGAAAGAGGGAGGGAGAGAGAGAGGGAGAAAGAGAGGGAGAGAGGAAGGGAGAGGGAGAGGGAGAGGGAGAGAGAATGAGAATCTGTTTGCCCATGGGGCAACACCCACCTTCAGGTGATCATGGCCATCTTTCACCAGCACTAGCAAAACTAGGTCTCATTGCTTATGTTTATTGCATTTGCATTATCCCTCCTAACCCAAATATAGAACTACAGAATAATTTGCACAGCATGGTTATTACAAAGTGTTATGGTCTCAGGCTTAGATGAATGAGTTCATAAGGGGAACAAGGACAGATAGTATTAATCTTATCTTCCTTCAATGCTAAAAGATTTCACAAGGTATAAGCATTCTATTTCTTCTTTTTTATATTCCTTTTATTGTATATAAGATCGACATATGTCCTGGACCTGACTGAACAGCTTAGAAACTGAGGGTTCTGTCTCTGTGTTCAGAGCCAAATTGTCGACAGTCAGGTCAAAAATGCTGCCACTCCACTGAATTGAAAGGGAAGGTGAAGGAGTAGGAAATAAGCAGTTATATAGTGCCTACCGTGTGCCAGGAATCATACTAAATGCTTTCATAAATGTCTCATTTGAGGCTCACAACAACCCTGTGAGCTAGGTCCTATTATCATCTCCAGTTTATAGATGGGGAAATGGAGACAAACGGAAGTTCATTGACTTGCCCAGGGTCACAGCCAGTAAGTAGTAGTAAAATCGGAACTCAGATCTCCCTGTCTTCAAGGCAAGGGCTTTAAGCACTGTGTTTGAAAACTCCATTCAGCGGCCTTAAAAGCTCACCTAGTGCCCATCCTGCTCCCTAATATAGTGTGGCAGAATAATGGGCAACTCGCTTTGGTTGCTTAGAACACTTCCTGGCACTTTGAAGAAGCTGCCAACCTTTAAAAAAAAACAACAGGTTGTATCCGAGTTCAGGTAAGAAGAGCTGCGTAAGCACAGAAAAGAGAATGATTTGTTTGGTTTTAGGTGAGATCTGCGATTTCATTAAGTCAAATGAGGAAACTCCCATTTACCAATGTAGATTGGTTGGTAACTTACAGTATTAACATATCACCTGGGGCCCACAATTGCCCAGGATGACACAACCAGAATGTCAGAGAGCTTGGATTTGAAGCCAATAAAAGGTCACTGACTTAAGAATCAAAAAACTTTGGTTTTTCAAAAATCATTTCTGACATTACCTGGGTGACCTTGACAATTTACTTAACCTTCTCGGACCTTGGGTTTTCCATCTGTGAAATGGCAGCAGGAGGAGAGGGGAGGGAAGGGAAGGGAAGGGAAGGGAAGGGAAGGGAAGGGAAGGGAAGGGAAGGGAAGGGAAGGGAAGGGAAGGGAAGGGAAGGGAAGGGAAGGGAAGGGAAGGGAAGGGAAGGGAAGGGAAGGGAAGGGAGAACAGGGAGGGGAGGGCTCTAAGGTCCCTCCTAGCTCTAAATCTATGATTTTATGGCCTTCCTGACTCCAAAGGCACTTTTCTATCCTCTGCACCCCAGAGTAGGCTTTTTATTGACACAAATGAGTAAGAAAACCTGAAAATTATGTAAAATGAGTCTTCAAAGTACTGGTGAAAAATGAGTGCATCATGCTTTTTTCTTTCTTTTTTCTCGGGAAAAGATGTGGAAAATTAAAGTGTAGGTCTGTAGGAGGGGTCAACCCGACAGGTGAAAAGGTAAGGCTAAGTGTAATGAATGAACAAATCCCCATCTTTGTAAGTTTGACCATTTAAGTACAATGTGTCTTTGGACCAGCTTGGGGTAGCTGAATCAGATTTCTCCCAGACTCATCCAGCAAAGGCAATTAGTGTTTCTGGAGATGTCAGGAAGAGGTGGGGATCTAGGCTATCACAATAAGAAGACAAAAATCTGGGGAATTGGGTTGAATTAATCTACCTCGCACCACCTGCAATTTAATTTCCTGCTCCCCTATGAACTCTCAGAGCTCTGTCTCTTGTAGACAGCCAACTCCGTCATCTGTCAGCACCGGATCTTTATGTTCCACAAACATCCTGGTCTGAAGGCAGCCTAGTGTCTCAGTTTATGCTTGCTCCACTTTAGCCACAGGAGGGGATTACCTTTCCCCTAGCCTCAGGGTTTTTCTAATCATCAGCAAGTGGAATTCCTGTCTGGTGGAAATGCCACAAGGTCTTTCGACTCCCCGAAGAGGAAGCTAAAGGCTGCAGCAGAGCTATTTTCTATCCTGCAAGCCTTCTGAGAAGGTGGCTCAAAATGCCAATAGGCAGAGACTGAGGAAGAGCAAAGGTGGAACAGAGTGCATGCCGGGACATTCCATGTAATATTAAAAAAAAAAAACTACTATTTTTTTTTTTATTCTCAATCTTCTTGTCTTATTGTTGCTGTTGACCTTGAAATTCTCTCCTTTCTGGACATCTCTTCTCTGTGACATGTTATTTAGGTTCTCAAACCTTTCTTATTATTCTTTCTGTTTTCAGGAATTCTCATCTTCCTCCAGCCTAGCCTCACTTTTTGTTCTAAGAGAAAACTAGCAAATGAGGGGAATTCTGTGGAAACAGTTTGTTGATCTCTAATCTGACTCTGCTCTGGACTCTCCTGACTTTTATACACCCACCCCATCCATCTTCCCTTCTTATTTGGAGATGCCTTGACCCCTTCAGTTGCTTCCTCTCTTAACTGATGAGTTCTTGCCTGGGACTGTCATTTGAGAGACTGGGCCATGCTCACTTCTAATCTGGTGGTCACGAATGTTTACATCGTGTCCCCACCCTGGTGTCTTGTTCTGCCTCCTTGCTTTCCAGCTCTCTTTTTTAGGTTATTCCCCTCCCTCCCCCCAATATAACATAAACTTGAAGGCAGAAACTGTCTTTCATTTTGTTTGTATTTGTACAGTGGCTAGCACATAAGTCCTTTATAAATTCTTTACCTGTCCTAAGTTCAGCCCTCCCTCACTTAAAACCAATTCACTCGCATGTCATGGCGTCACCTCTCTGATGTCGTGGTCCTCTTCAGGAACGAAGGACAAGCAACAACAACCTGACCCAAGCTAGATTTTAGCAATGCTTTTGGTAAAGTATCTCCTGCTGTTTTTGTGGAGAAGATAGGGGTTAGGTAGTAATAATTTGATGGATTCAGAGCTGGGTCGGATGGCTAGAGGAGGTATCTAGTATAAATATGGCAAGAAGTCTCCAGTGGAGTACCCAGGCTTCTATCCATATTGGCCCTGTGCTGTTTAACACACTTAGCAAGACATAGATATTATGTTCTTTGAATCTGCAGTTACCCAAAGTTAGGAGGGCAGTCTAACCCACTGGATGAAAGAGTCAAGATCCAAAAGGATCTCAGTACGATAGAACATTGGGCTGAATATAATAAGATGAACTCCAAAAATGTAGTCATACAAAAAAAAAACCACACTTCACAAGTATGAAATGATGGAGGCATATCTAGCCAGCAATCATACCCCCCCTTCTGCCAAGAACAAAACAACCTAGAGATTTTAATAAACTGCAAGCTAGACATGAGTCGGCAGTGTGATGAGGTAGCTAAAAAATTAATACGACATGCATTTAGAGGGAGCAGGAAGATAATGATCTCACTGTTCTCTGCTTTCATTAGACCTCTTCTGGAATGTCCTATTTGGGGCATCACTGTTTAAAAAAGATATTGATAAACTGAAGAATGTCTACAGAAAAGCTACCAGAATGAGGAAGGGCTTTGAGTTTGTATCATATGAGAACCAATTTAAAGAACTGGGCATGGTTAGCCTGGAAAAAAAAAAAAGACTCAGGATTTAGTATAACTGATTTCAACTACTTGAAGGGTTGTCATGGAGGGAGAATTCCATTTGTTCTGTTTGACCCCAAAGGGCATAGCCAAAAGCAATGAATGGAAGTTGCAAAGAAGCAAATTCAGGCCTCACATCAGAAGAAATTTCCTAACAATTATTGTTAATCCTTCGTTTTTGAAGGGGACCCATGACATCACCATGTGATGCCTTGACTTGTGCACGAATTGGATTTAAGTGAGGCGGAGTTGTACAAAGTTGTCAGCCTTGCTCTCTACTCCAGAGACATTTAAGTCCAGTGGCAGGACAAAAGTCAAGATGACTGGCAATGGTCCGGGATGCAGTGGATGACCTTGAAAGGAAGACCTTTCAATGTCTTACCAAGCTTTAAGTGCTTCCCAGTGGCTCCTTCAGCCACCTTGAGGGCCATTGGAACAAATTGTCCTCATACACCCATTCTGGCAGGAAAAATCTTCACGTACTTGAGGTAGACATCCCTCTAACTCACTGATGGGTTGGAAGCCTGTTGGTTACCCTCAACATGGTTTAGCCCATCTGCTGAGACAGTTTACCAGAGCATGGCTGCTGCTCATGCTACAGCTTCCTGGAGCCACAGGTGAGAGTTGTGTGAAAGATGGACACCAAAAGTGGGTGAGTGGCCCTGAAGAGGGCTGGGCAAGGTCTCACACCGGGAGTGCTAGTTTTCCTGAACACTCCATACACCTCTCCTAACAATTAGAGCTGTCCAAAAGTAGAATGGCCTGCATCAAACAGTCTCTCCGGCAACACTTCCATTAAATATTCATCATAGTGTATACCAGCCTCCTCCCCACTATTTGACTCCTCTATTCCAGTGGAAGAGCTTTTGCAATTAGCTGCTACTCAGTTTTGATATTACCTACAGGCAGAGTTGAGAGAACACCTCTGCTATACAAAGCCTTGCCTGAATCTCTCATTTGATTCAAACTGTGTCTTGTATGCCTTATGTATGTATATGTTGCTTGTCCTGATAGAATATAAGCTTCTTGAGGACAGAAAATATTTGACTTTGTTTCTTATATCTCTCAGCGTGGCACAGTGCTATGGTAGGAACTTAATAAATGCTTGTCAACCGATTGAAACTCTGGCATAAACAAAACCACCTTGTCAAAATTGCTTACAAAGGCATCAATAATTTTGTTTCATGAGTATGATCCAGACATATATTCTAAATCCACATTTGGAAAAGATTAGTAAAGATTTGTTTACAAACCGTGCAGTGTCTGTGAGACTTTCGTTCACTCCCAAATGAATATCTTGGGTTGTCAGGAAACTAGGATGACCTCCGAGCAGAGCAAACCCTAGGAAGAAATTTTAAAAAATCAGGCACAAACATGACGGAGACACATAAAAAGGAATAAGAAGCCTGTAGAGGAAATAAAACTGCCAACCTTGGCAAAGTCACAATTTAAGATATGTTTCCATCTATGAGAAAGACAATACTACCAGCAAATTCATCCTATCACTCTTGTCACCACCGGCAAAACAAAATGAGAAATTCAGATAGTAGCTTGGCATTCTGCTTATTTTTCATACGAAGTCTGTGTTTCTTCCTGCTATCCTGCAAAATAGAATAATCGCTTTTTGTCCATTGTGTCTCCTTCACTTTATTATTTTAACCACGACTTCACAAAACCTTTTTTGGCGGGGTACACAGGAAGGTGGGTATTCTGTAAGGCCTGGCTATGTCAAGTTGCTGCAGCCTCGGATTCCTCCTCAGTGGATTTTAGGGGGAGGCCTGGGAAGGCAGCTGAGTGAAGAATACCTTCTCCTCACTCTAAAGGCCACAGGCCTTTGTCACCTCTTGCCTCTACTGCTATTAGAAGCTTCTAATTGGTCACTCTTCTTCTAGCATCTTCTCTGTTCTATCCTCAGTTGCTAAAAATATCTTACTAAGGCCCAAGTCTGACCATGCTCAGAATTCTTCCATAGCTCACTATTTCCTCTAGGATAAAATACAGAGAACTCAACCTCAAATTTAGATGTCTGCACAAGCTGGCCCCCACTTATCTTTTCAGTGCTATGTCATATTACTTTACTTCATATACTCTATGTTTCAGTAAAACTAGACTACCAGCCATTCCACAAATTTGAAGTTCCATCTCTCCTTGCCTTGAATTCACACAAGCTACCCTCCATGCCTGGAATGTCCTTCCTCCTGATATTATTTTCCTCTTTGTAGCCAGAATGGCCTTTGTTTTCTTTGAATGACTCAGCTTACCTCATTGAGTCCCTGGACGCTGGGGCTTGCTCTTCCGGGGCAGGACCAGAACTTCCTGTGTGATGAGTCATGGGGCTGGCTGAGGGGAGGTGTTAATGTCTATGCTAGGGGGAGGGGCCAACTCAAGAACCAATCAGCCCTGGTCATTCAGGCGGAGCTTGATGATGTCAAAGACCCTATAAGAGGGGAGAGGACAGCTTGAAGATCCTCTCTCTCTTCCTTTTCCGGTTGGAGCCAGCGACAGTTACAACGACAGTTACAGAGGCAGTTACGACAGTTACGTCAGTTACAGCCACAGCTGAAGCAGGAGCTGCCAGTAGCAGAGCTAACCTACGGGAGAAAGCTGAACAAAGACTTCAGGCCATTACAGCGACAGTTACAGCGACAGTTGGAGCCAGAGGCAGTTACAGAGGCAGTTACGACAGTTACGTCAGTTACAGCCACAGCTGAAGCAGGAGCTGCCAGTAGCAGAGCTGATCTACGGGAGGAAGCTGAACAAAGACTTCAGGCCAGTGGGTAATCTTATTACCATCGAGGGGGAAGCATGATTTTGCTTTACGCAATCATGCTTCTCTGTAGCCTCCTGGTTACTCTTGCAAGGCGTACTTATTGGGCCTGGAAGATTTTGATCAACATATCAAAATGGGGCTTCTGGTTCATGGGTTGGTTACTGTGGAGCCTAAATAAATGTTTTGATTCTTCTGCCTTCTACTTTGAGAGTTTCTTATATCCGGCGGTTCCGAACCTTTCAGACATGTTTATGATCCTTTTTGAGATTATAAACTCTGCCCTCCTGATACACTCTTCAAGAATGAAGTACAAACAACCACAACAATCTGTGGGTTCCACACATGGACATAGCATGGGTCTCACCCAAGCCTCACCAAACAATGTCACTCTGTCTTCAGATGCCTACATGAATGCTCCTACAGAATAGGAAGGGAGCATATATCAAATCTGCAGATACATAAAATTGGGAGGAATATCTAACATTGGCCACAAAATCAGTAACCCAAAAGCCCTTGACCAAAACCAGAAGGACAGGTCCTATTTACCATAGGTCAAATTTAGGGCAGTAGGGGCAGGGATAGAGACCGTACCCATGATTCCATTGGCATAAGAGCCCCCAGATGAAAAATAATCTCATTACCAATATTGGCCAGCACCTTCTCTGCCACTTAAACACCTTAGAGAGCTATGTAGGGAACTGAAAACTTCTGTCACCTGCCCAGGGTCATACAGTTGGTGTGTATATATATACATACATACACACATACATACATATATATATAGATATAGATATAGATAGATATATACACACACACATAGACACATACATATATACACTCACATACACATACATACACATACACATACACATATATACACATATCCCTCAGAGACTGGAATAGAACTCAGGTCTTCCTGGTTCTAAGGCCAGCTTGCTATCCACTCTTCCACATTACCTGGTGAAAGTTAATGGAGATAATTGTAAAGTCTTCAATGGACTTGAAAAAACTGCACAGGGGAGGCGGAGCCAAGATGGCGGCTGGAAAGCAGGGACTAGCATGAACTCCGCACCGAGTCCCTCTAAAAACCTATAAAAAGTGGCTCTGAACCAATTCTAGAACTGCAGAACCCACAAAACAGCAGAGGGAAGCAGGGCTCCAGCCCAGGACAGCCTGGATGGTCTCTGGGTGAGGTCTATCCCGCACGGACCTGGGAGCAGAGCTGAGTGGAGCAGAGCCCAGCATGGGTGGCGCGGACCAACCAGACCAGGAGCCGGGCAGAGCATGCCCTAGCGCCCTGAATCAGTGAGCTGCAGCAGTTACCAGACTTCTCAACCCACAAACACCAAAGACAACAGAGAAAGTCAGTGGGAAAAGCTGTGGGAGTGGAAGGAGTTCACAGTTCGGCTACCACCCCAGGGGCAGTGGAGGTGGGGCAGCTACAGAACTACAGCTGCAGTTCCTTCCGGCCCCAGGCCCACCTGGTGGGAGGAATTAAGTGGCAGATCAGAGCAGGAGTGAAGAGCCTGCTGAAGATCTAAGTCCAGTCCAGGTTGGGGGTTCTTGGGGAAGGAGGAGTGCTGGTGTGGCAGAGCTGGTGCATCCCCCAAGCTTGGAACATGGTTCTCTACAAGCATTCATACCCCACTGAAAAACTCAAGGGTCAAGTTAGTTGGCTGGGAATATGGCCAGGCAGCGAAAACGCACCCAGATTCAGTCTCAGACTTTGGAATCTTACTTTGGTGACAAAGAAGACCAAAACATACAGCCAGAAGAAGTCAACAAAGTCAAAGAGCCTACAACAAAAGCCTCCAAGAAAAACATGAACTGGTCCCAGGCCATGGAAGAGCTCAAAAAGGATTTGGAAAAGCAAGTTAGAGAAGTAGAGGAAAAATTGGGAAGAGAAACAAGAAGGATGTGAGAAAACCATGAAAAACAAGTCAATGACTTACTAAAGGAGACCCAAAAAAATACTGAAAAATTCACTGAAGAAAACGACACTTTAAAAAATAGACTAACTCAAATGGCAAAAGAGTTCCAAAAAGCCAATGAGGAGAAGAATGCCTTGAAAGGCAGAATTAGCCAAATGGAAAAGGAGATCCAAAAGACCACTGAAGAAAATACTACCTTAAAAATTAGATTGGAGCAAGTGGAAGCTAGTGACTTTATGAGAAATCAAGATATTCTAAAACAGAACCAAAGGAATGAAAAAATGGAAGACAATGTAAAACATCTCATTGGAAAAACCACTGACCTGGAAAATAGATCCAGGAGAGAGAATGTAAAAATTATTGGACTACCTGAAAGCCAGAATCAAAAAAAGAGCCTAGATATCATCTTTCAAGAAATTATCAAGGAGAACTGCCCTGATTTTCTAGAGCCACAGGGTAAAATAGAAATTTAAAGAATTCACAGATCGCCTCCTCAAATAGATCCCAAAAAGAAATCTCCTAGGAATACTGTTGCCAAATTCCAGAGCTCCCAGATCAAGGAGAAAATATTGCAAGCAGCCAGAAAGAAACAATTTGAATAATGTGGAAACACAATCAGAATAACTCCAAATCTAGCAGCTTCTACATTAAGAGATCGAAGTGCTTAGAATACAATATTCTGGAGGTCAATGGAGCTAGGATTAAAACCAAGAGTCACCTACCCAGCAAAACTGAGTATCATGTTCCGAGGCAAAATATGGATTTTCAATAAAATAGAGGACTTTCAAGGTTTCTCAGTGAAAAGACCAGAGCCGAATAGAAAATTTGACTTTCAAACACAAGAATCAAGAGAAGCATGAAAAGGTAATCAAGAAACAGAAATTGCAAGGGACTTCCTAAAGTTGAACTGTTTTTTTACATTCCTACATGGAAAGATGATGTGTATGATTCATGAGACCTCAGTATTAGGGTAGCTGAAGGGAATAGGCATATATATATATATATATATATATATATATATATATATATATATATATATATATATGTATATGTGAGTGTGTATGTATATATATATGCATGTGTATATATACAGAGAGAGAGAGAGTGGGCACAGGGTGAGTTGAAGATGAAGGGAAGATATCTAAAAGAAATAAAATCAAATTAAGGGATGAGAGAGGAATATATTGAGAGAGGGAGATAGGGAGAGATAGAATGGGGTGGATTATCTCACACAAAAGTGGCAAGAAAAAGCAGTTCTGTAGGAAGACAAGGCAGGTGAGGGGGAATGAGTGAATCTTGCTCTCATCAGATTTGACCTGAGGAGGGAATACCATACATACTCAATTGGGTATCTTACCCAAGAGGAAAACAGGAGGAAGAAGATAAAAAAGGGGGGGATGTTAGAAGGGAAGGCAGATGGGGGTGGAAGTAATCAAAAACAAGCACTTTCGAAAGAGGACAGGGTCAAGGGAGAAAATTCAATAAAGGGGGATAGGTTAGGAAGGAGCAAAATATAGTGAGTCTTTCACAACATGAGTATTGTGGAAGGGTTATACATAATGATATGCATGTGGTCTATGTTGAATTGCTTGGCTTCTTAGGGAGGGCAGGTGGGAAGGGAAGAGGGGAGAGAATTTGGAAGTCAAAGTTTTAAAAACAGATGTTCAAAAAAAACAGTTTTTGCATGCAACTAGAAAATAAGATACACAGGCAATGGGGCATAGAAATTTATCTTGCCCTACAAGAAAGGAAGGGAAAGGGGGATGGGAGGGGAATGGGGTGACAGAAGGGAGGGCTGACTGGGGAACAGGGCAACCAGAATATATCCCATCCTGGAGTGGGGGGGGGAGGGTAGAAATGGGGAGAAAATTTGTAATTCAAACTCTTGTGAAAAGCAATGCTGAAAAAACTAAATATATTAAATTTTAAAAACTGCATAGAATATGGGTGACACTAAGATAAATTTGGGGCAGCTAGGTGGAACAGTAGACAGAGTGCTGGGAATGGAGTCAGGAAGACCTGAGTTCAAGTTTGGCTTCCTGTGTGACCCCTGGAAAGTCACTTAACCCTGTTTGCCTCAGATTCCTCATCTGTAAAATGAGTTGGAGAAGGAAATGGCAAACCACTCCAATATCTTTACAAATGAAGTAACTAAGAGTCAGGCATGACTGAACAATAACACTGTCCCGGGGGCAGTAGCAGTAGGTGAACGTTATAGAGAGGCAGATTTCCACTCCCCTAAGGAAAAGCTGCCTTAGAATTAGAGCCACCCTTCTTGGGTTCTCCACCACAAACTTTCATCTCTCAACTGGACGTTTGATGACCGTTTTTCAGGAATCTTGTAGAAAGGATTCCTCTTCAGTTCCGGCTTGGACCAGATGACGCAGAGGATTCTTTCAACTCAGGTTCTATGACTACAGATGAGGAACCCTGAAGGAAATGGAAGGCATCCCAGCTGTCATTAGGACATGAAGATTCTGTTTGGTGATGGCTTAGAGTGACTAGGTAACTCTCACCTGGCCAGGAAACCAAGACCAAAACCCTCAGAACTTCTTTGACCAAGTAACTATCCTGCCTTGGGAAATTTTCTGCCTCTTCCAATACTTTTCCTGCCAACACCTCAAATTGCTGACCTCAGGTTCCTAACCCACACCCTATCTTCACAGAACCCTGACAGAGCTTGTTTGTTGTCTTTGTTGTTGCTGTTGTTTTTAATCCTATCTGACTCTTTGTGTCCCCATTTGGGGTCTCCTTGGCAGAGATACTGGAGTGGTTTACCATGTTCTTCTCCAGCTCATTTTACAGATAAGGAAACGGAGGCAAACAGGGTGAAGTGACTTGCCTAGGATCACACAGCTAGTAAGCATCTGAGTCCAGATTTGAACCAAGGAAGGTGAGTCTTCATGACTCTAGGTCTGGCACTCTATGCACTATGGCACCACCTAGCTGCCCTACTTTCCTAATAATTTCCTCTGTGGGTTTCCTCTTTAGCCAGACATCTCTAACCCTCATCCACTGTTACACATGTATATTTTGTATATATTCTATATATACGTACATATTGTTTTCCCTATTAGAACATAAGTGCCTTGAGGGCAGGAATTGTTTTACTTCTTTTTTTGTATTCCTAGAACCTAACAATGCTTGGTACACATTAGACATTTAAATATTTGTTGATTGTATTCAATTACACACCAACATTTCTAATATTTTTTACCTACTCAATTTTTCCCTTACAATTGCTTTTCTGTAATCACTTTACAAGTATGTCCCCTAACTGCTCCATTGAGTTTGGGGGTACTATGATTGGTTCACATGAGGGACGTTTATATCCCTAAAATACTTAAAGTAAAAATGAAATGAAAAAATCTTCAGAACTTATCTTTCAAACTTATAACTCATTATTAGCTATTCATACGTCTTATGATGACTGAATTTCTCCAAAAATAATCTTGATATATAATTCATGTGTCTATATCAATGAAATATACAATTTTTGAGAGGAGGGATGCGGTAATAATCTAATGAGTTCTTACTCCTAAGGGAATGTATTTAAATTATTGATGTAGGAAGCGTTGATATTCTTTCACATGAAGGATGATGCTAAGTGGTTTGCAATTTATGTCAAGTTCAATTCAATATATTTAATTTAAACCATAAAATACTTAGGGTTAGGCCCTAGGATTCCAAGAGAGTTTTCTGTCTCTCTGCACTGCTGTTAGAAGACTTGAGTTCAAATCTTACCTTTCACATTTATTAGTTGGGCGACTGTGGTCAAGTTCTTTAACCCCTCGGAGCCCCAGTGTTCTATTATTTGTGGTGTCTGCCTCACGGGGCTGCTATGAGGCTCAATGATAATATACATAAAGCACATTGTATCCTAAATGTGCTATGCATAAAAATGTCAGGTATTATTCTTTAGTATAGCTTTATGATTTCATTGCTATAGGGACTTCCCCAGTGAAGAGACTCCCTCTATCCATGAAGATCTGTTCTGAAATTTATTATCTCAGAAAATAATCTGGCTGGGCAGCTAGTTGGCACAGTGGATAGAGATCTGGGCCGGGAGTCAGGAAAACCTAAGTTTAAATGCCAGCCTCAGACACTTGTTAGCTGTGTGATCTTGGGCAAGTCACTTAACCTGCTTGCCTCAGTTTCCTCCTCTGTAAAAGGGAGATGATAGTCTTAGCACCTACTTCTCCAGGACTGTTGTGAGGATTGAATAAGGAAGCAACCTGGGGCACTGAGGTAACTTTGTCAGGTAACACAGTCAGTGCGTGTCTGGTCTTCCTGACTCAGAGGCTGGCTCTCTCCCTACTGTACAACAAATTACCAAAACAATAGAAAGGAGATCAATTTTTTTTCTTAAAACTTATGAACTCAGTAGCTGTTACCGTAAAACATCTTTCCATTGCTTATTTTTATATCTCTTCATACATAGACCAGGAAATTACTTTTTTTTAAATCTTTCCTTTTTAAGCTAAGTTATCTCAACAACTCTATTTCCTGGGTTCCATTTCTAAAGCCTCTAATAACACTGATCTTTTCCAATTTTTCTGTAGTAAAGGGATCATCAAGCATTGGAACCATGGGTCAAAGTTCAGAACACTTCAACCACCTAGATCATATTAGTTGTTTGCTTACAAATGTAAATAGACTATCATGGAGCCAAACGTTTCTCCTTACAGGATCACTACAGTGTCGCTGAGTACATAAATGAGCACAAAAACCCTAAGAAGTATACAGGGTACAAATTTTATTATCCCCAGTTTATAGATGAGAAAAGAGAAGCTTAGAGTTAAGTGTCTTTGTCCAAGGTCACAGGCCTTTTAAAATTGGGCTGAGATTTGAACCTGGGTTCTCTGATTCAGAGACTTTTATTTTCCACTGTACTGTATCTCCATTACAAAGAAAATTCTTTCACAAAGAGAACACATTGTTTTTGACACAAAATTATTGGTGAAAAAATGTTCCTTTCGCCCTTCATCAGAAAGCTGGAGGGCTATGGCTGTGGGGAATTGCATATACTATCAAAGTCAGTATGGAGGTTAGTTTTGCTGAAAGGCCATTTAAAATTTTTCCTTATTGTTTATTCTTTGTTACAAGGGATGGCTTACCGGGGGAAAGAAAGGGGGAAGGAAATTATTCACAAGTCGAAGTAAAGTAAAAAACAAAATATATCAGTACCAATAAATTAATTACTTAAAAAATTTAAATAGCCTCTTAGATAAGTATCTTATGAATATTTAGGTTCATGGGAATCTGAGACCTAGATGTTGGTTCTGGCTCGGACATTAACTAGGAAGTCAGTAACTTCTCTGTGTCTGTTTCCTCATGTATCAAATGTGTGTTATAATACCTTGTGTGACTTTCAATTTGGTTCAACAAATGTTTACTAAGAAACTTCTGTGTTCTAGGTACAAGGGAAACAGACAGAAACCAGAGTCTCTGTTCTCAAGGTTTTTACATTCGATTGGTGGGGGTGGGGTACAGAATGTAAACAGACTAACAGATATAAGGAGAAGGGGAGGGGGAGAGGGAGAGAAACGAGAGGGGGAGAGGGAGAGAAAAGAGAGGGGGAGAGGGAGAGAGAGAGAGAGACAGACAGACAGAGACACAGAGAGAAAGACAGAGAGACAAAGACAGAGACAGAGAGAAGAAAGGAGACAGAGGGAGAAGGAGAGGGAGAGGAGGGAGAAGAAATGGAAGAGGGAGAGGAGGAAAAGGAGAAGAGAGAGAGCCTAATACTGGAAAAGCTTCATGTGGAAGGTGGTACCTGGCTTGAGCCTTGAAAGAAGTAGAGGTTGTCACTGGCGAGGATGTAGAAGGGGTCCATTGCAGGAATGGGGGACAACTTTTACAAAAGCATGGACACAGGAGCAGGAGTATCAAGCTTAGGAACAGAAGTTGGGCCACTTTGAAATGTAGACAGTATGAAGGAGAATAATATGAAATAAGTCTGGAAAGGTAGGTTGGAACCAGATTGTGGCGGGCTTTAAATGGTAGGTTAAAGAGTTTGTATTTGATTCCCAAAGCAATAATGAGTCACTTCAGATTTTTCAACTGGAGAAGGCATAATCAGACCTAACTTTCTTCACAGGGATATTCGAAAATCAAAGGAGATAAAGGATAGAAATGCAATTTGGAAAGCGAGGAGCATTATGTAAATGTAAGCTATTATGATTCAGAGTACGAAGGCTAGTTCAAATGGGGAATAGTAAATGGAAAACCAAGCAGTGGGAACAAATATGAAGAGAGAAAAAATTGGATGGTGACAGCAAATCAGAGAGAGTAGTCTTCATCAGATACACTTTGGAAGAAGCAGCAAGAAGCTAAGAGGATGGGCTAATCTTAAAGGCTAATAAATAAAATAAAAATAAATTAAAAAATAAGTAAGAAACAAAAAAGCTAATAAACTCTAATAAAAGTTTTCCTGGTAAACATCATTGCAAGAACTGGTAAAAGGAAAACCTATTGTCACGAGAGAGGGAAATTGCCAGAGCAAAAGTCTCAGAAGCAAGTGGCATTAACAACACCCTCAGATCAATATTTCAAGATAAACCTCAGACCTTGGAACACCAGACCCTGCCTTCTTTTCTCCAGCTCTTTGAACATTACTCAGGAAACTATCCAAGATTCTGGTCCAGGTTGCTGCTGGAGGAAGAAACACACCACCTAGTAGCTTCCTATTTTAACTAATTATCCATGCTAATTAGGTGCTCCCTAGGGCAGCAAGGTGGAGCAGCAGAGAGCACACTAGGCTTGGAATCAGGAAGATTCATCTTGGTGAGCTCAAATCTGGCCTCAGACACCTCCTAGCTGTGTGACCCTGGTCAAGTCAACTGTTTGCCTCAGTTCCTCATCTGTAAAACAAACCTGGAGAAGGAAATGGCAAACCACTCCAGTGTATTTGACAAGAAAACCCCAAATGAGGTCACTAAGAGTTGGACATGACTGAAAAACAGCCCATTAGGTGCTAAACTTAATTGTCTCTACATGATGAACTTATAAAAGTGTTTTCAGAGCCCTCTAAATTTTGGCATCCTGACAGAAAGCCCAGTTACCTCACCCTAGTTACAGCTCTGACAATAACCCAGAATTGTATATGACTTTAAGCTTTATATATAATTTCTCCTTCAACTCTCTGAGGAGGTAGTACAGGTATCATTATTCTCAGTTTACATGTTAGAAAGCTGGAGCTTAGAGGTTGTAATCTTGTCCAGTCATGCAGCTAGCTAATCTTGGTCCCTTGGGTCCAGTTTAATTACCACAATTATTCTAGTAAAAAGAAAAAGCAGTATAGAATCATGACAACTGGAATGGGAAGGGAATACCCTGATTATAAAAGTTAACCCCCTCATTTTATGGGTAAGGGAAGTACCTCCCTTGACCTCTGGGTAAGCTCAGATAGTACCCATCACCATTTCCTTCTTTAGCTCATTTTACAAATGAGGAGACTGAGGCAAACAGGGTTAAGTGACTTGCCCAGGGTCACACAATTAGTACATGCCTGAGGCTGGATTTGAACCCCTGAAGCTGAGTCTTCCTGACTCTAGCCCAGACTGTGTCACCTAGCCATCCCAATGTTCACAGGGACTCTCTGTGCCCGACCTGTGGTAGAGTATTCCAAGCTCGTATTGGTCTGATCAGCCACAGTCGGACACATTGAAACTTGACTCAAGCACGGTGATGTCATTTTGGTCCTCTTCGAGAATGAAGGACGACAATCAATCAAGATGAGATACTTAGTAAATTACAGAACTAGCTGAAGGGCCCAAGTCTTCTGATTCCAGATCCAAGTGGACTTCATCAGGGGAGAGATGAAATCAAATTCTCTTGTTACACGACATTCAAAAGGTCCCTAAATCTTTCACTTCCCTACCTGTATAAACATAAATAACATCTGTGCCCTCTTCTCGTTGTTCCTCACAAGGATATTGGCTAAACAAATTTTACAAATGTGTGTAAATCATGCCTTAGAAGAACCAATATAAATAAGTATATATCATTAACATGAGACTTAAGGGCCTTAAATTTTGTGGCTGATTTTCCGTATTAGGTGAACCCAGGCAGGAGGTTCATCCTATTTGTGCTTTGTTTTCCCGCACCTGCAGGGTGAGAGCGAAGCACTAATTTACTTGATGTGGGTACTGTAAGGAGTGATTAAATTGATGCCTAAGTATGTTGAAAAGCTTGTGAAGCACTTGAAAGCGGAGCACAAGTGCTAAATGAACAGACTCTCTCAGGATTCTCCTCCCCTTTTCTATCAGCTCCTGTACTTTTTTGTCAACACCAAATGTGTCCTGAATCCACTCAATTAGTCTCAAGTAAAAAGGCTGTAATCATTGGCAGGCCGGCACACAGGAGGCTTCTTCCCGCTGTACTTAGCCAGCTGGGCATTGAGCGAGAAAGGAAATGGAATTATTCTTCCTTTGAAAATTGCTTCTGGCACCTTTTACAATCCCTAGTCAGAGAGGCCCCGTTCATATTTCAACTGATGCACGCAGGCCAACACTTGGAAGCATTAGTTTGCTGACATCTAAGTGGGGCCACTTCCCCCCTTAATTATGGAAGGCAGAATTGATGTGAAAATGTATCTTGGTCATCACCTTTGTAATCACTTGAAAGGAGTCATTCAGTCTATGGATGCACAAAATGTGGTTTTTTTTTTTCTTTTCTCCTTGAACAATATGTTCTTCCCCCCTTCCCCCAACTATGCCTTCGATCTTGATGAGAATAAGGCAAAAATAACTGCCAGGAAAGAACTAATGATGGTAATAAATTTAGTGGGTGTGGAAAAAATAGGGATTTCTTAAATAAATAGATTCAGAGCCAGAAGATCTTGCCCTTCTCTGCTACAGCCTACCTGTGTAACCTTGGACAACTCACTTAACCTCCCATTTCCTCTTCTGCAAAATGAGAGCATTAGAGTCGATCAGAGGTCAGCAGATGAAGTGCTTGTGGGCCATTGTATTTTAAAATATAAAAATCATCCTCAGCTGTATAAAAATCAAGCGCTGGGCCACTCAGGGAATAGCTTGCCAACCCCTGAACTAGACGATTTCTGAGGTCCTTTCCAATACCAAACCCTTTAATCTTTATTACTGAGCCAAACGAGCATTCAAAACAAAATTTAAACTTGATAAAATGGTGCTGAGATGAAGATCCATTAGAGGCCTGTGCTCTGCCCAGTTGGCAGCTACCTTGATTATCTTATCCAATCATCCATTCAACATCTCCAGTCGTCCTGATCTATATCTTGCCACTGGACCCAGATAGTTCCAGGGGAGAAAGCGAGGCTGGTGTCTTTGCACAGCCCTCCCTCACTTGAATCCAATTGATTGCATGTCATGGCATCACCTCCCTGATGTCACGATCCTCTTTGAGAACGAAAGACAAACAACAGCAATTGAGTACCTACTAGGTGCATATGCTCCTAGTAGGTCAGCCAGAAATGGATTAAAATCCTAAGAGTTTTATCCTTCCGATCTAGATGTCATTTTTGAGGGGTGGAGGCAGTGATTAACTTTCTTAGTATGCTAAACAGTTGTTGTCCAGTCCTGTCCCTACTCTTCATGACCCCACGGACCATGATGCTCAAAGACCATACTGTCCATGAGATTTACTTGGTAAAGACGCTAGAGTAGTTTGCCATTTCCTTCTCCAGTGGATTAAGGAAAGCAGGGGTTAAGTGACTTGCCCAAGGTCACACAGCTAGTAAGCTACCTAGCTGCCTCCTTTGCAAAGAAGTTAAGTGACTTGTCCAAGGTCACATGGCTAGCGGGTGTCTGGGGTCATATTTGAACTCAGATCTTCCTGACTCCAGGCCCTGTGATCTATCCATTGAGTCATCTAGCTGCTAAACTACCAATGAGCAAATTACTATTTTAAAATATCAACTAAAAGCATAGTAATTATAGATTTAGAACTAGGAGGGTCCACAGAGATCACCAAGGGAGTTAGGGAGGGAAAAAAGTCACTCATTTTATAGACAAGGAATGTGAAGCCCTGTGAAACTTAATGACTTCCCAGGTCACACAGGTAATAAATAGTAGATTCACTGGCAATGGATCAGCAGTCACCTTCACTAGTTCCTTCTGTACCCTGGTAAGTAATTTGGGTGGGCTTTATAATTAGGACTTGTTGACAAGATGGACTAAATCAACAATATTATTCAGAGGGGTCATATTCTCGATTTTGGCTGCAGCATATATGCTAAAAACTGGAAAGTTCTATACAATGGACTTCCTGATATAGTTCAGTATAAATCTCTAATCAAGTGGGCTATGGAGTCTGCAGAGACTTGATAGGTGTGATAAAATAAAGTTTGATTAACCATGTACATGTCTTGAGGACAACAGACTTCATCAAATACTTCTTTGTATCCAACCACAGTGGCAGGCATTTTCACTCTCTCTAGTTTATTTCACAGGTTATTGATTCATACGGCTTCCTCTTTCACCACTGTGCAGATAGTTTGATAATCTGTCTCTTTAGTCTAGATCTTAAGTTTACACTTATGCGTGCTGGATATTTCCATTTGAAGGACCTAAAGTCATTTCAGATGCAAACTGAACTAATCATCTCCTCCTTACCCTCCACAAGTTTCTCTTTTTAAATTTCCTGACCCTGTCAATGACAACCCATTACCCCTTTCCTTTAATGCTGGTAAGTTTCCCTCCCTCAAACTTCTTCTTTTGGAGGAGAAAAATTTCTCCTCCAAAAATACAGTTTTGTGTTCCTTCTCTAAATAAATTCAATAATATCTCCATTATATTTCTAATGCTATCCATCTAATTTGGCTTCTAGGTTTTCAGTGCTGACTGACTGTCACATGAGAACAACACTGAAGAACGGATTTCACTGCAGCATTCTTTCTTTTTTTAGTGAAATGCATTTTCCAACCCTTTTTTTCCCCCCAGAGAATGATTGATTAAATGAATGTTGACAGTCAGCCCATTCAAACTTTATTAGGGCCAGAGCTTTAATCCAAATGGCCTTTTCAAATCAAATGACTATCAAGTTTGAGATGTCTTTTTTTTTTTTACATGAGATATTAACAAGCCATCCTAAACAGATTTTGTTCCAAGAAACTCAAAGCAGTTAGTCATTTAAAATCCTTATAATGTTGTCTTTGTTAATATAGGTGAGGATTTAGAAATTAAAATTAATTAAAACACCTTTTTGGGTGATTTATTTCTTAATTCCTTCCAATCTACTTGCCAAAATGGTAATATTTGAAATTACCATATGGCATATTTAAATTTTTACCCCCAAATGAACTGAAAATAATTTTGTTTTGAGAACTGCATTGATGAGCCTTGATAATTAGAGATGTCTCAAAACCAGGCTTAGAGGTTAAGACATAACTCAGAGTATTATCTGTCTAAATTTTTCTATGAAGTGTCAAGTATAACTTCAGGGTTTGGTACAAGGATAAAAATATTGGGCTTGGGGCTGCAGGATCCTGGTTCAGATTCTGCTTTTGCTATGCTTTATCTATACGACCTTAGGAAATCATTTAATTTCTCTGGGCCTCAGTTTCTGTGTCTGCAAAGTGAGGGGGTTAGACTAGCCTAATCATTTAATTTAGAAAGCACCTCCTACAGTTCCTGGAGATACAAAGACACAAACAAAATGGTCCTGCCTCTCAAAGTCCCTTCCAACTTTTAACCCATGACTCCATGGCTGATTATGACGATTCAACACTTACTTATTTCAATTCAGCAAATATTTATTAAATGCTTAGTATGCACCAAAAACTGAATATTTTGCTAATTTCTGGAACAGATAAAAATGTGAGATAAGAAGATATGGCTTCCTCCGTCAATTTGCTTATAATCTAGCAGAAGAGATATCCATATAGAAATAAGCATCATGTAAAATAAAGCATAATAAATACATGAAAGAAAAAAAACAACAATGTGCTATGTGAGGACCAAATAAAGAAAGATTAATTTTTGATTGGAGGAATCTGGGAAGGCTTAATTGAAGAGGTGGTATTTGAACAGGCTCTTAAAAAGAAGTAGGCAGAAATACGGGCATTAGCACAGTACCTGGAACGTAACAGGTGCTTAATGAATGCTTGCTTGCTTGATGAATGGAGGTGAAGACAGATATTTCAGGCACAGTGGGGACATGTGGAATGTTTAACGGTGCCATTTGACTAGGGTTTCAAGGATATGATGTAAAGTTGTAAGTAGTCCATTTTGTGCACGGGTCAAGGTGTAGTGTGGAAGATGCTCATTTGGGGTACAGCTGGACTTCCTGGGAATAGAAGCACCCCCGCCCAGGACACCATGAGGTTGAATTACTAAAAGACCAATCACTTCTGGGGAGTGAGGGGCAGAAGGGAGTATGGTTGGGGGCAAGGAAGGGTAGGAAATGTCTTTGGCTGGGAGTGGGGAGTGGAGGGACAGCTTCAGGGACCTGGGGGAGAAGAAACCCATAATGTTCCTACCTGTGCCCTCTGAATTTCCCATCTGTACAGAGGAAAAACTATTTCACAGTTCAAAGCGACCACTTGGAAAGTCAGGCAGCTGCTGGCCAAGAAAGCGTATCTTCAGATTTTGTATCCAGTACCCTCTAAGTTCTACACCATAGGGTAAGCCCTGATGGAGCCATGCTGGTTATGGCTCAGGTGTTGTGGAATAAGGTGAAATATGTCTGGAAAGAAAGTTTGGTAACATACTATGGGAGGCTTTAAATGTCAGCCTAAAGAATATGGACTTTTTCGGTCAGTAATAGGGAACCATTGAAGGATCTTGAGCAGAAGACTGACATGACCTCATCTATCATATCAGTACATTATAAGACAAAACTCCCCAATCCCCATAGCTGGCAAACTATGTATGACAGAAGGCTTGGACACTTCTATTGACAAAGAGGAAATGATATGGACGGTGAGCAGGTACAGTCTTCTCTGAAGAGAGGAATTCCCAGTGACATTCATCTCCAACAGAAAACATTGTGTTGAGAATGGTCCTTGCGCATCCTTCCACCCGCCACGCAGAATAGGGATGCTGACATTTCCACGACTTTCTTAGAATGATGGCCTGTGTTCTCCCCCACAGGAGCCTTAGACAATGGACTGTCCTTCGCAGTGAGACTCACCTGTTTCTGTTGACAATCTTGTTCTTGTGCTTCTTTTCTCAAAAATCATGCTGAGGGATTTCCCTTGTAACAAAGGCAAATACTGAAAACCAATGATAAGAAAGTGAATTACAAAATTATCAGTTGCATTTTAAACACAGTGCTTTATAGATTGAAGTCCTCAGAATAAGCGATCTTTACTGCCCATCCTATTGATATCCCACTCCTGGAGCTGCCCTAAAAAGGTAATATGACTTAATGGGCTAGTGTTTTCTCATTTGTAGGCCTTCTCTATAGCTCAGGAAACAAGCTCAGACTCTTATTTACGTCAATGTCTAAACTACAGAGTTTCAGATAAACTTTGTATAAACCTTAACTTGGGATGGGAAAGGGCTTGTTTACATGTGTTTGGAAAGAACTGTTTGGGAGATAGGAGGGGCTCCTCCTTCCTGTTCTATGCATAGATAATAGCCTCTGCTTTTTCTTTTCTCTCTTTTTTTTCTTTTTCCCTTTTAAGATCCTTTCTGGGGAAGACTACCCAAGAGCACTACCAGTCTACTAGTCTGCCACTTATAAAAAGGATAAGGTATCAATGCCAACACTTGCCAAGGTTCTTGACCTCCGTGCATCTTGACCTACATGAGAAACCCAACCCACAAAAGTTTGCTCTGCTTCTGGTCTCTGAAACTTGAATTGAAAGATTTAGGAGTAAACACTCCCTCTCCCCTCTCTGTCTTTGTCTCTCTGTCTGTGTGTGTGTGTATCTCTCTCTACACAAACACACACACACACATATTGTTTAATGACATGGTATATTGCCATTAAACTTTTGTTTTTCATTCAGGAACCCTTTTAAAAAATATTTCAAACACTTGGAATTAATTAGGCTTGGAATAGATAATGCTTTTGCTATTATTTAGACCAGGGATTCTTAACACTTTAGTTGTCATGGATCCCTTTAGCAGTCTGATGTAACCTACAGATCCCTTTTCAGAATGTTTTTTGCCTACATTCATACTTGAAAGAAATGCTAAATTTTAGTTAGAGGTTAGTGAAAATAAAGATATGATTCCCTGCCCCTCCCTTCCTGCCCCCTCTCCCTGGCTTCTATCCAAGTTCACAGACCTTCTGAAATCTCCCCATGGAGTCATTGGGGACAGTCCCCAGATTCCAAGTCAAAAAGCCCTAACTGTAGACTGTCAAGCCACAGTTGTGAGTAAAGATTGCCTAAAATGCTTTTCAAACATAAAGGGTTATGTAAATTCCAAATAAAGATAATTGTTAAGCACCCAGTTCCACTTCTTCCCACTTCTTTCTCTTTCTTTTTGGATGCATGTGGCAATACTGGCCTTTTTTTTCCAGCTTTCTTCTGAATTAATTGTATGTGTAATAAATATCAGAATATAATATTAATAACAATAATATTAATAACTACTCCCATAAATGTAGCGAGAATTTTATAGTGTATGGATTGGACTGCATGGCTGCCAAAGTTCCTTACGACTCTGACGTTCAGTGTTTTTACTTATCAAACAGTTAGTTATTGAGTTTAACTGTTTCTGATTCTCATTTGTCTAGTCTGTTGTATTGATCGCTCTCCTTATTTTTTTAACCAATACCAGATGGTTTTGATGACACCTACTTTATGATATAGTTTGAGGTCTGGAAGTGCTATTCTTCCTTTCTCCCTCCTTCTCTTCATTCTTTTTCATATTCCAGATCTTTTGTTTTTCCAAATGAATTATTCTTTTTTTTTAAATCAAATTCTATAAAGTATCCCCTTGGTAAAGCATTAAAAGTGCAAATTAACTTTGGTAGTATTGTCTTTTTTTATTATATTGGCAAGGCCCAGACATGAACACTGAACATTTCTTCAACTATTCAAGTTTTTTTTTTATTTCTTTAAGAAGAACTTTGTAATTTAATCTATGCAAGTCTTTTGTGTACTTTAGTAGATCCATTCCCAGATACTTTATGCATATTGTAGCTATTTAAAATGGGAATTTCCTTTTCTATCATTTCTTGTGGTGTTTTGTTCCTATTTAGAAGTGTGGTTGATTTTTGAGGGCTTATTTTACAGCCTGTAACTTTACAGAAACTGCTCTCTCCATTAGTGTGTTTGCTTATTCCCTAGGGTTTTATAAGTATGCTGAGTAAATAGGGATAGCTTTGTCTCCTCTTTATATATCTTTATGCCTTTAGTTCATTTCTCTTGTTTTATTGTTGTTGTTAGTATTTCCAGAACTATATCAAATAATAATGGACAGAATGGATATCATTGCTCTACTCCCATATTTATTGGAAATGGATCTAGTGTATCCCTATTGCACATGAAGTTTGCTTTTGGTTTTAAACAGGTGTTTTTTATGATATTAAAAAAGATCCCACTATGCCTATATTTTACAGGCTATTTTTTTTTTAGCATAAAGAGTGCCTTGTACTTTGTCAAAGGCTTTTTTGGTATTTGTCGAGATAGTCTAGTTTCGATGTTTTTGTTTTTAATATGATAACATTTTCCTCGTGTTGAACCATCCATGCATCCCTGATATAAATCCAACCTACCTACAAAAACTCTCTATTTGATTAAAACTGTTGGGAAAACTAGAAAGTAGTCTGGCAGAAATTAGACTTAGTTCAACATCTTATATCACATTCCACAATTCATTTTAAATGAATACGCAACCTTAATACTAAAGATCATACTATTAAAAAAACTAAAAGAGGAGCAGATTATATACCTTTCATAGTTATGGGTAGGAGATATATTCTTAAACAAACAAGAGAGAGAGGCAATTATAAAAGATAAAATAACTTTGATTACATGAATGAGGAAAAATCTTTGTATCAAATTTCTCTGATAAGTGTTTCATATCCAAGATATATAAATAATTAGTAATTATATATGTACATATATGTGTGTGTACATGTATATGTATATGTATGTATATATGTGCACACACACACACAAATAGCAATTTTCCAATAGGTAAGTGGTCAAGGGATATGAATAAACAGTTCTCGAAAGAATTACAAAGTGTTTACAACCACATGAAAGAATGCTCCAAATTGCTAATAGAAGAAATGCTCATCAAAACAACTCCAGTGTTTCTTTTCAGACCCTACAGATTATCAGAGATGACAAAAAATGGCAATACTCAATTCTGGAGTCGTGTGGGATGATAGGCACATTAATATATTGTTGAAGCTGTGAATTGGCACAACCATTTTGTAAAGCAAGTTAGAATTATGCCACTAAGGTGACTGAAATGTCCATATTCTTTAACCCACAGATTCCATTACTGGGCTTATATCCCAAGGGAGCCATTGATAAGAAGAAAAGTCCTCATATACACCAAAATATCTATAGCACTTTTTGTGATAGCAAAGAATTGGAAGCAAAGTAGATATTCATCAATTAGGAAATGACTAAATAAATTATAATGCACAAATGTGATGAAATATTACTGTGCTGTAAGAAATTATGTATATGATAAATACTGAGAAGCGTGGAAAGATTCACATGAATTGATAAAGATAAAAGTAAAGTAAGCAGAGCCCCAAAAAACAATATATGCAATGACTACAACAATGCAAATAGAAAGAACCACGTACAAAAATAACAAAAAATAACGTAGCAAAAGCTCTAACATGACTCAAAATAAGAGATAAAGAGGACACCTCTAAACCACCCCCTCCCCTGCCACCTTCATGGAGGTGGGATGTCCAGAGGCATTATGTGTTGTACATATTTGCAGACTTTTTCAATGTATTGATCAGTTTTTCCTGTTCTTCTTCTTTTTTCTCTCTCTCCTTCCCTCTATCTCTCCCCCTTTTCCCTCTCTCTATCTCCCCTCCTTTGTCTTTAATATAGGATGGCTCTCTGGGAAGGGGAGGGGAAAGGATATTGGGGAAAACTATGAAGATATGAAAAACAAAAGTTAAATAAAAACCTTTATAAAAAAGAAATTCAGTGCTTCTGTGGTTCTCATAACAGTTCTGTGAAGTAAGTGCTACTATCCCTATTTTACAGAGGAAATTGGGGCCTATGGAGTTTAAATAATTTGACAAAGTGCAGACAGGTATAATAAGTATATGTGTGTGTGTGTTGTGTACACATATATATGTATATATATATACATACATTTATGTGTGTGTAGGTAGACATATATAATTGCAAATATATACACATCTGTATGTATACGATTTGAAAGTGAAATGCAGGGAAATACGGTACTTTAATGTTTACAGATCATTTTAGATACATTATCTTGAAAGACTATCCTATGGAAGAAGGGTTACACTTGTTCTATTTGGTCCCAAGGGAAGTAATAGGTGGAAGTGGAAAGAAGGCAAATTTCTTTTTGATGTAAAGAATAACTTCTAAACAGGGAGATCTATACGGAAGTCGAGTAGACTGTGTGTGTTTGTCTGTGTGTGTGTGTGTGTAGCAATATATTCATATGTGTTATATACAATCTGAAAATGAAATATAGAGAATGAAAGAAATGGATATTTCTTGTTTTCATTTGGTAGGATGCAGGTGGATATGAGAGAAGACAGCTAATGTAAGAAAAAAGAAAATGTTTCACCACAAATGATTTCCTTAGGTTCTGATCTAGTTTCTAAAAATGAACTTGAATATTTCACACAAATGAAATCCTGTAATCTATCATTAAGTCACTCATTTTGCTGCCCACAGGGTATTGATTTTCCATTCTAAAGTAACCAATCATCTTATCTGAGTGGTTTCATTCCTTGGCTATATAATAGAGGGAATTTGATTCCCAGGGTTTACTGCGAAGGCTGCTATTGAGTAATCTTTTTGTCAGTAAGCTGAAAGTTTGACATACCTCTCCTTTCTGTTTTATTCTGTACTTTAGATCTGCTGATAGCCAGAGCAAATACTTGATTTCTTCTCCTGTAAAATCTTTTAGAGTTAAGAGATGACGTCCTTTCAACTGGACATTACTTTGGACTGATTTTCCACATCTGCACGGAAAAAAAAAGGAAAAAATGCTTTAAAAAAACCTTAGTGATTTATCCCTTGTTTTTTTTGAGAAGCAACACAATAAATTAGAGTGATTGTCCTTTGATTTTGTGAAGTTAATGTATTTAAATATAATTAGCAGAGCTATGGTTTGGAATTTAAATGAACTAATATTTCCTTTAGTTAAGAAAAGGAAGAATGTGAAGGAGAGAGTGAATAATTATGCTGCTAATAGGGCAACATCTATTAATTGGGAAAATTTATTCCTTTGTTACATTGTAGCTCCCATTTGACAGTGATTGCTATCGCTTGTCAATGAAAATTAAGCATAACTAAGGCAAATCACATCTACTAAAATTTGTATATTAATGGCACTCATAAAGGCTAACTATTAACCCCTGGCCCCAGTGGGAAGCACAAGCTACCTCTGCCGATGGCAAAGTCTTTGATTGGGCTTTTAAGAACTTGCACTGCTTTCACCCAGTCCACCAGAAAAATAAAAAGTTCATTCGCTTGCTTTGTCCTTAAGAAGTGAGAATGCCATTTTGACCTATTTTATCACCATATTAACCAATTTGTTGACTAAATTATTGTTAATTTGAAAAATTGGTTGGTTCTTTAATGTTTGACTCTTCTTGTATCCCTAGCAATTAGAACAGTGCCTGGCACATAGTGGTGCCTAATAAATGTTGATTGATTGACTGAACATTTACAAAAATATAAATGCCCAGATTAATACAACAGGGAGCAGAATACTTATGTAACTTTTTCTTAGAAAATAAGAAATTGAAAAAGCCATAAAAAACTTCCTTAGAAAAAAATCTAGGAACAGATGGATTTATAAGCAAATTCTACCAAATATTTAAAAACAATTAGTTCTAATACAACTATTCAGAAAAAAATAAAGAAGGAGGCCTGTCAAACTCCTTCTATGGCACAAATATGGTTTGGATACTGTAATATTAATTAAGGTGGGACTTTTTTTTTACTGTTTTCTTTTTTGGAGTACTCATTTAATCAAGCACCCTTGATGAGTCCAGCCTTTGTTTCTTTGATTAAATTAGGAGTCTCTGATGACCTCCATGCCTCAAGGGAAAGCCTGGTTTGCATGAATTTGAGTGACAGGTTTGTGATGCCAGAGTCTTTTAGGCCACGTGGGTTTGAGTCCCAGGTTTGTGACAGCTTTTAGGTCATGTGGGTTTGAGTCGCACATTATGAGGTTCTTTGACCCTGAATAAGATATATAAACCCAGAGGTTGGCATTCTCCCTTGGGGCTCTCGGTCACTGGAAGAGTGGTGTGGGACTCTGGCCAGCCATTTTAAGAGCCCCCAGCTTGTAAACCCAGCTGTTGATGCTTTCCTGGTAACTATGAAATGTGATTTGGTCAGTTAATATTGTGTATGTTTGTAATTTGTTTGTATTTGCTCTGAAGTTCAAGGTGCTGGCTTTTCCTCTTGAACTAAGTGAATGATATGTGTAAGACTGTTAACCCCTTAATGTTGCTTTCTTTAGTAAAGCAGATCAAAGAACCTGTTAATGCCCTTCTGTGTGCTGGTTGTTGCTGGTTTTACACAGCCACAGTAGCTGCTAGCAAGATTGTTGATACAGATACCTTAACCAGGAAGATTTAAAACAGAGAAAGAAAACTATAGATCAATTTCCTTAATGAATATTAATACAAATATTTCCAATAAAATACTTGCAAGGAGATTACAGCAATATATTCCTAAGATCATACATTATGACTAGTCCAAATTTATACCAGGAATGCAGGACTAATTCAATATTAGGAAATTCTAAGTATAATTCATCATATTGATAACAAAAACAACAAGGAAAACATGATTATTTCAAAAGCTGCAGAAAAAGCTTTGGACAAAATATAACACCTATATCTGTCAAAAACCCAAGAAAGCACAGAAATAAATAGAGCTTTCTTTAAAATGATAAGTGGTATCTATTTAAAACCAAGAGCAAGCATTATCTATAATAGGGATAAACTAGAAGCCTTTCCAATAAGATCAGGGGTTAAGTAAGGATATTTGTTATCACCATTACTATTCAATATCTAGCCATAACAATAAGAGAAGGAAATTAAAGAATAAGAATAAACAAAGAAGAAATAAAACTATCAATTTTGGCAGATGATATGATGGTTTACTTAGAGAACCCAAAGAATCAACTAAAAACAATTTAAAACAAATTTAAAACAATTTAAAAATTCAGTAAAGTTGCAGTATGGAAAATAAGCCCTCACATGTCATCGGCATCCCTATATATTATTAAAAAAAACCAGCAGGAATAGATGGAAAAATTCCATTTAAAATAACTAGATAGTATAAAATACTTTTGAGTTGACCTGTCAAGACCCACACAGGAACTATATAAACACAATTATAAAACATTCTTCATCTAAATAAAGACAGACTCAAATAAATGGAGAAATATTAATTGCTTATGGATAGGCCAAGTCAATAATAAAAATGACAGTACTACCTAAATTAATTTATTTATTCAGTGCCATACCAATCAAAATACTAAAGAATTACTTTATAAAGCTAGAAAAAAATGACAAAAGTCATCTGGAGGAACAAAGGACCAGCATACCAAAGGAATCAGTGGAAAAAAAATTGGAAGGAAGGGGGCTTAGCAATACTGGATCTCAAATGCTATAAAGATGAAATTGTCAAAATAATTTGGAACTGGGTAGGAAATAGAGTGGTTGATCAGAGGGACAGATTAGGTATACAGTATACAGGAGTAATGAGCACAGTAAACTACTGTTTGAGGAACCCAAAGATCCAAGCTATTGGGGCAAGAATTCACTATTTGACAAAAACTGCCATGAAAACTGAAGAGCAGACTAGCAGAAACAAGTCATAGAACATCTCATGCCATGAAGCAAGATATATTACAGAAAATGGGTACATCATTTAGTTACATAAGATAATATCATTAGAAAATGGGTGGATCATGGAAGCAATTGCCTGTCAGATTTCTGGATAAGGGAAGAGTTCATGACCAACCAAAAGACAGAGAGTTCTGCAGGAGATAAGATGGATAATTTTGATTATATAAAATTTTAAAAGTTGTAGCACAAACAAAACCAATGCAGCTAAAATTAGGGGGAAAAGCGAGAAAATTGTTTAGGATAGAAAACCGTTTATAAAATCTTTTGAAGCATAGTGCTAGGTTATGAGCATAATCTCATAAAGAGTGAAAAGTGGTAGAGGAAAAAAAACATTTACAGAAAGCTTGTCAAGGGACACATTTAAGCAAGAACATCACAAGGACATTTAAAAGATAAATCTGAAAGGAAGGCAATCAACAGATGAAAAGTTGAAAAAAATTCTATAATAAATTATTTTTTCCATCAAACACAATACAGCTTCCACATTTGGACTCTGACATCATAGTCTCCAATGCACTGTAGGGAAGTAGGTGGAAATAGATGGATGGATAGATAGATAGACAGACATACTAGTTGCTACGTGCCAGACACTGTGCTAAGTGTCAGGGATACAAATAGAAACAAGCAAGACATTTCCTACTCTAAAGGAGCTTATGTGCTAATGAAGGGAGACAACATATAAAGGGAAGCTGGAAAGTGATCTGGGCTTGGGTACATGCATGGCAGCATGATTTAGAGATGGTAGGAAGGAAGTGGTACAAAGGTCTTTTTTCCTGGAAAGATAAGATGAAAGTTTCCTTGTTAGAAGCTGGGGAACCAGGGTTGAAGTCCAAAGTAGCAGTGGGAGGAGATGAGCGTGAACAGCATGACAAGGAACTAGTCCAGGAGGGGCATTAAAGAAAGCAAAGATGAGGAGAGCAGCTGTCATAGTTGTTCAGTCTCATCTGACTCTCTGAGACCCCATTTGGGGTTTTGTCGGCAAAGATACTGCAGGTTTGCCATTTCCTTCTCCAGCTCATTTTACAGATGAGGAAACTGAGGCAAGTGGAGTTAAAGTGACTTACCCAGGGTCATACAGCTAGTAAGTGTCTAAGGCCAGATTTGAACTCATGAAGATGAATATTCCTGACTCTAGGCCAGGCACTCTATCCCACCATGCCACCTAGCTGCCCCTGAAGAACAGCTAGAATAAGTCAAATAAACACAGAGTATTCTTACTACTTCTGAGCCCTTGCACGAATCTCTTTGGGCCTCTGTTTTTTCATCTGTAAAAAGAGAAAATTGGATTAGGTGGTCTCCAAAGTCCCTCCCTTTCAGCTCTAGATCTATGATCCTGTAAGGCTCAGACCCAGGTTTGTGATGGAGGTAACACAATAAACATAAGGATGTTGAAGGAATCTATTCTCAAAAAAATTTGAGAGAACAGATATCAAATACTTGGGGGAAAATAATAGACATGATCACCTTTAAGAAAGGTAATGAAGAAAAAATTAATAACTACTGGCTTATATGCCTATTTTTCCCAAATCTACACATAAATCAAAGTCAGGCAGCCAGGTGGTGCAGTGCATAGAGTACTGACCCTGAAGTCAGGAAGACTCATCTTTGTGAGTTCAAATCTGGCCTCACACACTTACTAACTGTGTGACCGTGGGCAAGACATTTAACCCAGTATGCCTAAGTCTCGTCATCAGCAAAATGAGCTGGAGAAGAAAAAGGCAAACCACTTCAGCATCTCTGCCGAGAAAACCCCAAATGGATAGAGAGTCAGAAATGACCAAACAGTAACAACAACATATCAAAGTCAGCCTCAGTAAAGGGGTAAGAAAAAAAAAAAACAAGTAGGCTTTCCCAAAGAATATTCCATAGTAGACCATATCTTTACAATCAAGTAATTGACTAAAAGAGTACAAAATTCCACTGTGCTTATTGTATATTAACTATTGTTGGCTTCTGTTGCTGGGTCTTAAAGGGAGAGCTTTACAGAAAAGCCAGATGCTGGAAGCAATAGGCCCTTTAATTGGGCACATTGAAGAGAAAGCCATGTGGCTTAACTGAAGACATGCAAGGGAACCCAGTAAGAGGCAGGAGAAGTGACGGAAGGGTGAATCCTCCAGGGATGGCATGCATCCCTGAAGCTGGGGCAGTAGTTAACCCCTTCAAACTAAGGCAATCTACTGACCCCACTACACACACAAACACACACAGACACACACAGACACAGACACACACAGACACACAGACACACACAGACACACACAGACACACACACACACACACACACACAGAGGACTAATAACAGTTCAGGGAAAAGATATAGTCATGGCTGTCTCCAGAGAGTTTTGAACATGATGGCCTTTAGGCCAAAACAAGAGGAAGAAGCCTATGATGATCCTGAGACAGGTTGTTCCTGTGATTTGCCACATCATTATGCCAAGAATAATGGTGCTCCTGAGTCTGCCTTCACTCCATGCATCAGGGCAGCTTGTGGGTCAGGGCAGCTCTGGGACAAAGGCACATCCATAAAAGTGGCAAGTGTTTTTATAAAGAGGTGCATCTAACTGATTTCCTACCTCTGATTGGGGTGGGGAAAAGGTGGGGGCATTCACATAGGAATCTGGAATTTTGTAGCCAGAAGATTTCAGACATAAAAGATCTCAGATACAGTGGGTTCTTAAAGGTGTAGGGCAGAATGGAGGGGCCATTAGGAAGGAGAAATGAGGTTGGGGGGATGGTGGGGGCAGGTCTACAGTATATACAGTCTGGCAGACAAAGGCTAGGTCCGAAAAAAAAGGGGCTATCTCCACTTTTCCTGATCTTTATCCAGTGGTGGGATTTCGCCAGTTCACACTGGTTCGGTAGAACCCATACCTAATTTTAGGTTTAGTTCTTCGAATAGGTTGTTAATGGAGGCAGCACCTCAGGTTGGTTTGGTGGATAACTGGTTGTTAATTCATTTGAATCCCACCACTGGACCCAGATGGCTCTGGAGGAGAAAGTAAGGCTGGTGATTCTGCATAGTCCTCCATCACTCAAATTCAATTCATGCAAGTCACAGCATCATTTTCCTGATGTCATGGTCCTTTTCAAGAATAAAGGACAAACAACAACAATGAAGTCTGAAAAACCACAATTTCCTGTCATACAACATACAATAATATGCCTTTTCCTGGTGCTTAAAAAAATTGTGGTTCCAAAGAGCAAAATGCTTCTTTAAAAGCCATCTTCCAAAAAGGTGCGTATATTAAAATCATCTAAGATTTCTTAAATCTTATAACAAGAGGTAATTTATTATTAATGTCTTCTTATTATCAATATCAAGCAAGGCATACAACAGATATATGTTATTCCCAGTTGCTTACCATTGTGGAGAAAATAGATTGTGAGGGGTAGAAATGACTATTAAATAACTAATTATCAATATTGGGGAGAGAAGATTTATCCCTTTCTGAAATCTGACTCTCTACTAGGCCAAGCCAGCATCTAAAGAACATTGCTGCTAATGAGATTGCATTAACTTTCTCCTTAGTCTTGTTCAGACTCCACCCAGAACACAAGCCTTGGTGTTCTACTCTTGTTTAAGTGGGGATAAATTCTTTGATTAGATTACCCTAGGATGGGAGTGGTTTGGAAGTAAATGTCACATTCCCCCATCCCCTCATTAGAATAAGTCCACCTCTCATTATAATATTCATTCTTCTCATTACTTCTTAACCAATCAGAGTCAATTGCCACCCTCAGGGACACCCAGTCTTCCAAGGGCATATAAGGGTTAAATGGGTTCCATGAAGGGTCATTGGCATTCAAGAGGCTCACTGACCCTTTTTATTAACTATATGCTAGCATGACTAATAAAATGATTAATTACCCAGAAACTATGTTTCTAGAACTTTTTATACATCACATGAGTCTTAGGGAAGCAGAAAAAGTAATTTTAGAAAAGCAAGAAACAGTTAGAGGATTATATAAATAGAGACCCTCAAGCCAGCAAGGACAGGATGTCTTACAGATCTCTATCTTAGGAGACCTCCACTCCCTTAGATGTCTCCAGCCCTACCAGTAGATTTTGATGAGATTAATCACACAGAAAACATAACCACTGTAAGAATTTGATCTTCCGCAACTCCTGAGACCCCAAGGCTTACACATTCTCCCCCAAATCACCTGCCATCCTGTTTTTAGTATTCAACCTCTCCAATAAGGAAAAAGATGAGCAGGCTCACCTGATAGTCTCTGAAGTTCTGCTGCATTTAATGTCAGCCCTAAGGCTATATAAAATCCTATATCTGTGTATCTCCTCTGGTTCAATGCCTTACTGTCCATCTTTCAACTGCCTGTCAGCTGATACTAATCAACTTTTTTTAATCTTCTAGCCTTGATTCCTGATTTAGTGACCTCCAGTCAAATGGACTAATGTAGGAGGAATTACTCACAAGGAGCATCTTCGGACTTCTAAATTGAGGAATTCCCTACCGCTAATGTGGAAGATTCCCAGTGCAAACTCCAGATAGAAGTGGGAACCCAGATGGTCTTGTTTGTAAATGACATGATTTTTATCAAACCTTGAGAGTTACAGAGACTCCTAAATGAGATCCTTACTCAGATGTTTGACCTCACTTACACACATAAGATAAACCAAGCTGATAAAAAAAGGTTTCTATGATATTCAGTTAGATGGGCAACCCATAAAGCTGACCAATAAGTACATATATATTAGAAAGACACTATGGATTGATAATGAACTAGACCCAGATCTGAATTAGAGGTTTGCTTGCATTTTGGGGATTGGATAGTTCTTTTAATGACCCTAAGCTTCTCCCTGAAATAAAGTGGCACTCTTTTAATACAATACACTTCCAGTGATGTTATGAATCATGGAATTTCATAGTCTTGGAAGAATTCACGATGTGGGTCCCTATCAAGGCACTGTAAAAATGCATGATGGCTAAAAATAGGCTTCAACATATTATCAATGAAGCATTATATATAATGATGTGATTATATCAGAAGTGGCATAAAAGTTGCCATCAAAGATACAGGACTTGATGTGGAGGTGGGTGGTTCACATAGCAAAAAAGCGAGAGGTAACAGATGGGATGGAGACCTTGTGAACTCCATTGGTATCCACATAAGGACAAAAGATAGACTGCTATCATACTGATTAGATCCTCTGGATGGAAGTTTTATGAAAGGACAGGAACAAGAGTCTTAGGGGATGGGAAGGCATGGATGATATAGAATATAGAATATTATAGAATAACTCTATCTTAGTGAATTTTGGGGTAAGGAAATATCTCCTCCCCAGATAATATAACTTATGAGACCAAGGAAATAGAACTTTAGAGTTTGCTCTGTACTTCCCTCCCTATTGACAACAACAGGATGAGTGAGAATTATTCTATTTTAAAAGGGGCCTCAAACATCTTGGAGATTTCCTGCCAGCACAGTGAATTCTGATAAGATTAACCTCAGAGAAATGCATTTCCCACAGGAACAAGCCTGACCTTTCACAATTCCTACAATGCTAAAGTTTGCATACTTCCCTCATTTCCATTCCGTTGTCGAATGTTTCCTATTTATCCTATATGTAGCTTGCTTTGTATATATTTGTTTGTATGTTGTCTCCCTCTATTAGATCATAAGCTTCTTGAGGACAGGGAGTATCTTTTGTCTCTTCTTATATTCTAGGTGTTAGCACAGTACCTGGCACATAGTAGGTGCTTAATAAATGTTTATTGATTGATTGAATGTTGCTGATTGTATGTATACTTCAAGTGGGCCTACAATGCTACAATGCAAACCCAATCTATATCCCAATAAGCTAACATTACTCCTAGCCCAAGCATCTTCCTTAATGTAATCATAAACTTATTTTCCTTTCAGTTTGGCTACTCACTTTTTGATCCCCAGTAACGCAGACTTCACAGTGGATGAGATCCCTAAGCTCTGATGGAACTCAGGCTGGGAAATTCCCATAACAATGGGTTGTGATCTGCCACATGGGAGAAAATACCCACATTGGTGAGGTCATAGATCTAGTGAGGCCTTTCAGAAAGCTAAGAAAACAGAGACAAATACAGAAATACCCCTGGAGGCTCAGACAATTTAAAGACTCTTTCATCATTATGAAGAAGTGAAAAGAACGCCAGACTTGGATCCAGTGTCAGATGATAGGGATGCTGAAGGTGTGATAGAAGGAGGAGACAAGTTTTGACCCTTTTATGGGAATATTGCTTCCCTGGCTCTCTCCATCATGAAGGCAATTGCAGAAGGCAAAATTGATGATTCTAGGATGTTTAGGGATGTCAGGAAGTCAAGAGTGGCCTAGCACCTAGAGGCAGCTAGGTAGAACAGCGGATGGAGTGCTGGGCCTGGAGTCAGGAAGACTCGAGTTCAAATGCAGCCTTAGATACTTACTAGCTGTGTGGTCTTGGGCAAGCCACTTAATTTCTGTTTGTCTCAGTTTTCCCAACTGTAAAATGGGCATAATATGAGCACCTACCTCCTAGGGATGCTGTGAAAATCAAATGAGGTGATATTTGTAAAGCACTTAACACAATGCCAGGCACATAGTAGGAGCTATGTAAATGTTTCTGCCCATCCACTAACGGTTGTGGAATCAGTGTATACAATACAAGACAGTAGTACAAGCAAAAGGCATGAATTCAAATCATGAAAACAGTTCCAACGACTTTTTCATGTATCAGTCTGGAGAAGGTAACCTTCAAATTTTGGGAGAAAATCTTCTCCCCAGAAAAAAGTAACTTAGAAATCAAAGAAGTAAAGCTAGAAGGTTGTGTAACTAGAGACGCTCAGGTCAGCAAAGACAGGATGAGCCTTGCTGATTTCTGTCTTGAAGGAGACCCCCGCTCTCTTAGAAATTTCCTGCCTCACCAGTAGATTCTGATGAGACCAACTACAGACAGCATACCCACTGGAACAAACTTGATGTTTGTCAGCCTCTGACACCCCCGAGGTTAACGCATTCTCCCAAAATTACCTGAAGTCCTATCCCTATTATAAACGTCCCCCAAACAAAAGTGGCCAAGCAGCCTCACCAGAGTCTCTGGAGTTCTGCTGCATTTAATGTCTGCACTAAGGCCGTGTGAAATCCTATGTATGTGTATCTCCCTTGGTTTATTACTTTGGCAATCCAATTGTCAATTTCCCATCGACTGATACTAAGTACAATTTTTATTTTCTAGCTTTGCCTCAGGATTTAATGATCTCCAGTCTAAGATGGGAAGAATTCATAAGGAGGAATGGGACCTCTGGCTTCAGGAATTCCCCAACAATCAATATATAGCAATTAATTATGCAGATAGTAGTATTCAGACTTTTTGCTATTTATTTTTTTCTTTACTATTTACCATTCACTATATCAATATATTCAGCAATTGCGCAACATTATTTTCACACTAACATCAGGTTAGGATGAAGCGAAATCAGTTTGGATAACCTTATTACATGTCTAAAAAAACCATAAAACAAAAATAAAAGTTACCATAAAAAATCATTCCAGGGTACAATCAAGAACAATAGAATTAGGTTCCTATGGCAAGAAAATAAAAGAAAAAATGCAAAATGTTTGCAAAATGCAAACAAGAATGTGTTGTTCAGAATGGAAAGACAAAATCCCTTTTGGAGACAAAAAAAATGACCACAGCAAAAAAAAAAAATGCTGTCAAAATGAAGTCAAAAGAGTTTCCTGCCACTTAGACTATTACCCTGAGACAACACCCATTCAAGTTCAAAGGGCTAGATAAGGAAATGAGACAACAGATGTCCTCAGGATTCACCAGTAGCAAAAACAATGTTTGGAAAAGAAATCCTTCAAAGTTATTCACATTGTAAATTGAGCTGTTTGCAGGGGGAAAAATCCCTCAATACTTATTCTAGGCTAGCAAAAGTATAAGCAAACATAATGTGCCTCATAGAATTGAATGCTGGATATTTCAAGGGCCACTCAATACAAGTCTAGGGCAATTTAGGTTAAAAAAATTCATTGTATGTATATGAGTACATACATACATATATATATATACACATACATATATGTATACACACCCACACACCCATACCCACATATATAATATATGTACATACATATACATATGTATGTATGCGTATATACATACATGTATATATACATATATAAATACATAAGGCAAAATACAGTGGAAACTACAGGTAGAAAAAAAAATTGTACAAAGTTTTTAGAAAAAAAAATTTTTAATCCAACTTCTTGCCAAAAAATGAGTGGCCAGGAATTGTATCAATATTCTTCTAGACTGGCTCCTATATGTAAAAGTTCCTCCTGGTTCTCCTACCTATCCAACCATTCCTTTTCAGTATCTTTTACATGATATTAATCTGGGTAAAGCCCCAGGTGTCCCCAGGCCTCTGTCTTGGGCTCTCTCTTTTTTCTCCCTCTATTCTACTTCATTTAATGGTCTCATTACTTCCCACCAATTCAATTATAGGATGCCTTGTATAGACATTTTAAACTCAACACATCCAAAACTGAACGTACTATCTTTTTCCCCAAACCCTCCCTGCTTCCAAACCTCCTTATTATGTCGAGGGTACCACCACCTCACCAATCCACCAGACTTAGAACTTAGTTATTCTTGACTCTCTCACCCCCACTCACCACATCCAATCTGTGGCCAAATACCTGTAGCTTTCACCTTTGGACCATCTCTCCAATGTGCCCTCTTCTCTCCTATTACTGCCACCACCCTGGTGCCAGCCCTCTTCTCCTCATGCTGCTTGGTCTCCCTGACATGAATCTTTCCCTACCCCAGTTCATCTTCCATTCAGCCACCAAAATGACTTTCGTAAAGTGCAGATGTGACTATGTCATTCCCCTAATCAAACACTAGTGGCTCCTTAATTGCTTCAAGGATCGCATAAAAAATTCTGTTTGGATTTCAAAGACCTTCATAACCTCCCCAGGCTATCTATCCCACACCCACCGAATACTCTGGGATCTACTGATACTGGCCTCCTTACTGTCAAGAAATCCCTAGCTCCCAGCATTTTCACTGGCTGTCCCCCATGCCTGGAATGTTCTTCTTCCTGACTTCTCTCTCCTGGCTTCCTTCAAATCACAACTCAAATCTCTTCTCTAAGATCCTCTCCAAATCTCCCTTCTGTTTATTATTTCTCACTTATCCTGTATACAGCTTGTTTGTATTTATTTGCTTATGAGTCATCTCCTCCACTAGACTGTGAGTTCCTCACAAGGACAGGGACTGTCTTTTGCCTTTCTCTGTTTCCCTAGCATTTAGCACAGTGCCTAGCACATAGTGGGCACTCATCAAACGCTTACTGACTGAGCCGTGTGCTGCTCGGTCTTTTGTTCACAAAGGTAGGTTTTGTGCAGAACCATGGGTCTGTGTAGATATGACTCACAGAGAGATGACAATATCTATCTCTAGAGTCAGAGTTGGAAAACTGTGACCCATCAGTTAAGAATGCTTTTTTAATCTTTTCACATAGAATAGAACTTTATTTTAAAAGAAATATTCATAGTCCAAAATGAATATCAGTCTAAATTGTTCTGAGAGATACAGTTTACCCTAGAGACTCCATCTCTCAACCTTTCTCCAAAGAAGACCTTGATTCATGCCAGGAAGGAAAGCAGGAGGTTGGGGCTAGAAACTGGTCACTCTGCTCCTCTCAATGAAAGGTAATGCTGTATTAGAATTATAGCTATCTGCTCCCTTAGATGTTGTTAGTCTAGGGAAAACAATACTTAGGTTCAAATTGGGCTTCTGATCATTATCCCTTGACTGAGAAGGAGCACCCCAAGCTATGTATCCAAGGCCTAAAGGCCTAACTCCCTTCCCACCAAATGTCACTTTCATGACGTATACATATAGGGAGTAGTGAATAAATCCATTATCCAAGTCAATAGCAAACACATCAAAGAATCTCTTGCCCAAGGAGAAATTCCCCCAAATCTCTAGTGTCCTTGGCAGGGGACAGGGATATGATTGAGGTGCTTACAATTTCCTTCCTTTTAGGGACCTAAAGGGAATCTGGCACTGTGTCTTCTCTCTGGAAACTAGAAATGAAAAGACTAGGATCTTTTTTCTCCTAATCTCTCATCAACTCTGCTCCTCACAAATTCAGGGAGCATTGAGTAATCAATCTCCATAAACTGAGAGAGCTTTTTGGAAATGGGTTTTGAATCACTCTTATATCAGGGTTGTTGTTTGTCCATTCTGGAAGAGGACCATGACATTGGGAAGGTGATGCCATAACTTGCAAGTGACTTGGATTTAAGTGAGGGAGAGCTGTGCAAAGTCACCAGCCTCACTTTCTCCTCCAGAGCCATCTGGGTCCAGTGGCAAGATGTAGATCAGGATGACTAGAGATGGCCCCCTATATCAGGGAGGTTGAAAGTCAGCCTAGGAGTTCTAGAAACAGAGAAGTGTGGAAGGTGAGGTAGTGGCTGTGTTGAGTGAGAATTTCAGTCATGGGCCGAGAGTGGGCTTGGGAGGACACAACACTAAGAACTCTCAGAGCCACAGGGCAATGTGAATTGAGAGCAAAAGGTTCCAACAAGTAGACCTGGCCATGACTTTCCTTTCCCTATGCAGATGTGTGCTGGAGCCAGCTCAACCTGATCAAGAGAACTGATTGTCAAATTTTCAGTAGAAGCATTTATACTTTGGAAACTTGTGAAGTAGGTACTGTAAATATCATTGACCCCGCTTTACATATGAGAAAACTGAGGCCCAAAGAGAATAAATGATTTCCCCAAAATCACATAGCTAGTAAATAGTAGATCTGGGAATAGAATCCAGATGTTAGGTTGTCCTGTATCTCCTAGGACACTCTCCTTTGGAATTAGAAAGCTGGAGGGTGACCTCAGTTGCCCAACATTTAGACACGTCATATTTAAAAGAATCTGGTCTTATAGTTCTTGGCATTGTTAAGGTCATGTTGTCTGTATGGTTCTGGCAAATAGATTACTGTTCATGGCTCCCTCTCTTTCTCCATCACTACTACTATCCAAGCAGCAGTGTGGTAGTAGGTGTTTAACAACTGGATCTCAAAAAAAATGACTAACAACACACTTTGAAGTGTAATCTGAATTTATTAAGATTTTCTCCATCATTTTCTTAAATATAGACATTGAACAAAACAACAAATCAAACCCTCACCTGTGATTTGCCAGTTTCCAAAGTATAAACGCTCACTTTGAAAATTTAACAATTAGTTCTCTTGAGCAGTTTGAGCTGGCTGCAGCACACACCTGCCTAGGGAAAGGAAACTCACGTAAGCGCTCACTATTCGGGAATCAAATATGCTCACTATTGGTGGACATTGTTGTTTACAATATCTGGCTTTCGGTGGAGCCTGGTGGGGGTTTTGTACCTATTCATTGTGAGAACAAGCTTAAAAATCATTGATTCTCCAAAGATAATTTCCAAGCAATAGGGAGTCACATAAAATGAACCTTCTATTTTCAAGACCATAAGAATAGCACATTAACATTCCACAACTCAGCACTTCCTTCAATAAGCTAACATGAACCAGGCTGAAAAGCAAGCCAGAGGAAGTATCAAGGAATGCAGGAAAAAGACACATAACCTCTGGACTAATAGTTCTCCGCACACCCTGAGGTGTAAATGAGGAATATTCTCATCTAAGGCAAACCAGATGGGGGTGAGGGAGCAGCAGTGAGTGGTACTAAGTGTGATGGTGGATACGGTTAATAGGGGAGAAGGCAATGTGGCTCGCCCTTGTGAGAGGTTGAAGAGGGAAGATATTGCCCAGGCTGCCTATAAGAGAAGAGGCATTACTTGGGGAAAATGCCCCTGGATAATGAGACCTTAGAGCCAAGCCTCATCCATTTTCCCCTAAAAGCTCTGATAATACCATACCAAGAAAGTTTAAATTATTGTTGACTTGAAGCCTTAACTTTTGCCTTTCTTACTCAACTAGGTCTTCATTACTATTGTTCTGGGGCCCCTGAAGGGGATGGTCTTGCAGTCTGCTTCTCATAAGGAAGCACCCCTTTTCTGGATGTTCACTGTGGGGAAGGGTTGCGGGGGGAGCATAGAGAGAGGATGGAAAATACAACCTACTTTAATCTGAGAAAGAGGCAAAATAATTTCTATGGCCTCCTTCAGATCATCTGATCCATCAATTTTAGACCTTTAGGCTAAGATGAATTCAGTCTGAATCAAATCATCCAGGACTCTCCAAGTCACTTCTTTCCAGTCGTCCTGATGAATATCAGGCCACTGGACCCAGGTGGGTCTGGAGGAGAGAGTGAGGCTGGTGACCTTGCACAGCCCTCCCTCACTCAAATCAAAGTCAACTGCAAGTCATGTCATCATTTCCCTGATATCATGGTCCTCTTTTGAGAGTGAAGGACAAACACAAAACAATCCCTCACGTTTCTACAGGACTTTGTGGTTTGCAAAGCAGTTTGCCTACATCACTTGATTCTCAGAATAACCCTCTGAATCAGGCAAGGCAGTTATTATTATCGCTACCATTTCAGAGTTGAGGAAATTGAATGCCCAAGAAGTTAAGAACCTTCCACAATTTCACACAGCCAGTGAATAGCAAGAGTTGGGACTCAGACTTTGATTTCCTTTCCTTCCCTGGAGAGTCCTCATGAAGTTCACTCTGGTGCAGAACAGCATCAGTTAGGGACATGCTTCCCACTGGGTAGTGTTTCTAATAAACAGATGACTCAGTTGGATTTGGCCCTCATAGAACACTACATCTTTGCTGGATCAGTCAATCCTGTGGATTTCTGAAGAAGACTATCTACAAGAAGACCATCTACAAGCTATGCTGAGGATTCTCACACCTATTTCTTCAGCCCTTACCTCTCTGCTCACCACCAGACTCACATATCTAACTGTCTTTCAAGCATCTCTAACAGGATACTCAACAGACATCTTAAACTCAACATTTCCAAAACTGAACTTAATATCTTTCTCTCTATATCTTCCCTTCTTATAATCCCCGCCGTACTGTGTAAGGTACCACAATACTCCAGGTCTTCCAGGCTCACAACCTGGTTGTCATCCTTGATTACTCACTATCTCTCATGCCCCACATCCAATCTGTTGCCAAAGTTTGTCCATCTCACCCTTGCAACACCTCTCAAATATGGCCCTTTCTATCTTTGGGTATTGCCACCAACCTGGTTCAAACCCTCATCATCTCATCCCTGTACTGTTGCACTAGCCTGCTGGTTAGTTGGCCTGTTACAAATCTTTCCTCCATTTAATCACCAAAACTATTTTCCTAAAGCAGGGGGTCCAACCATGGCACCCCTATACTCAATAGACTCCAGTGGCTCCCTAGCACCTCCATGATCAAATGTAAAAATCCTCTGTTTGGTGTTCAAATCATAGGGAAAAAATCCATATATATACCAAAATACTAATCGTAGTGTTTTTTTGTTATAGCAAGCAACGGAAAACTAAAGGGATGTCTGTAAATTGGAGAATGGCTGAACATAAAGAATATGAAAGCAAGAAGTGCTTACTGATCTGTTTGAAGTGATGAAAGAAACAGATTCAAAGAAAGTGGGAAGAAAGTATATGAACTGATGCAGAGTGCAGTGAGTAGAACCAAGAGAACAAAATGATCATAACATTGTAAAGAAAAACTATTTTGCAAGACTTAAGAACTCGAATTAATTCAATGACTGAAGTAACTTTTCCACCCCTTGGTAGAGAGGCAATGGGTTAGAGGTATAGAATGAGAAACATATTTTTAGATATGACCAGTATATCGATTTGTTTTGTGTAACTTGTTACAAGGGAGGGTTAGGAAAAAACTGGGAGGGGGGAGAAAGTGAGGGTAAGGTAGTGAAAGGAGAAAGAGAGAGAGAGAGAGAGAGAGAGAGAGAGAGAGAGAGAGAGAGAGAGAAGGAGGGAAGGAGGGAGAGAGAGAAGGAGGGAAGGAGGGAGAGAGAGAAGGAGGGAGGGAGAAGAAGAAGGAGAGAAGGAGGACAGGAGAGGAGAGGAGAGAGGAGAGGAGAGGAGAGGAGAGAGGTAGGGAAGGAAAGAGGGAGGGAGGAAGATCAAAGCTGAATTTTGAGAAAAGAAGAAAGAAAAAGAAAGAAAGAAAGAAAAACTGCTTTTTTGTTGGTGTTTAGTTCACAGAAGAGAGCAGAAGGCAGTTTGGAGAGAAATGGGAAAGCAGGATGCTTTTGGTACTAACATGCTGAATTTGGTAAATACTTGAAAAAACAAAGCTGTATGTAATTAAATTTTTTTTCCCTATAGCTCTTTAAAAATCATTCTTTGTAACTTTTATATATAGAAAGTTTAAGTTATTTGGTGTTTGTCCAGTTCAGAATTAAAAAACATTTTTAAGTACTATTGTTTCAAGGTAGAGGACACATCAAATTAAAAGTTAACATACCCTCTCAGCCTCCTGCCAAAATCCACTTTGCTGAAGATTGTAAACGAAGTTAAAATGTAACACTTAACAAATAAGAGTGAAATAGCTTTCCTCTCATGAGGAGAATGTCAAAGGTCAGAGACCTCACTGAAACAGAACTGCTCTCAGTTTATTTAGCTGGATGTCATCCAGTAGCTGGGCTTGGGGTGTGTGTGTGTGTGTGTGTGTGTGTGTGTGTGTGTGTGTGTGTGTGTCTGTGCATGCATCGTTTTGTGTGTCTGTGCATGTGTGGCTCTGTGTGTGTCTGTGTGTGTGTGTGTCTGTGTCTGTGTGTGTCTTGTATATCTGTGTGTGTGTGTCTCTGTGCATGTGTGGCTCTGTGTGTGTATGTCTGTGTGTCTGTCTGTGCCTGTGTCTGTGTGTGTCTGTGCATGTGTGGCTCTGTGTGTGTGTGTGTGTGTGTGTGTGTGTGTGTGTGTGTGTGTGTGTGTAGAGGAAGCAATGAGGGGGGGAGAGGAGGAATATGGAATGGCAGCACATCCTGTTGGTCTTCCTGATGTCTGCTTGAAGATATCTGAGCCAGAAGCATAGAATTCTAGATCTGTGAAGGACCTCAGAGACCCCCTAGTCTTTGCCCCTTCATTGTATCAGTGAGGAAACAGTTCTAGAGGGGTCGTGACACTTCCAAGGTCACATGGTGAATCAGTTGTGGAGCTCAATCTAGACTCTAGGTCTAAAGATTTTTCAGTCCACTGTTCTTTCAATGACACCCCACTGCCTCCCTAAGTTGATCACAGAAACGTTGTTTTAAAATCTGCCATGGACACAGACAAAAAAAAAAAAGAAAAAGGAAATCAGAAGGTGGCACTGAATAAATAAGATGTTATTTCTGTCATTAAAATTCATGCGTATGAACTTTAACAACACAACAGCACTATATTTTGCCGAGCCCTTTTGCTACTGCCTCCCCACTTCTGACATCTGTCCCCTTCTATCTCATAATCCGCCACCAAAGTTCAGACTCTTATAATTTCTCTCCTGCACCCTGACAGTAGCCTTCTAATTGGTCTCCCTGTTTCCAATGTCTCCCCTCTCCCATTCACCCCTCATGCAGTTGCCAAATTCATGTTCCTGCCTGTCTTCCCAGCTGATTTCAAATGACTCACCCTCATGTACTCTATGTTCCAACAGAACCAGCTCATGGGTGGTTTCTGAAGTTCTATCTCCTGCCTGTTTGCCTTTGCCTTCTTAATCTCCCCTCTTTAAAACCTGGCTCCCTTCAAAGAGTGCCTCAGGTCCCATCTCCTTCCTACAAGAGACCTTTTCTGATCCTTAAGCCTAGTGCTGTTCTCATGCTTCAGCACTCAGAAATTAATCTGTATTTACTTTGTATGTACTTTTTTATTCCTTTATCTGTGTATATCCCCCAATAAAATGTAAGCTCGAGGGCAGAGAATTTTTAATATTTTTTCACTTTGTATCCCCTTCCAACTTCCTAACTTCTTCCAACCTCCTCCCAATGCCTGGTCCATAATAGGTTCTTAATGCCTGCTTGTTGAATAGAATTGAATGGGCATACTGTAAATAGTTTGGGGTTTATGGTTTGTGTACCTGATTTTAATCCTTATTGTGCTTCTTTACTTAATTGGTTTATGGTTATTAAGAATGTCCCCAGGGTTTTGGGTGGACCTGTGGTGTTATAGGAGGATTGGAACAAAATGAACAGGATGGAGTATGCATGGCTTGCTATCTATATTGTTAGAGATCACACTCACATTGACGAGATCAAATATCTAAATTATGTTTATAATGAAAAAAAGAAAGAGAAAATCAGTTTCGAGGTTCATTGTGCCTACAACAAATATATCTTTCTGATATCAACTATAGTTTTCCTCCAAATGACTTCTATTCTTGCTTTAAAGCATCTTTCTTCCAACTGGTAGCTCAATATTCAGAATCAAGAAATAGCCACTTCAGGGAAAATATGAAAGGATATAGGCCATACAATCCAGAGTCTTAAGGAATGAGTTTTCAAATGTAAATGAGAAACAAATCATGTTATTCCCTTTAGGCAGAAAGTTTTCTTCATATGACCTCTTAAAATATGTATCTCTAAATCCTTTAGTGTAGAATTTTAAGTCTATCCAAAGATTAGATGAACATCGGTATCCCTAAAGTGAGATCAATCAATCATGAAGTATCAATTGAAAGCCTACCAAGTGCCAAGCACAGAGTAAAAAAAAATGAAAAAATCCCTACTCCCAATGAGCTTACCATTCTAATGGGGGAGATAAGAAGTGAATGTAAAATGTGCATAGAATGAAAATAAAATTAATAAATATAAATCTACTCAAAATAATTAAATACAAGCTCTTGGTATTTGGGAGGTATAAAATTTGAGGGGGAGGATGCTAGCAGTTTGGGAAATCAGAAAAGGCTTCATTCAAAACATGGTACTTGAGCAGCATTTTTTTTAAGATTGAGATAAATTATATTTACATATATTGTGTTTTACAATATAATTTATAATGTAGGATATACATGTGATATAACTACGTTCTATTAAAAATACTAGATCACTGATTATGCCTGGGAAATATGCCATGTATTGGGTTAGTGTCATAACTGACATTGAGCAGCATCTTAAAGGAAGAGAAAGACTCTAGGAGGTGAAGGTAAGAAAGGAATGTGTTCTATGCTTGGGGGATGGCCAGCAGAGTACCATGTGTGAGGAACAGAGAAGAAACTATTTTGACTAGATCAAAGAAAGTGGGAAGAGAAATCATGCCAATGAGGCTGAAAAGATAGGCTGGGTCCAGGTTGTGTACGACTTCAAAAGCTACATAGAGGACTTCATATTTTTCCCTTAGAGACAATAGAAAGTCATTAGAGTTGGTTGAGAAAGGTATATTATCAGATAGTTCTTTCTATGCTTTTATTCAGCAAATATTAACTGATTTTTCTCCCTGGTCTGGACCAATGATTTCATTGCTGTAGGTGACTTGCCCAGTGTGGAAACTCCCTCCACAGGTGCAAATTAGAATTGCCTTGGCAGATAGCAGGTGCTTAATAAATGTTTATTGATTAGTAGACCAATTGATTCAGAGGTTAAGTGACATATTCAAGACCCCATAGCAAATAGGTGTCAGAAGTAGGACACAAACTCCATTGTCCTTGGCTTTGAAATTGGCCAGCTATCTACCTTACCTCTTGGATATTAGGTAATAGCTCAATATAAGTTGGGTCCTTTAATTTTCTCGAGATAGGTGGTTGTTTAGAATTTTAAGGACCTGAATGGAATGGCCTGGACTGGATATGGCTGGAATGGGATGGGCAAGTCACTATTTTTGTCTGGACTTCAGTTTCCTCATTTGTAAAGTGAAAGGGCTGGACCAGAGAACTTCTAAGGTCTCTTCTAGCTCCAAAGCTATGGTAGAAATGAAAATCAGACAATTGTACCTGCCACAGTAGGCACAAAATGAAATGTGATCAGTGCAGAAACAGGAAAAGAAAGAACAACTCAAATACTGGTCAGTTTAATTAGCTACGACCCTCTCAAAAAAAGAGGACCCAACTCTAACGCCTAGAGGAGGCAATTTTCTTGCTGCATTGTGAACAGAAAATCATTTCTGTCATCACCAGAACTGTTCAAATTCCCAAGGTAAGAGAAGGTCCATATCAAACACTTACTGGAAATTTCGAACTGCCAGCCGGCTTCCTTGTCGGAGAGCTGCACTCCTCAGCAAGGTCTTCAGATTAAATAGCATCTTTGGCTGATAATGGGAAGGACAGCTGCAGGTATTGAAGGATTCCTCTGCACAAAGTCAGCAAGCAGAAGCACCTTGGTTAAAGAGAGGACCTTCTATTTGAATGAGGGAGCAAAGGTAATATCACCTTTCAACCACCTTATCTAGCCTTCCTGGTTAGGATCCATGCTGTTCAGGGTTAAGGGGCAGGTGTACTTTAATCCAACTTGCACTAATGTGTATTTTTAAAGAGATATTAACTCTTGGTTCCCATTTCAGAGCCAAGCCAGGAGAGGGTTTTCCTCAATCTATTGATTGAACCACACAATGATAGATTAAGCTACCATCAATTAACAAATATTTATTGCCTGCCTACTGTGGTCAAGGTAGAGTGAAATGAGATCAAGTGAGATAGCACACATAAAAGACTTAATAGCTACAAAACTTAGTTTTTGATGGTTGGTGCATTGGGACCTATGATTTCATTGGTATAGGGAAATCCGGTATGGGAATTCATTCCACTGCTGTAGATCAACAATCTGTCCATAGAAAGTTACTTGGACACAGAAAGAGTGAGTGAGTTTCCCATTGTAACAAAGTGAATTTCAGAGGCACAATTTTAGTGCTAATCTTGCTAATTTCAAGGTCTTCTTTGTTGTTCAGTCATGTCCAGCTTTTCATGACCACATTTAGGGTTTTCTTGGCCAAGATACAGGAGTGATTTGCCATTTCCTTCTCCAGCTCATTTTACAGATTGAGGCAAATAGGGTTAAGTGACTTACCCAGGGTCACACAACTAGTAAGTATCTGAGGCTAGATTTTAACTCAGGAAGATGCATCTACCTGACTTCAGGCCTGGTGCTCTATCCAATGTACCACCTAGCTGCCCTATTCCTAAGGAGGGCCCCCTCTATTTCCTATGCAACACTAAGTATTAAAAATATTACATCACTACAGGAGATACAAAAATAATTAAGTCAGAACATGAGAAAGGGAATGGCGGAATATAAGCTTCCAAAATTTTGGAGGCTCAGAAATGCTTCCAAAATATAATATTTAACAAACAGCCAGTATCACTCTTAACACAGGAAAACTGGGAATAAGCACTCCTCTGTAGGCGAAGACAGAGGGAGGTAAAGACCTAGAATAAAGAGAACTAGATAAATCAACAAGCGTTCATTAAGTGCCTACTATCTTCCAGGTGCTGGGGATACAAGTTCAAAAAAACTGGAACAATCTCTACCTTTGAGGAGTTCACATTCTAAGGCATCTGGTGAGAGCTTGGAAGTAGATAGAGCTCTAAGCCTAGAGTCAGGAAGACTCCAGTTCAAATCCAGTTTCAGATACTTACTAGTTGTGTGACCCTGGGCAAGTCATTCTATTTTCTTTAAATATAAAATAAAGATAATAATAGTATCTACCTCCCAGGGTTGTTGCAAAGATCCAACGAGATAATATTTGTAAAGCATTTAGCACAGAGTTTGGCACATAGAAGGCACTACATAAATACGAGTTATTGTTATTATTAAAGGTGGGGAGACAATAAGTACACATGAATATATATATATACACTATGCATGTATGCATGTACAGAATAAATAGAAATTATTTAAATAGAAGGTAGTTTGGAAGGGAGAGAACTAGCAGTTGAGAATTAGCAAAAGCTTCGTGTAGAAAATGGTGCTTTAGCTGAATCTTTAGAAAAGAGGATTCTATGAGAAAGAGGTAACGAGGGCTTGCCTTCCAGTCTTGAGAGGCACCTATCGCGAAGGTGAGGAAATGGAACATGGAAGGTCATATATAAAGATTAGAAGGAAGGACAGTTTGACTGGATCTCAGAGTGAGGGAGGATGGGTAATGTACAGGTAGGTTGAAAAGACAGGTTGAGGCCAAACTGTGGAGAGTTTTAAAAAGCTCAACAGAAGAGTTTGTATTTTATCTTATAGGTAATAGGGAACTACTGGAATTTATTCAGAAAAGGAGTGATATAGTTATGTATCAGCTTAAGGAGAATCACATTGGCATCAGTATGGAAAATTGACCTGAAAGGGAAGAGATCTGAGGCAGGGAGACTGACGAGGAGACCCTTTCAATAACCTAGGCGAGAAGTGTTAAGAACCTGCACTTAAGGTGGTGGCCAGGTGAATATAGAGAAGGGATCAAATGGCAGAGATATTCTAAAGGTAGAAGCAGCAAAATTTGTCAACCAAGCACACATATGGAGTGACAGAGAGTGAGGAGTCAAGCATAATGCCTAGCTTTTGTTCCTGGGAGATTGGGAGAATGGGGGTGGTGGGTTCAGCAGGAATAGGGAGGCTTAAAAGAGGGATAGGTTTGGGAGATGGGGAGGGATGAGTTCTGTTTTGAATATATTAAATATGAGATGCCTCTAGGACATCAGTTTAGCGTGTTCAACAGGGAATTGATGATACTTTGTGATCTTCGAATTTGAGAATACCCTCTATCCCAATAAGACTCAACCAGTCCTATATTCCTCATTGAAACTTACTCACAGTGTGTACTCAATAAATAATTCCTAGCCCCCCAAAGATGGAAGTACATTGTCATCTGACCATTTGATTTCACAGCTCTTTATATTCCACTCATTCCATTTATAATGGCCTATCCTGTATTATTTTATTTATCTCTGTAAATGTCATCTCACCACACTATGGTATTTTGTAAGCAACTTCATGGCAGGTTCTGTCCATGTCTTATCTTTATACCTCCTTAAGCATGTAGCTCAGTGCTAATATTTAATAATAACTTAATAACAATACATTTTGAGATCAATACATATTTCTTACATGAATTAATGATTATGGTAGCCCTGGCAAGGGCTATCATCAGGGTAGAGACTGAAGCATACCCTATACACTGGCTCTCATAATATAATTTAAGGGCCCATAGGCATTATCTGATTTTGGAATCTATAATATCTAATGGCCATACAAAGAATATAGCCAGGGTTAGTTCTCTAATCTTACACACTTACAAACATTGTACGTTACATTTCATTCATCTGCTTCCCCAATGCAATTCAAGCAGTGTCTTCTGAACACAGTAGTTACATAATAATATTTTATGAGTAAATATATAAACGAATGAATGTAACAACAATTCGGCTAACAGCGGTTGTGGGGGTGAAAGACCAACACAAGCCCAACAACAAGAATGCTGCTATCATGGGTTCTTTTGATCTGCTTTACTAAGGAAAGCAATATTAAGGGGTTAACAGTCTTACTTTAATCCCACATATAAATATCATTGTAGTCAGAGTGGCCTTTGTTTTCTTTGAATGACTCAGCTTACCTCATGGAGCCTCGCTGGACGCTGGGGCTTGCTCTTCCGGGGCAGGAAGCCCAGCGACCGTGCCAGGAATCAGAGAACTTCCTGTGTGATGAGTCATGGGGCTGGCTGAGGGGAGGTGTTAGCTCCAGAACCTGGTCTACGCTAGGGGGAGGGGCCAAGTCAAGAACCAATCGGCCCTGGTCATTCAGGTGGCGCTTGATGATGTCAAAAACTCTATAAGAGGGGAGAGGACAGCTTGAAGCTCTCTCTTTCCTTTTCCGGTTGGTGTGGGAGCAAGTGGGGCACATGACTCTGGGCCAGCACTTGCTCTCGGGCCGAGCCCAGATGTTGGTAACTATGAATTGTATTGGCAACTATGAATTGTATCTGTCTGTTGATATTTGTAATTTGTTTGTATTTTGGTTTTGAGGTTCGGGGTCCTGGTTTGTTTTCCCCCGAACTAAATGAATGTTTTGAACCTCAGGGTGCTGGTTTTTTCCCCTGAAGTAAGTCAATGAATTTGTATTTGGTCTGTCTCTTGATGCTTGTCTGTATGCTCCCCTGAACTAACTGAATGCTAACTGAATGCTAACTGAATGCTGGCGTTTTCCCCTGAACTAAATGAATGTTGTCTGTATGCTAACTGAATGCTGGATTAAAGTAAGCTGGTCAACCCCTTCACCGTGCTTTCCTTGTTTAAGCAGATAAAAAGAACCTGTGCTTTCCCGGCATCCCGGCAGCCTCCTGGGTTCCGGCAGCCCCCTGGGTGCCGGCTGTGGGGGAGGGATCTTACGCCCCCACCGAAGTTGCTAGCTGGGTTGTTAAAACAATCATTCACTTAGTTCAGGAGGAAAAGCCAACAACCTGAACTTCAGAGCAAATACAAATAAATTACAAACATACACAATATAAACAGACCAGATTATAATTCATGGCTACCAAGAAACCATCAACATCTGGGTTCACAAGCTGGAGGGCTCCTAACTATAGCTGCCCAGAGTTTCCACATCAACACTCCTCCAAGAGTGAGAGCCTCAAGCAAACAACTCTGTTCTCTCTTTTTATACAGTCTTTAGACGTCATCAAACATCATCTGAGCGACCAGAACGCAGGCGCCTACTATTGGCCCTGGTCTTAGCAACTCCCCTTAGGGCCCTGGGGGCTTCCCACCTCTCTCAAACTAGAGAACTAGTTTGCTAACCAGCCTGGGGTTTTGCACCTAGTAAGGTTCAATCAAAGGCATTTGATTACTTTAGCATTCTAAAAGAGAAAGCAGTAAAAAAAAAAAAAAGTCCCACCTTAACTAATATTACAATGAATGAGAAAGATCATATAGTCCCAGTTATGGCCCAAGGAATTCTTGATGGGTTTAGGTACCTATAGCTGAAGGATCTCTTGCCACCCTTGGAAGTCACAATATAGCAGCTACAATGGGAGCCTTCTACCTCCCTCAAAGTTCTACTAATTCCATAAATGTAGCATATACACGGTGTACTTTTTCATTCTCTTGCTCATTTTCTGACTTAGAGAGTTTTTTTGGATCTCCGTGGTTTTTTTATAAGAACACGCATGCCAATGTACATGTAAAGAACTGTTTTTGATTAGTAGAAGCTTTCTATACATTATCTCACTTCTTCCTATCTTGCACACATTAGATAATCAATATTTGTTGAATGACTGTGTATAATTTTGTGTTAACATAAACAAATGGAAAAAATGTAGTAGCCTGGGCTCTAAAATGAAACTCAACAGTTCCTATATATGGAGGGTTAGAACTTCTAAGAGAGCAAGTGTAGTGGATACAGGCCTGAGCTTTGGCATTAGAAAGACATGATTTCAAGTCCTGAATCTGACATGGACTAACTGTGTGACTGCCAGCATGCTATTTAATCTTTCAGGATCCCAAGAAACCCTCTAAACCTTTAAGCTAAAGATGAATTGCTGATCTGCACTGGTGAAAGGAGTATCCACACGGAAAGTTCCCCATAGTGATAAAATCACAAGTCCAGACAAAACAAACTAAAAAGATCTCAAAGCTCACTACCTTTGCATGCAGTATACACTCTCACTTACACCCTCTAAGGGCTAAAGACAAGATAATCGATATCGAACTTTCGGTGCTCATGTGAGGTATGATATAATGCAAAAATGAAATAGTGTAGGCAAAATAAAGCATGCAAACTTTAGAGAACTATATAAATATCTGTGAGGATGATGATGATGATGATGTAGTTTGGGTCTCTGTGGAAAAATTAGAAAGAGTAGAGAGTGAGTTAGAGTTCTAGAGAGACATTAATGCCAATTATTTGCATTTTCTCCTTTCATAAAAATATAATCCAACCAAGCAACTCCTCTAATATAGGATATTTGGAAAGGTGTTTATTTTTGTAAGAATTTCACCAGGAACTGTACCAACGAAAAAAGTAGTGCCAGTTGGGTTGCCAGACCTGCTCTCTCTACAGAATAAAGAATCCCGTGTTAAATGCCACCAACTCAGTCCTAGCCCCTCTGGTATATCTATTATCCCAAAGACTCTTAGGTTAAATATGAGTATTCCTTCATTGGATTCTAGAATGGGAAGATGAGTTCAAGTCCCTCTTTTACAAATGAGGAAATTGAGGCTTCCAAAGGTGAAGTAATTTTGACAACTATATCATCAGACCTGGGTTCAGATCTTAGTTCTGACATTTAATATTTTGTCATCTTGGGCAAATTTGTGCTTCCTCTCTAGGACTCACTTTCCTTATCTGTAAAGAAAAGGGCTCTTCATGGAGAGGTGATGTTTAAGGTCCCTTCCAGCTCCTCAATCTTATGATTAATTACTGTTTGTTGAACTGGATTGAATTGAATTGGGTGACTAATAGTGAGGATTTCAGGCACCACAGTGGATAGGAATGATAGAAGCTAGAGGGAATTGTGCCTTAAATCAAACAGGATAAATGCCCTACTGGTAGAGCTGGCCCCAAATTCAAAGACAGCTTTTCTGATCTAAGAAGACCTGTATGGATTTAACACAGCTAATGTTGTCTTCATTCCAATGATAATACTGATCTCAGCATTACCAACTTTGTTGGAGGTTATAGGTTCTCTCTCAAGGATGTTCTGTCCCCACTGTATTAATTCTTATTTGCATGGCCTGTTTTCGTTGGCAGTGTTCTGAAAAGGCAGACAGGGCATGTGCCTTAGCTCTTTCCTGTACCATATAGTGCCTAAGACTTAAAGATAAATACTGTATCATCACATACAAGTGAAACTTCTATTTTCTTCTGTTACATCAATTTAAAATTATTCTTTTGCTAATCATTTCCTTAGCATATATGTTTAAAGTCACACAATTTCGGGAGTTATTGATCTTAAGCATAGTTCCCAAACTTACTGGAGAGTAAATAAGGGAAAACCTCACAGATTTTTATGTCAAGTATTTCTATACTTTGGGGTGGTAAGATGAGTATGGAGAGATAGAATTAGGACATGTACCATAATAATAATAATAATAATAATAAGCATTTATAGTACTTTAAGGTTTGCAAAGTGCTTTGCAAACCTTATGTCATTTGAACCTCATAACAGCCTTGGGATAGGTGCTATTATCATCCTGATTTCACAGGTAAGAAAATTGCAGTTGAGATTAAATAATTTGTCCAGAGGCACATAGACACTAAGTATCTGAGGTAGAATTCAAATTCAGGACTTCCTAAATCCAAGTCTAACATTCTTAGGGTACATTGTACCACCTAGTTCTTCATCTGGTAGGGTGGGAAAGAGGGAGGGTATAGTATAATCCCTGTATCAACAACATGTCTGCCTTGAAGGACTAGGCTGCTTTTGAAAGATGGCACCTATCTATCGGTTAGAGGTCCCACCCAGAAATCTGGAGAAAGCTCTCCATTGGACACATTGGTAGGCAGACCCCAGCTCCTCCTCTTACGAGCATGATTGCCAAACACTGTCAACAGGAATGTTATTGACAAAGCAAAAAAGTCCAGTGCAAATAAGAAAATCCCAACAGTTCAAACTTATAAGCAGTCCTAGTCTTATAATCCCCAGGGAAGGTTTGCTTGAGTTGGATTTGAATTCACAGGACCATAGTTCTAGAAAGGATCTCAGAGGGCAGCAAGTCTGCCCATCTCATCTAACAGATAAGGAAAGTGAGGATCAAGTAAGTTAAGCAACTTGCTCACAAACAGATAATACGTGTAACTGGGCACTCTTGGATGTATAGTGGCAAAGCCTTGTAAAGGTTTTGGAATGAAATGGCAAACCCTGAGTGTACCTTTGGTCCTTCCCCCTCCTAGTGAGAATTTCAGGCATCATGATGGACAAGAGGGCTCCTTGGAAGCCAGGAGGAACCGGTGGATCTCTTAAATCAAGCAAAATCAAGCCTATTTGAAGGGATGGTCCTAAATTCAGAGACAGACAGCTCTTCTGATCTGAGAAGAACTTTATTTGTGGTTCAGCAGCATTGGGCTGGGGTGCTGTGTTAGTTAAAAGAAGAGGCAACTTCCCACACAGTCTCTTGCTTCCTTCCACTTCCAGATGGCAAGTGATACCTACTTTCTCTAGACTTCTCATAGAGGCAGTGGAAGGAAGGGTTATGCTCAGAGGATGGGCTCATGAATTCAACAATGAGCTTGCTCCTGACCCCCTGACTCCCTTTAAACGTTGTTTACTTTCCTAACTAGACCCTTGAACATTGTTCTCAAGGTGAGCGTGTCCAGCCTTGGGGGCCACCTTGCCAATTGTACTAAATACCACTATATACAGAATCAGAGGACCACAGTTCAGGTCCTAATTTTGCTAGCATGACCTTGGGCAACTTATTTAAAATCACTAGGCCTCAATTCCTTCATCATATATAATGAAGAGGTTGGATTAGACTCAGGGGTTGAGGAACCTGCGGCCTTGAGGCCACTTGTGACCCTCTAAGTCCTCAAGTGTGGCCCTTTAACTGAATCCAAACTTCACAGAAAGAATCTCCTTAATAAAAGGATTCGTTCTGTAAAACTTACTCAGTCAAAAGGCAGCACCCAAGGACCTAGAAGGCCACAGGTTCCCCTCTCCTGATGCCTCTCTGATCTCTTCTAGCTCTATATCTATGATGCTAAGAGCCTATAACATCTTGGACAAAAGTCCAAGCTTGGTCTTACAGTTTGGTGTGTACTTTATATTTCTTCTGTTGCTAAAACCTCCAGGTCAGAGAGAATTCCTCACTGCCCTAGACAGATAAATCCATGGGTGGGGAACAAATGGTCTGGATGTCACATGTGGCTTTCTAGGTCCTTGGTGGGGCCTTTAGACTGAGTCCAAGTTTTACAGAACAAATCCTTTTACGAAAGGGATTTGTTCTGTGAAGTTTGGATTTAGTCAAAGGGCAGCATTTGAGGACCCAGAGGGTCACATGTGGTCTTGAGGCAGCAGGTTCCCCGCCCCTGGAAAACATTTGTCAAGCACTTACTACTTGCTAGCTGTTGTTCTTAGTACTGGGAATAGAAACTAACAGAAAATCCTTTACCTCAAGGAATTTACATTCTAATGGAGAAAGATAACCCACAAAAGTTTGCTAAAAATGGGGCCTGGGGGTATATTTGTTGTTCAGTTGTGTCTGAGTCTTCATGACCCCATTGGGGGTTTTCTTGGCAAAGATGCTGGAGTGGTTTGCCATTTCCTTCTCTGGCTCATTTTACAGATGAGAAAACTGAAGCAACCGGGGTTGAGTCACTCGCCCAAGGTCACAGAACTTGCAAAGGTCTGAAGCTAGATTTAAACTCTGAAGATGAGTCTTCCTGACTCTAGAACCAGCGCTCTAAGCCACCTAGCTGCCCCTTACTGCTGTTGGACACTGAAAATTATCCACTGAATGAGGTTAACTCTTTTTCCTTATTTCATTTAATCCGCATTCTTAGCATGTTCTTTTTTGTCTGCTAACTGGGGTATATTAGAAATGTGTTTTCAAAGGAACTCCTTTCCTCTACCCTTTTCCTCCTCCCTGCTTGAACTCATCCCAATTTGAAAAACCATTTTTTTCGTGTGTCTATATGTCTACACTTCCTTCTCCCTTCACCATAGGAGGAGCAGATGGATGCTCTCTGCCTTATCTCCTCTAGAAACAGCTTCCTGAGTAATTTGAAGAACCCAGCGCCATCTGCTGGAAGAGAGCTGAGTTTCTTTCTTTCTTTCTTTCTTTTTTATTGAGTATTTTATTTTTCCCCAGAGCTGAATTTCGAAGAGCAACAGAGTGAAAGCAAGAGCCTAGCGTGCGTAATGCCAGGGAAAAGGGGCTGGGAAGGACAGCAGTGGTACCCAGAGGACTGCCACCTGCTGGGATCAGAGGAGAACTGCATGAGAGGAGTAGAAGAGTAAAAGGGATGGGGAAGGGGCGTCAGAAGGGACGAGGGTCTGGTGGCATAATTGGGGAATGGGAAGGGAGCTGCAAGAGGACATCAAGACAGAGCAGAGACAAAAGAGTGCAGGGGAACATGGATTTGGGGAAGCAAATCCCAATAGAATCTCTCTCCCTTTTGAGCCATAAGTCACTGAGATCGTACAGATCTCTGGAGGAGAGATCATAGTAAGGATAGCAAAGATTCAACAAGTGCTTTAATGTGAAACGATTATCTTGTATAACCTTTGCAATAAGCCTGTAATCACTACTTTACAGATGAGGAAACTGAGGCTGAGAGAGGCTAAGCAAGGTCTAGTACATAGCTCTAGTAAGTGTCTGAGGTGGAATTTGAATTTGTCTTCCTTGAATCTAATTTCATTGTTCTATTAACTGCCACCGCCGCACTGGTCAAAAGACTCAGAAGTGAGGTCTATTTTCATTAACTTATAAATAAAGCTATTCATGCTTTGTGATTATTATAAGACTTAGGTATCACACAAGATCACACAACAATCTCTGATGCCCAACCAATGTAATTGGGAAATATCGAGAAATTGGGAAAAAAAATTGGGTAAATTTGGAAAAATAAATTAAAATACAATAAAATATAATGTTAATATGTAGTTTTCTAGGTCAATATGTGGCGTGAAGGGTTCCTTGTGTATGATTCAGTAGCCCTATTTCTACATGACATTGATACCACTGTTATAAGGGGACTATCCTCGGGGAGTGCCAAATATCGAAGTTCCTAGATCACCTTCATGGGAGCAACAAGTCAAAGAAGTGGGAGGTGCCCCCAGTGTAACTGAGGTCTTTCACATCACAATGGAGCCTCTGACATAAGGATTACATGTAAAACAAGTGGTTTACATAATAAAATGATGTTTAAGCCCCTTCCAGTTTCAAGTCTTGTGACTCTTTTGTTTGCAAAGGGCAATGTTTTTAATCTGTATTTGAAGACTGATTTTCTTCCTGGCCCACACAATAGCTAAATGGTAGAAACTTTTTGTTCCAATCCCCAGTACTGTGATTATCTTTACTTCACGATTACTTAATTTTTGAATGTTTCAGTTTGTCTAGGTTTTTTTCTCCTCCTGACCCTGGGATGATAACAGATCTACTCCCCCAGGGACGGTACAATTAATGATTGCTAAGTGCTTGGAAAACACAAAAGACCACTGTAAATGCTAACTGCCATCGCTGCAACCTTTGGGTATAGCCCTATAGTAATAAAAAGGGATCATAAAACTTATCTGCTACAATAGCCTGACTTTTTTTTTAACTAGATAAAAATTACAGCCTGTTTGTTCAAGGCAACAAGAGACATTTAAAAAATCCAACCAGTCATTTTCTAGAGTAGATTTTCCTGATCACTTGAACATAAAATGATTGTATGGATGTTGGAAATATCCCCAGTGAAATTATAACTTCAGGACCATTTTGGGTTCTAATGATTGGTCCCTGCTTCTGCTTCCTATAACAAACATACTATCAAAACCTCTTCTGTCTGTGCATGTTGGTGGTGAATTTTTATGTAGTACCATATGTTTGCTCCCCTGCCTCATAGCAGTGTTAACACAAGATTAAGTAGACATACTGACCGAGTGACCCTGGGTTACATAAAGGCAAAGGTTGAATTGGCTAATAATCTTCAGTAAAACTGTTTGGTCAACCTAAGGTGAAATCAATGGGCGGTTTCTAATATCATTGCTCTAAGAAGACAATACCTCCAATTCCCCAGAACTGAAACTGTGTAAGGTTACCAGAAGGCCTGGCCACGCTGGGAGGCCTGGTCACTTTGCAAGCCACTGAGTAAGCCTGGAGCCTTTAGGGCTATTTTAGGACATGTCAAATACTTAAGTTCAGGGAGTGATTAAAGAAATTGGTCTTTTTAATGCGCTCTAAGACTTATTGGGGGTTCAGTGTTTTAGATTTTCTAGTTGAAGAAACCAGAGGAATATTATAGATCCATACTGAAGAAAAGATGCACTTCATGCATTTAGGTTTCAGAATCTGGACATGCATCTTTCAAAATGTTCTGTATTCCTTCCTTGCCTCTCTGCCCCTCAATTTGCCCTATGATTTGATAAAGTGATCTTGGCACCAGACATTATCCCTTAACTTTATTAAGTGAGTGCAATTAAAAGTTATTTATGTTTAATTATTTGCTTATCTGTGTCTTTGACTGTGCTTTCTCTTTCCATCAATATCGGTTATGTCTCCTTTTAATCAAGGTGGCTAAATGGTAGGGAGATAAGAGATTTAAAGGGAAACTGACACATCCACCTTGCTAAGAGCCCAAACCACTTTTGAGACATCAAACTCTGTCCTCCTTGTTCTTCCTGATATTCCAGGATTTCTGTTCTAGCATTATAGCAGTTTGGGATGGGGAACATGCTAAATACATACTAGGTACGGTTTAAGTTACAAATCAATATCACAAGGTATAAATACTGATGATTTTCTCTAATCATATTACCAAAAAGAAAATTCCTTTATAAGTGCTTTCAAAATGTACTGATGCCTACAGTTTTTACATCACATTTATTTCCAAATATAATTCTCCCCATTTCCCTAATAAGCGAGTCTTTCCTAGTTTGGCAGAGCTTTTCTCATCTGCTGATATTCTACCCTGACAACCCATAAGGTTAGAAAACTCTTGACCCTTCTTACTCTCCTGGACCCCTGTGATACTAAATCCCTGGGTGCTTAAGAGTAATCCATCCCCCTCATGATGTCATGGATTGGATACTAAGCTCGGACTTGGGAGGACTAGGGGGTAGTCCTGCCTCTTGGATACTTAATAGCTGAATGGTGTGTTAGTGAACAAAATGGGCTCTTAGCACTCAGTTCAACCAAGTGCCCTTGAAGAGTTTGGCCTTTGTTTCCTTGATTAGATTGGGAGTCCTTGGTGCCCTCCTTGCCTCAGGGGAGGGCCTAGTTGACACATGAGTTTGAGTGACATATTTGGGACATCAGAGGCTCTTAGACCACGTGGGTGACGATTTTAGGTCACGTGGGTGAGTCACATGTGTGACTCACCCGTGACCCTGAAAAAGATATAAAACCAGAGGTTGTTGTTCTCTTTTCCGGAGCTCTTACCCACAGCCGTGGTGGTGCACATGACTCTGGGCCAGCCCTTGTTATGAGCTCCTGGGCTGAACCTAGATGTTGGTAACTATGAATTGTATTGGGTCTGTCTGTTGATGTTTGTAATTTGTTTATATTTGCTCTGAAGTTCAGGGTGCTGGCTTTTTCCCCTGAACTAAATGAACTGTATTTGTATGCTGAATTAAAGTAAGCTTGTCAACCCCTTAACGTTGCTTTCCTTACTAAAGCAGATCAAAAGAACCTGGGCTTTTGCAGTGTGCTGGTAGCGTTCTTGTTGTTGAGCTGGTGTTGGTCTTTCACCCCCACAACAGCTGCTAGACGGATTGGTGAAACAAATGGCCCCTGGGTAAGACACTTAACCTCTTTGGGCCTCAATTTCCTCATCCATAAAAGAGGGGATTGGGCTCCCAAAGGTCATCCCTAACTCTAAGTCTAAGAGCCTATGACCTCTTGCCTCCCATTCTTTGATTCTCCATCCACCTCTGCCCCACCCCTCCAATGTCCCATTTCACTGTGCCTTTAGGACATACCATTTCATAATTAGCAAAACACTCCAGCATTTTTGACTTCTTTCTAAACTCTCAGGCCATTTCCATCTTCTGGAGTTCACAAGACTTGCCTCTTCCCAGATGGCTCTATATCCCCAACCATTATTTCCAATACTAGTTATGCTTTCTCTCATACTCCCTGACACCTGGTCCAGGAACTGGAGTCATAACACTGTTTGCTTCTCTCTCAAGTACAAATTCTCTCCCTGCCATCATTACTCATTAACTTCTCCCTGTATTTCCTGGGAAAGTTTCTATTTTTTGAGCCATTGCATATAATATCATACACACATGCATATATATATACATTATACAGACATATATGCACAGCATATATATATTTGGTTATATATCTATACACATATGTATTTATATGTGCACATCTATGTATACATATGTATATGTGCACACATACCATATATGTATATACACAAACGCATAAATATGTATGCTTTTTCTCATTTTAATGTATATTATCATAGTAAAATGAATGGCTTTTCTGTGCCTCTACTTTGGAGGGCTTTTAGAAAAAAATAACATCATACTTTGTCAAAGGCTTTTCTTGCATCTGTTGATAAACCATGCCATTTCTTTCCTTTTGTTTTAATGTGATGAATTGTTTTAATTGTTTACCTAATAATTGACCCTCTTTACATCTCTGGAATAAATCTGATTTGGTCAAAGTAAATCATTTTTTGTATACAATGCTGTAGTATTTTTGCTAAGTTTTTGTTTGATATTTTTGTATCAGTATTTATCAGTGATATCACTCTACAATTGTCTTTCTTTGTTTCATCTCTCACTGATTTAGCATTTTGACCATACCCATCTCATGAGAAGAGTTTGGTAGAATTTATTCTTTCATAATTTGTTATGATAATTGGTGTGACGTAAGTATTAATTATTCTTTAAACATTGTATAGAATTCACCTGTAAATCCATCTGGACCAGAAAGTGTTTTCCATTATAGCTTGTTCAATTTCATTTTTTAGGATTGCTTATTTAAAATCTCTATTTGGTTTTTTTAATTGATATATTTGTGTCTTGTAAATAATCATCGATTTCCTTTAAATCCTATTTTGCTATCATATGTATAGAGGGCACTGATCATTTCTTTAACTCCTCTATGTTTTGTGATTTAATTTTATTCATTTTTTGCTTTCCCCTCTTATTTTTCTTAGATTACTTATGGTTAATTACTTTTATTAGTTTTCAAATAAATTGCTTTCAATTTTTGTTGTCAATTGTGTCCCATTTTATCCAATTCTTGTCTCACTTTCAAGATTTCCTTTTTTGTACTTATCTTGGTTTATTTGGTGGTTTTCGACTTTTTAAAAAATACTATATTATGTTCATGAATCCCACTTTCTCTTTTGCTAACACAAAATTTTTCCTCTCAGGACTTTGTTAATTGCATCCCCAAAATTTCTTTTGGTTGCCTCATTGCTATTATTTGGTGTTGTTGTTCGGTCTTGTCTGACTCTTCATGACCCCATGGTCTTTACTGTCCATGGGGTTCTCTTGGCAAAGATACCATAGTGGTTTGCCATTTCCTTCACCAGTGGATTAAGGCAAACAGGGTTAAACTCAGGCTCCCACAGCTAGGGAGTATCTGAGGCTGGATTTGAACTCTGGTCGTCCTGACTCCACGCATAGCACTCTATCCACTGAGCCACTTTTTACTTTATTTTTATTAAATTTATTTTTTCTCAAGTTAATGGATATCCAAAAATAAAAAGAAAATATTTCTATATACAAAGTAGAACAGAAAAATAGTATTATTCAACATGGCACTTTCAAAGCTGTCTTGGTTATCAGTGTCTCTTTCTCCACTTCCTTCTGTTTTCTTCAGGGCATTTTAAAAAAAATGCCTCAAAAGTTTCCTTTCCCTCCCTCCCCTTCCCTCCCCTCCCCCCATCCTTCCCTCCTTAGCTACTTCTTTCTCCACCCCATCCCCTCCCCTCCCCTCCCCTCCCCTCCACTCTCCTCCTCTTCCCTCCCCTTCCCTTCTCTCCCCTTCCCTTCCCTTTCCAACTTAACTTTCCTTTCCTCTAAAGTGCTATCTTCTATTTTCCTTTTGGCCTCCTTTCTAACTCTAAAATTCACTCCTAACTCCTTTCCCTATTAAAGAAAGAAAAGCCTAATCCTTACAGCAAATAAACATACTCAGGCAAAGCAAATTCACATTTTAAGCGTCAGTATTTTTTTATCAGAGATGTATAACTCAAATATTCCCCCATTTCCATATATTTTCTTTTGATTTTAATTGCAATGATTTTCTGTGAAAGTTTTTTTTTAATTTATAAAATTAAGATGGTTTCATTTATCTTTTATCATCTTTGCATGAGGGACAGAATAGCATGATGGGTAGAAAGCTGTCCTCAGAGTCAGAAGGACCTACATTCAAATCCCGTCTCTGACTCTTACTTGCTGCTTCAGCTCAGAGAAGGACTTCAAGGTCCTAGTATCCCAGGCAACTTTCAAAGACTATACATTGGAGAATAGTTGTTGATTTGTATTGGTAGAGAGAGTTTGTTTACCAGAAGCTCCGTATACCTGTGGTCTCCAAAGGGGTTGTGCCCTTTGCACACGAGATTATTGGTGAAGGTGGTGATAGCACTAAAAGTAGTACAAAACCAACCCTCCAGGAGATGGGTGCATCTCATCCTTGATGCAATAGCCAACTGGAGGCACCTAGGTCACACAGTAGCTAGAGTGCTGGACCTGGAGTCAGGAAGACCTGAAATCAAATCCAGCCTCAGACACTAGCTATGTGACTGTGGGCAAGTCCCGTGACCTCTTTCTTAGTTTCCTTATCTGTAAAATGGGGATAATGGTGGCACCTGTCTGCCGGGGTTGTTGTAAGGATAAAGTATGATAATATTGGTAAAGTGCTTTGCAAACCTTAAAGTGCTATATAAGTGCTGGGTATTAGTCGTAGTTTTAATATTACTGCTACAAATAATAATCATCACAACAATTGCAGGGCTTGTCTCAAATATAAACTCACCAATCCCTTCACCCAGTATTGCCCAGCCCTATTACATTCTAGGTAGCAAGGTGACACAGTGGATAGAGGTCCAGGCATGAAGTCAGGAAGACTCATATCCCTAAATTCAAATCCAGCCTCAGACACTTACTAGCTGTGTGACCCTGGGCAAGTCACTTAACGCTGTTTGCCTCAGTTTCCTCATCTATAAAATGATCTGGAGAAGGAAAAGGCAAACCACTCCAGTATCTCTGCCAAAAAAACCCCAGATGGGGTCACGAAGAGTTGACCACAACTGAAGAATTCTTCTCTGCCCTCTCTTGTCTCTGGCACAAACCCCTGCACAAGTTCCCAACATCTCCTTTTCTTTGGCATGTAGTGTGTTTGACACAATAATAATCGTGAACCTAGGCACCACTAGCAGCTAAGCAGGCACCATTAGGAAAATTCCTCCCTCTCAAAATGCCAACATTTCTATACCCTGCCCCCTCCTCCTCACCCTATATCATCTCCCTAGTGTACAATTGGTTATGGCAATGGGTACCATTTGGCTGAGTCTGCATGCTGAAGCTACTGGCCAATGAATGAGAACCTGTACCTCCTGCATTAGTAGCTGAACTTACTAAATCATAATTCTCATCTTTCAATAGCATCCACCAATTAAGCAAAAGTTTTTGCTGAAATTCAGCTCAGAGATTTGTCTTCCCTGACATCAATCAGTTCCATGTTCTTGCTATTAAGAAGGCATCGATTTTTGTATTTTAACAAATGAGTTCAAAAGTCACTGACATTCTTTTATTTGGACAGTGTTTAAACGGGTTAAAGATCCTGTTTTCAAGTTTTTAAAGTGTGCAGATGAGAATTTCTTTTATGACCATATGTTGAATACTTTAAAAGCACTGTATTAAACTAAGATTTTTTTTTAAAATAACTAAGTGCTTTCAATCACCTTGGTCTCACTAAAAATATTGTAATTAACAATAATGAGTGACACTATCAGTCATATTTTAGTAACAGGAGGAAGGATTTTATACCATTAAATATAATCCAAGTTATTTTAAAATACTGTTTATTTCACCTTTTTCTTCTCCTTTTTAATATCAATTCCTCCCCCCTCCCCCATCCTGGAAGAGAAGCAGGACACAAGAGTACATGAGAACTCTTGGTGCATAGCTCATTCGAGATCAACTAGATGATTCCAGAGAAAAAGAAGAGAAAAAGGAGTAAGAATTTGTACAAACTATGCGGTCTGTGGGAAAGAAGAGTGTGAAATTATTGAGAGGTCATGACTGGCTTGTGGCTACTGCCGGAGCTCTGTGTGCCTCAGACACCCAAGACAATGGGGCAAGGAGAGGGTGTCTGAGCCTCTGATCTTTGCAGAATTTCTATATGGGAGAATAGGTACTAGGTGGTGAAGTTCCTACCTCCTTCTGCTGCTGTACAAGACAATATAGGTTAAATTCAAAGTGCTTCATGTTCTTTAAGGTTTTTTCCATCTCAGTTTTAACTAGTACTAATGCTGTCTCAGATTAACATTTGATCATAACTGCCCTGCCTCGTATGCTTCATTATTTGTGACCAGGAAGATGAGAAACAGGGAAGAACAGTGGCTAGCACATTATGTGGATGGGGAGGGACATAAGAAGCACACACCTTCCCTGTCTGACTTTGTTGGTGGTGGGAGAAATTTTTTTTTTCTCCATAGTTGAGGGCTCCAGAAGAGAATCTTATTGAAGATTTTTGTACTTAAAATAAATTAAATTAAAAATAAGAAGAGAAGGGGAATGGTTGGACCAGACAGATGAAGCCTATATTTTTAGGGTGAAGGCTAGAGTAGAGGGAGTAGGAACCTCTCTCCTCTTGTAGTAGCCCAGTAGGTAAACCTTTCCACCTTAAACAAATAACCTTCTCAGACTATACTTAAGAGGCTATACTTTTCTCTGACATGAGGAGTCACAATCCCTGAAGTCATCACCTTCCTCAGGCGACTGTTTGTACATGAAGTTGCTGATGCTTCCTCTCATCCTTGGCTACTCTAGCGTCCTTCCCAAGTGCTGGAGAAAGGGGAACATGCCATTTCTGGCCATGGGGCATCTGATGGCACCTCAGGACTTCCTGATAGCGCAGGATTGCCTGGCCACTCCCACCTCAGAATACTCATTCACCTAAGATTAGAGAAGAATAAATACAAAGGAAAAGGAAGCACCAGATGTCCTTGGACAAATGGAATCCAGGTCGAGGAATGCAGCTTGGATGCTGTTCATAGCTTACAACCTGGAAGGAAAAGAGGCTGGGACGAGGGCAGGTCCCCCCTTTTGCAGGCATTCTCAGTTTTGACTCAGCACCTCCTGAGTCATCAGTTCTTCTCGGTCCAGAGCCAGTTAGGTTTTTGCCATAGCACGATACCAGCCCTTCAGTCACATGTGATGAGGCACAAACTTTCATAGTCCTTCATTTGGATTGGAACCAGGAAGGGAATGTCTATGCATGCTCTATATAACAATATTAATAGCTAGCATTTAGATAGTATTTACTATGTGTCAGGCACTATGCTAAGCTCTTCCCGATGATGATCTCCTTTGATTCTTACAACAATCTTTGGAGGTAGGTACTTTTATTATCCCCATTTTACAGACAAGGAAACTGAGGCAAGCAGAAGTTAAGTGACTTGCCCAGGGTCACACAGCTAGTAAATGTCTGAGGCCAGTTTGTACTCAGATCTTCCTGGCTCTAGGCCTCTTGCTCCATCCATTGCATCACTTCACTGCTTTTCTTGTTGTTCATCCTTTCTTTTCAAGGAGACTGATGATATCACAGGGTGATGTCTTGATTTTGGAGTGAATTAGATTTCAGTGAGGCAGAAAAGCACAAAGTCGGCAGCCTCACTGTCTCTTCCAGGGTCATTAAAGTCCGATAGCAAGACAAAAGTCGGGTGACTTGGTGATGGTCTGGGACGCAGTGGATGGATGACCTTGGTGTCTTCAATGTCTGACCAAGCTCCAAGCCTCCACAGCTCCTGCTTCAGCCACCTTCAAGGCTATTGGAATAAACTGTTCTCATCTTCCCACTTTGCCAGGGGTAGTCTTCACATGGTTGGGGTGCATATCCTCCTAACTCACCGATGGGTTTTAGGCCCATCAGTTTCCCTCAACTTGGTTTAGCTCGTCTGCTGAGACAGTTTTACCAGGATGTGGCCACTGCTGCTTAGTCTACAGCTTCTTGGAGAGACAGGTGAAAGGTGGGTGATAGGTGGATACCAGAGGTAGAGGAGCAGCCCTGAAAAGGGCTCGGCAAGCCCTCACACAGAGGTGCTAGTCCTCGCTTAACACTCCGTACACCCTTGGCTGCCCTACTCCACCAGGAAAGCCAAATCCAAGCATACTTTAAGCACTGGCCCTCATCAGCCAGTTCCCCTATGACATATAAACTTGGATCTTTGTAGGGTGAAATTTCCCTACCCTGACACAATAAGCATTGGGATAAGCACCCCATTTTGTTAGCCCATAAGTACCCACATATTTGAAAAGCACTACAGATGGACAATAAGCTGGATCCAGAATGGATCTAGAGAAGAGCATGTAGGAAACTGTTCAGTATTTTCAATGAATCCATGATACTTTTTGTTGCAAAGCTCCATTTTTAAGGCCAGAATTCTCCCAATGATGTCAGATGGCTATGATCAGTAGAACACTATACTACTTTAGAAGAATAAAAATTGCAGGTAGAGGTGTACATTGAGAGTGAGCTGGGATATGCTCATATATCCTGAAGAATCATTCCCCTTGGCCTTTCACTTCCAGTTTGGGGAATTAGCTACATTTCTCTCAGGGGAACAGCTAATAAAATTGAAGTATGATGGAACTATAAATTTTTCTATAATTTTCTAATCATTTTGAGCCATTATTTTATCATGCCCTAATCTAAAATTTGAATTGTCTGGCCATTAGGTTTTTTTTTAATTTGCTGAGCCATGTGTCTTGACCAGAAAGAAAGCTGAACTACCAATGTAGCAAAAGTGAGGGGTATCCAATAGACAACCCACCTGATCCAACTGTGAGAAGATGATGGGAGAAGATCCCATTTCCTTTTGGTAGAGGAGAGGATCTCTTTGTGTACAGGTCTGAGAGACTGAATCTAGACAACTGGGCTGATGGCTTGATGGCTTGATGGCTGATGGCAAATTATATATGATACTTCCTCTTTGGGTACTTGACACCTTACCCTCCTAGCTTAGGAATATGGTAGGAGGAATATCTGTTAGAGTTTTCTACCACATGGGTAGGGCTAGTTCTTTTCCTTAAAATGTATTGAGACCATCCTCATGAAAGAAAAAGCCAGAGGGAGCACCAGCTTCTTCCCAATGCTTCACTATTGGATCACCATGGGCAATTCAAAGCAGGGAAGCCACACTCCACTGAATATCTTTTCCCTTCCATGGCTAAGTTACCCAGAATTTGTTAGTTATTAAATAGAACTTTGCTGTTAGGTCAGGTTTTAGTCATGTCTGACTTTGTGAACCCATTTGGGGTTTTCTTGACAAAGACACTGGAGCGGTTTGTCTTTTCCTTCTCTGGTTCATTTTACAGTTGAGGAAACTGAGGCAAACAGGGTGAAGTGACTTGCTCCAGGTCACACAACTAGTAAGTGTCTGAGGCTGAATTTGCATTCAGGAAAAGGAGTCTTCCTGACCCTAGTCCTAGGACTTTATCCACCGCACCACCTTGCTACCCATTAAATGAAACAGCATATCTTATTTCATCACAACTTGGAACCTAAACTACCAGGGGACTGGCTTAATTAAGACCTGACCTCCAACAGTAGCACCTGAGTTCCAGTGGCTTATTATTGCTACCGCAGTATGCCAAGTGTGACATGCAGCTTACATATGTGTTATGCCAATGTTCTTTTTCTTTGAGGGGGGAAGTCAGGGCAATTGGGGTTAAGGGACTTGCCCAAGGTCACACAGCTAGTAAGTGTGTCAAGTGTCTGAGGCTGGATTTGAACTCAGGTCCTCCTGACTCCAGGGCCAGTGCTCTACTCACTGTACCACTTAGCTGCCCCTATGCCAATATTCTAATACTCTGATGTATCTATGATCTCATTGATATAAGTATTCTCTCCAACAATGTATCTCATAATCTACCCGTTCCTGCCCATCTCGTGCTGGTCTCATCCATGTTTTCCCATGAATCTGCCATAGAGCAATGTGTTGGGGTCTTTTCTCCCATCATCTTGTCATTTTGTGGAGTTGGATTAGATAGGTTGTCCATTGGATAACTCATATTTTTAGAGAGCTGCCTAGGGGTGATGCAGATTTAAGTGTCTTGTACAAATTCATACAGACAGGATGTGTCAGAGTTAGGATTTGAACCCACGATTTCTTGACTCTGAGCCTGGCTCGCTATCATGTTGTCTCTTTCATGTTGTCTTTCTTGTCCATTAATAATCAATAAACAGTATGAGACAGTAATCTAATGGAAGCCATTTGATTAAGTAGAAACTTGGAAATTTTATTTCTAATTTTTAAAAAATCTATTAGATTAGACTTGGAAATTTTGTTAAAATACTTTCAGCAAAGTAAATATTTTGAAGCAGTCTCTAAAGCAAGTATCTTGTCCCCAGATTCATTTTTAGTTGTCTCCAGAAATAAAAGATAAACAGAATTACAGCAAATTACTGAGAACTCTACATTTTATCAGAAGTTATGATTTCTGTATTTTAAAGATAATTACTTGTATTACCCCTAGCCTGGGCACTCTACGGGTCCTGTCTTCACACAGAATGGGTTCAATTCTGGAAACTTGAACCAAAGGAAGTAATTTCCTTTCTTTGATTTACCGCCACTCTTTGCCCTCCCCCTACCTTAGCCAGAGGGGAAATATCCAAAATAAAGCGTAGATGTAGCACATGTCTAGATTTACCTAAAAGTGAGTAATAAAGCCCCAACATCTGCTCAGGCACTCGACATGCTAACAACATATCAGGTATGGGAGTGCCTTTATTTTACCTGCATAGAAAATTATTAAGATACAAAGGACTCACAGAAGCCCATGACCACATAGAGAAACACAAACAACATTCAAATAGCCCACTAGACTTCCCCCATAAGGTGAGTATACTTTGAGGGGACTCTTGGTCCTTTCTAGTGGGTCTGCGTTGCCTGAGGGACTCATAGCAACAGTGGTATTGGAAAGTTTGAGATCTCTTCACAGAATCACAGAATTTCACCGATGAAGGGGGCTTCAGCAGTCATCTAGTCCTCTCCACGCATGAAAATCATCCTGCTAGGGACATACCTGAGAACCGGTGATCCAGCCTCTGCTCAATGACCTCCAGAAAGGAGGAAATCATCACCTCTTTAAAGGTATCACCTTCTGCCTCTCGACAGTTAATTGTCTGATGACATCTGGGCTACATTTTCTCATTGCAGCTTCCCCCCTTAGTCTTGCTTCTGCCCTTTCAAACTAAACAGAAAAAAAGTCTCTTTTCCATGTGCCAGTCCTTCCTGTATTTGAAGATAGCACCTACACTCCCTGAGTCTTCTCTTCTTAGATTCCTTTAACCAGTCCTCATATTACATGGACTCAAGACCCTTTACCACCCTGACTGCTCTCCTCTGGACATACTCCAGTTTACCAATGTCCTTTCTAATGAAGCACCCAGAACAGAATATGATAGTGCAGATGGCAGAATACAGTGGGATCATCACCTCTATATTCCTAGAAGCTATGCTTTTTTTTTTTTAACACAGCTCAAAATTATGAGTTGCTTTGGTGGCCGCATTACCCTACTGATTCAGATTGCGTTTGAATTCCATTTGATGCCTCACCCCCAATCTTTTTTCAGGATGGCTTGTGTCTAACCATGCCTCCCTGATCTTATATTTGCGAAGCTGATTTTTTTTTTTGTAGCTAAATGCAAATCATTACATTTTTTCCAAATTAAATTCCGTATTCTTACGTCAGCCTGGTAAGATCTCTGTGGATCCTGACTCTATCATCCTGTGCGTTAGCTGTCTCTTTTACCCGCCTATCACTGCTAACCTGAGGATTGTAGTTGGTTTTGGTTGGGCCCTGATGCCAATAGCACTAAGACCTGAATGCCGTACAAAGTTCTAGAATGAAGAAGTACCCCAAAGGCTTTAACTAGGTGAGAGAAGGAAAACAAAGCTAAAGTGGAGGGAGGGAAGAATGGTACAAAAAAATCAGGTTATAAACTAGATGAAGCAGCCTCGGCAAGCCTCACATTCCAGATGGGATTTACAATGAACATTCTCAGAATTTTGTTGTTGTTTAGTTATTTCAGTTGAGTCTAGGGTTTTCTTGGAAGAGATACTGGAGTGCTTTGCCATTTTCTTCTCCAGCTCATTTTACAGATGGGAAAACTGAGGGAAACAGGGTTAAGCGAATTGTCTGGGGTAACACAGCTAGTAAGTATCTGAGGTCAAATTTGATCTTAGGTCTTTCTGACTTCAGACCTCTATCCACTGTGCCATCTACCTGCCCTTGTCCTCAGAATACTGCAGTGGTAATCGAACTTTTACTGAAACTCATCAAAAGATACAAGAATCAAAGATAAGCAGTACAAAATCAGAACCCAGTAACAGCCAGCAGACAGACCATTCGTCCCTTTCACTCTTCCCCCTGCTTTTTCTACTTCCTTCCTTCTCTTCTCTCCCTTTCGCCTCACAGACTGGTATATTTTGCGTCCCAATAGCATCAGCTGGTGGAAGGTCAGGGACTTGCTGGGTCAGTGGAGCAAAGATACCTTCTCCCTGTGATTACTTTTTATCCCCCCCCAAAGCTCGGTGCCCCATCAGTCCAAGGGTTGTATAGGCAATTGTCAAAACAGGACCTATGTGCCTTGGGGCTGTATGTCTCTGGACATCTGGACATTCCTTCTCCCTACTACAGTGGGTTTTGTTCAGACCCTGCTGCAAACACCGGTAAGACCTGATTGCTCCATACAGAAGTAGAATGAGGAAATAGTCCCAAGGCAACTGAAAGAAATGCCCAGAAAAGCCCAGAAAAACAGGATTATAAACTAGGGAAAGGAGACAGCCTAGAGATGTCTAGCTCAAAGTCATGTGGACTTTTCTTGACAACTTCCCACGCTACTCCTAGAGCTGACTTGGGATCCAGATTTTGGGGATAAAAGCAGTTGAGTGGAGGAGAGTGTCTTCGCTCCTCTGATTTGGTGAGACTCTCACCTTGTGCAGGCTGCTGCTGTTGAGAGCTGGGATGAGCTTCTTTGTGAGGGTGGTGGAAAAGAGAGAGAGAGAGAGAGAGAGAGAGAGAGACAGACAGAGACAGAGAGACACACAGAGACATAGAGACAGAGACAGATACAGAGACAATCACAGAGACAGAGACACAGAGACAAAGAGAGACACAGAGACAGAGAGAGACACAGAGATGGAGAGAGAGAGAGAGAGAGAGAGAGAGAGAGAGAGAGAGAGAGAGAGAGAAGGAAGGAAGGAAAGAAGGAAGGAAGGAAGGAATAGACAGAGGGAGCCAGAGAATAACAAAAAGACAGACAAAGAGACAATGACAGACACACACACACAGATGGACAAACAGACAAACAGACAGAGAGACAGAAAGATATAGAGACAGAGACAGAGAGAGTTAGGCCATCCAATCAGTTCTGAATCCATTTAATGGCATTATCTTCTAATTCACTTCTCTCCATTTTCTACAGGTATGATAGGAGATACTTTATTGAATGCTTTACTAAAGTCTCTGTCAACTATACAGCATCCTTCTGATTGTTAGAAATCCTGTCCCTAAAAATAAATAGGTAAATAAATTAATGAATAGGTAGATAAATCAGTGAATAAGGTTAGTTGACATGACCTGTTCTCGAGGAAGCCATGTTTATTCTTTGCAATCACTACTTCCCTTTCTACATGTTCACAAATATTCTCCTTAACTCTAGAATTTTCCCAAAGTCAAGTTTATTTGACGATAGTTTACAGACTCCACTTTCTTTCCTTTTATGAAAATTGGAACATTTTCACTTCTCCAATCTTTTGGTCTAGCTCAAACAACGGCATCTGCCATTTCTTTCAGGACCTGGGCAAGGTGACTTAAACTGATTTCAGGCGACTAAGTACTCTCTAAGTCTAATCTATCTTGAGTATCAGCTCCCTCTTAGTCATTTTCTGTCCTTTCTATGCCAAGGTCACCCTCTTTGGCAGAGGAAACAAGGGGAATAAGAGCAGAGCCGTTCTGTCTTCTCTGCATTTTCAGTTCTTGCCATCCCATTCACCCCATGCAAAGATCCTCTGCTTTCTTGGATCCTCCTTTTTCTCCCACTACAGCTAAAAACCAGACAAATCGAACCTACCCTTTTTTAGTTTGCTGCCCAAGCCTCAGCTCATTCCCAGATTCAGCACCTCCGACACTATTTTTATAGGACTCTTTGTTGCAGCTTCTGTTAACTATCCTTGTTTCCATTTTCTGTATTTTTCTTTTAAAGACTTAGGCTAATTAGTGACTTTCCTGTGCATCTACATCCGTCTCTTCAGACAAAGCACATTTTCCTACTAATTTCTTATCTTTTTGCCCTTTCCCCATGTTATTAATATTTCTTCATCCTTTGGTTGACAATTTTTTTTTTCTCTAAGAAGCATGCTGCTGAAGAAATCTCACTCTAGGATACCAAATCCCGAATTCTCCAATACAGAGATGAATTGGCAAGAGCTGGTGTTGTTGCCCAGGAAATTGCCCTTCTCTGGCTAAAAGGCTAGATTCCGGTATCTCCCTGACTAGGGAATTCAATTCAAAAATCCCCTCTTCTTTACAGAGACTGATTCAGTCCTTGAACTCTATGGCCACATGCAAGTTCATTGTCTAGCACTGCAGAATCTGAGTCTTCGCTATCCATCACACGCTCCTGGGGAGGGACAGAGGAAGAGACTCTTTCCCTGAAGCCTAAAAGGAAGGTCATTTAAGTGCCCTCAGCTGCGGAAGCTTAAGGAAGAGGAAGGGAAATGCCATCAGCTCATTTTTAGAGGAAGGGTGGCTCTTCTGAGAACATCTCTGCCCTATCCACTCAGCCGCCAATCACCTGGGAGGCCAGTCACCGGAACCAAGAAGAGGAGTTTTCTGTGTCGTCTCCACAAGGTGTCAAGCTTATGTCTACATCCATTGGGGGTGCCCTTTGAATAAAGGAGAACACCCTTTAATATCAACAAATTGCTTGGGGCTGTCTAATTAGGGACTCGCTTGACCACCTCTCCTTACTGAAATCACCCAAACTACAGAATTTAACATTGATTCGGCTACTCAGCCATCAAGCTCCAAAGCACCTTTGGAGAGGAAGTGCATTCTGAGTCACATATGCCAGGGCCGTGTCTTTGAGACACTTTCCTCTATCACAGTGGGCCTCTACAGCTTAAGGATGCCAAGAGTTTGCAGGGAACACCACAAATTTAACTTCGCAGCCACTGAGTCCTTGTCTTGTAGTTGTCTGGACCCATTCCAATGACTGCAGTAATTGATGTACATTGGAGTCAGGCTGTGCTTTTTTTTTTTTTAATTGGAAATCATTCCTGTTCATTTCAGTTCAACAAGCATTTATTAAGCACCTGCTGGGTGCTCTATGGCCACAACCTTCTTGCATATGGCCACGGAGTTTAAGGGTGGGATTGCTGAATCACAACCTCCTCTGCAGAAAAGAGGAGATTTTTAATTGAATTCTCCAGAGCAGTCTGGATGCAAAGTGGTGATAGAGAGGCAAAAACTGAAACAGCCCCAGACCTCCATACCAAGGGAAGACGACATGTATACCTACAAGAAAATGCAAAACATTGCGTGTCTCTAGTTGTGTGGCCTCAGCAGACAATACCAGAAACGGAAAAATCAGTTAAGTCTACGGGTATTTATTAATTGCCTACTATGTGCCCTTGCTGAGGGCTGGAAGCGCTTTAAACGTAAAATTGCGTGCACTTTGCAATAGAAGTTGCTCCTCGGTGCACGGTCTAGCGCCTCTATGCCAACGCTGTGTAATAATGCACTGGGATATATACAGGCAGAAAGAAAAAGTCAAGGGAGGTAGCCGACACTAGTGGTGCGCAGTGCGCATGTGCCTCGGCGCCTCCTCACAGTCCCGCATCGCCGCTCAGCACTCCTCCGGGCCGCGAGGGGGCGCTCGGCCCAGCCCCGTCCCGGGCCGGGTCTCCCCTCCCACTCCTCCGAACCCCCGGGCCTTTCTCTGCCCTCCTCCTTCCCCTCCCCCGTCCCTCCGCTTTCCGTTCGCCGCCTGCCCCGCCCCCGTTGCCCCTGGCGGCTCTTTGTTGACTTCCGGGAGCTGGGGCGCGCGCTCTCCCGCGGATGCCCGGAGCCGCGCCATGGGGACCGTGGGGGCCGCCGACGAGGAGGACGGGGCGCAGCCTTAGACCGTGCAGAGCCGCCCCCGACATGGGGGAGCCCGAGGAGCTGGTGCCCGGTGAGCGTCGCCAGGGGGCCGTGGCCGCGCCCCCCACTCCAATGTGCCCTTCCCCTCCCCCGGCTCTCCGTTCCGCTTCGAGGAGGGCCCGGGGGTGACGGTTGGCTTGGGACGGACGCGGGGAGGAGGGTCTGGTGTCGGGGATGGGGTAAAGGCCCCGAGGCTGGAGATGTGGACGAGGCCTAAGGGGGCAAAAGTAATAAGCCCCAAGCCACTTCCGTCCACAGCAAGGTATAAGGTCCTTTTGGGGAGCCCCCCAGGCCCACCTGTGGGAAGCGTGACATCCTTTTCGATCAGCCCAGAGAGGGTCGGGTGATGCCCAGAGTCACACAGCTGCTTAGCTGCCCCAGGGGCTCCTCTTTACCAGCCTCCCAGGGGTCCTTGAAGGATGGGTCCCTCGTGGTTTGGCCTCCAGTAGTAATAAGTGAGCGCTTAATGTTCTGGGTTGGAGTCAGGCTGTGCCTTTGTTGGTAAGCATCAGTTCTACCAGCATCTATTCGGCACCTGCTGGATGCAACGTGGGGATACAGACACAAAATACTGAAACCGCCTCCGACCTCGAGAAGTTTGTAGTCTGTCCTGGGGGAAGACAACACGAACACCGATGAGTCAGTCCTAAACACAGGTTAAAGAAATATCCTCTAATGTTGAGAATGGGAATTGGGGAGCGAGAACAGCCGGGGGAATCATTTATTTAGGATCTTATCCAAAGCCCTGCCAGTTTTTTGTGAATGTTATAAGCTATGTTTTTGTTTTGTCTTTATACATACACCATATATATATATATATATACGCACACACACGATATATATATATATATATACACGCCCATACACACTCATATGGTCCCAGTAATTGGGATTGTTTGGGCCAAACAGGTTTAAAAAGTATTTGTTAAGAGGGTGTAATATTCAGTCAGTGTTATAATTGATAATTTGTTCAATGGATTCTATCAGATGAAATATTGGGGTTTGGGTGGTAATGATAGCGAAGGCAGGGTTATGTGGATGAGAGAACCTGATCGTCACTGGCAAGAACCCGGGGTCACCTACTAAAGAAGGTATGTGTCTTCTGGAAGGGATCTTGGAGATCTATTCCAAATGCCCTCAGTTTACAGCTAGGACTCCGAAGTCCAGAAGGGTGAGTAGGGGGATCAAGGCTATAAGGCCTTAGTCACTTTCTTCTACACCATCTGCCTGCTCAGATTTTGGAACAGTAGTTGGGTTAGTAGATTGTCAAAACAGGAGTCTGTAATTCTGCATTTCTCTCTTTAAGACTCTCTGAATTTTCTTTTTTTTTTTTAATTTAGAAGAGTATTTTTTACATTTTATTTATTTAATATTTTAGTTTTCCACATGGATTTCCACAAGATTTTGAGTTACAAATTTTCTTCCTATTTCTCTCTGAACTTTCTGAGCCTCTTCAACCCCTCCTGTATCTTGAGCTTCCTATCTGTAAAGAGGACCTTACTGTTCTCACTGATCTCAAGACGATGGTAAATAAAACGATTTTTTGGCAAGCAAATTATTGAAAAATAGAGTATGACTTTCTAATCACAGTAGAGACACAGGGCAGCTAGGTGGCCAGATTGCCAGTCGAGGAGTAAGGAGGACTCATCTTCTTGAGTTCAAATCTGGCTTCAGATACTTACCAGTAGTGTGACTATGGGCAGTCACTTAACCCTGTTTGACTCAGTTTCCTCATCTGTAAAATGAGCTGGAGAAGGAAACGACAGACTACTCTATTATCTTTGCCAAGAAAACCCCAAGTGGAGTTATGAGGAGTCATACATGACTGAAACAACTAAAGATCAACAGAGAGGAATAAAAATTGAAACTGGAAGTCTGTGTTTGAAATTCCTGTTAAGTTATTGAAAATTCTTTAACTTCATGCAACAGCTTGTATGCTGTTCTGTCTTCACATTGATCTTTGCCCATTATCTTTGAAATGGAGAAATCTCTGACTTCCCTAATCTACTTTCCCTTCTATTTTTATTTCTTGTCTCCTGTGTATTGGTGTCTCTTTTCTCTCCTCAGCCTTGCACATGATTGGAAGGGTCCAGTCTTTTTATTCTGTTTAATTTTTGGCTTAAATAGTAATTCACAATTTTATATGTACTTAACACAAATGAACTGAAGATTTAAAAATAGGGTAATATAAGTTCAGATAGTGAAGAGGATTAGGGGAAAAACATATATAACCATCTATTTTATTATTTAGCCAACAAGCATTTATTAATTGTGTACTTACTTTGCATTTATTAAGTGCTTACTGTGGACATAAGGAAAGGTAAAACAAGTTCTTGCCCTTAAGCTCACATTCTAATTGGGGTTGGGGAGACAACTTGTGAAAAACTAGGTCAGTACAGCACAGAATATAGGGAAGATAATCTCAGAGGGAAGGCACTAGGACTTGGGGGGACTGAGAGAGTCTTCCTTGAAGCCTAAGGTAGGAGTTGAACTGTTAGTCAATAAGCATTTATTAAGTGCTTATTATATGCCAGACAATATGCTGAGTACTGAGGACACAAAGGCAAAAGACAGTCTGTTTTCAAGGAATTCAGAGTATAATAGGGAAGACAACAGGAAAACAACTCTGCACAAATAAGATTACACAGGATGAACTGGAGATAATCAGTAAAGGGAAGGTGCCGATATTAAAGGGTATCAGGAAAGGCTTCTCATAAGAGGTAGGATTTTAGCTTAGACTTGAAGAAAGCCAGAGAAGCCAGGAGGAGAGATGTGGAAGTGTCTGGTGCAAGGAACAGCAAAAACGCCAAAGTCATGTGATCGAAGGTGGTGGGGAGTAAGGTATAATAAGATTGGACAGGTTTGAGGAGGCCAGGTTGTGAAGAGCTTTGCATGTGAAACAGAGAATATTTTATTTGATCCTAGAGGGAGTAGGGAGCTACTGGAGTTTATTGATTAGTAGGTGACATGGTCAGACCTGTAACTTGGGAAGATCACTTTGACAGCTGAGTGGAGGATGGACTGGAGCAGGTAGAGACTTGTGGCAGCTCGACCAACCAGCAGGCTCTTGTAATAGTCCAGGCATGAGGATGTCAAGACCTGCGTGAGTTGGAGTTGGGGTGAAAGTCTCAGAGGAGAGAAGGGGGCATAAACAAGAAATGTTCTGAAAGTAAAATCTCCAGGCATTGGCAATAGATTATAATATGGTAGGTGAGAGGCAGCAGTGAGTCAAGGATGACATCTGTGTTGAGAGTCTGGACAATGGGGAGGATAGTGTTACCATTGACAATATTAGGGAAATCCAGAAGGGAGGAGTTTTTTTGGGAAACATTTTTGGACATGTTGAGTTTAATGTCAAAGGGACATCCAGTTGGAGATGTCTAATAGATTATTTTATACAAGTCTGGAGGTTAGGAGAGAGGTTAGGGCAGGATAAGCAGATCTGAGAATCATCAGCATAGAGGGAACCGAATCTGAGGGAGCTGTTGAGATAACCAAATAAAATAGTGTAGAGGGAGAAGGGAAGAAGAACCAGAACAGAGCCCTGGGAGACAGAAACCTGTCGTCAGTGGGCATGACAACAGATGAAGATCCAGCAAAGGAGACAGAAAAGAATCAAGTGGGAGGAGAACCAGGAGAGATCAGAGTGACAAAGACCCAGGGAAATGAGAACATCCAGAAGAGGATGATCAAATGTTCATTTGTCCAAGGTCAAGATCCTTCTTGACCTTTGAGGATTTGGGAAAAAAATTAGATTTAGCAATTAAGAGATCATTAGTAACTTTGGAGAGAGTAGTTTCAGTTGAGTGATAAGGTTAGAAGCCAGACTGTAGATAGTTAAGAGAGTGAGAGGAAAAAGAGTGGTGGAATTGATTATAGACTTCTCAAAGAGTTTAGCTACAAAAGGGAGAAGAGATCTTCGTCAATAATGAGTGCAGATTGACAGAACAAGTGAGCATTTTTTTTGAAATGGGGGAGACATGGACATTTTTGTAGTCAGTAGGGAAAGCAGCCATTAGACAAGGAAAAAAGGAAGATCAATGGGAAGGTGAGGTTGATGGAAGGGGCAATCTGCTGAAGAAGATGGGATGGAATGGGGTCATTTGCGCACAGGAAAGAATTTGCCTTGTCAAGAAGGGCCACCTCTTCGTATGAGACAGGGTAAACGGAGGTAGTCACAGAAGGTATCTGGGTGATGTGAGATGAGGAGAGGAAAAGAAGGAGTTCTTGGCAAATGACCTCAGTTTTTTTCTCAGCAAAATCTGAGGCAAGGTTTTTGGTGCTGGGAGTAGGGTAGGGAGAGGTAGATATGGGAAGTTTGAGGAGGGATGTCAAGGTTTGGAAGAGATGCTTTGGTTGTTGAGGGTGGAATGAAGTCCAGGAACCACAAGATTGGAGTTTCTAGACAGGGTCATTGAGGGAGAGGTACCTCTCAAGGACCAGAGTACTAGAGAGGGTTGAGCCATCTGGAATGAATTCATGGACTCAAGCATTCTTTAAGTCAAGGTGACAGGTCCAGAGGCAGAGCCAAGATGGTGGCTGGAAAGCAGGGACTAGCATGAGTTCCCCACCGAGTCCCTCCAAAAACCTATAAAAAATGGCTCTGAACCAATTCTAGAACTGCAGAACCCACAAAATAGCAGAGGGAAGCAGGGCTCCAGCCCAGGACAGCCTGGATGGTCTCTGGGTGAGGTCTATCCCGCACAGAGCGCGGAGCGCAGCAGAGCAGAGCCCAGCTTGGGCGGCTCGGACCAACCAGACCAAGAGCCAGGCGGAGCAGGCCCTAGTGCCCTGAATCAGTGAGCTGTGGCAGTTGCCAGACTTCTCAACCCACAAACACCAAAGACAACAGAGAAGGTTAGTGGGAAAAGCTGTGGGAGTGTAAGGAGTTTGAGGTCCAGCCACCGCCCCGGGGGCAGCAGAGGTGGGGCAGCTATAGAACTAGAGCTGCAGTTGCTTCTGGCCCCAGGCCCACCTGGTGGGAGGAATTAAGTGGCGGATCAGAGCAGGAGTGAAGAGCCTGTTGAAGATCTAAGTCTAGTCCAGGTTGGGAATTCTTGGGGAAGGAGGAGTGCTGGTGTGGCAGAGCTGGCGCATCCCCCCAAGCTTGGAACATAGTTCTCTTAACTCTACAAGCAGTCATACCCCGCTAAAAAAACTCAAGGGTCAAGTTAGTTGGCTGGGAATATGGCCAGGCAGCGAAAACACACCCAGATTCAGTCTCAGACTTTGGAAGCTTTCTTTGGTGACAAAGAAGACCAAAACATACAGCCAGAAGAAGTCAACAAAGTCAAAGAGCCTACAACAAAAGCCTCCAAGAAAAACATGAACTGGTCTCAGGCCATGGAAGAGCTCAAAAAGGATTTGGAAAAGCAAGTTAGAGAAGTAGAGGAAAAATTGGGAAAAGAAATGAGAAGGATGCAAGAAAACCATGAAAAACAAAAGGATACCCAAAAAAATACTAAAAAATATACTGAAGAAAACAACACCTTAAAAAATAGACTAACTCAAATGGCAAAAGAGCTCCAAAAAGCCAATGAGGAGAAGAATGCCTTGAAAGGTGGAACTAGCCAAATGGAAGAGGAGGGCCAAAAGACCACTTTAGAAAGTATCACCTTAAAAATTAGATTGGAGCAAGTGGAAGCTAGTGACTTGATGAGAAATCAAGATGTTCTAAAACAGAACGAAAGGAATGAAAAAATGGAAGACAGTGTGAAATGTCTCATTGGAAAAACCACTGACCTGGAAAATAGATCCAGGAGAGATAATTTAAAATTATTGGACTACCTGAAAGCCATGATCAAAAAAAGAGCCTAGATATCATCTTTCAAGAAATTATCAAGGAGAACTGCCCTGATATTCTAGAGCCAGAGGGTAAAATAGAAATTGAAAGAATCCACAGATCGCCTCCTCAAATAGATCCCAAAAAGAAAACTCCTAGGAATGTTGTCGCCAAATTACAGAGCTCTGAGATCAAGGAGAAAATATTGCAAGCATCCAGAAAGAAACAATTTGAGTATTGTGGAAACATAATCAGGATAATCCAAGATCTGGCAGCTTCTACATTAAGAGATTGAAGGACTTGGAATACGATATTCCGGAGGTCAATGGAGCTAGGATTAAAACCAAGAATCACCTACCCAGCAAAACTGAGTATCATGCTCCAAGGCAAAATATGGACTTTAAATAAAATAGAGGACTTTCAAGCTTTCTCAGTGAAAAGACCAGAGCTGAGTAGAAAATCTGACTTTCAAACACAAGAATAAAGAGAAGCATGAAAAGGTAAACAAGAAAGAGGAATCATAAGGGACTTACTAAAGTTGAACTGTTTTGTTTACATTCCTACATGGAAAGATGATGTGTATGATTCATGAGACCTCAATATTAGGGTAGCTGAAGGGAATATGCATATATATATATATATATGTTTATGTATACATATACGTATATGTGAGTGTGTATGTATGTATATATGTATGTGTGTATATATATATGTATAAAGAGAGAGAGAGAGAGAGAGAGAGAGAGAGAGAAAGCGCGAGAGCGAGAGAGAGAGCGTGCACAGGGTGAGTTGAAGATGAAGGGAAGATATCTAAAAGAAATAAAATCAAATTAAGGGATGAGAGAGGAATATATTGAGAGAGGGAGATAGGGAGAGATAGAATGGGGTAAATTATCTCGCATAAAAGTGGCAAGAAAAAGCAGAAGAGAAGAGAAGGCAGGTGAGGGGGAATGAGTGAATCTTGCTCTCATTAGATTTGACCTGAGGAGGGAATACCATACATACTGAATTGGGTATTTTACCCCACAAGAAAAAAGGAGGAAGAAGATAAAAAAGGGAGAGCAGAGGTGAGGGAGGAGGTAGTCAAAAACAATCACTTTCGGAAGGGGACAGGGTCAAGGGAGAAAATTCAATAAAGGGGGATAGGTTAGGAAGGAGCAAAATATAGTGAGTCTTTCACAACATGAGTATTGTGGAAGGGTTATACATAATGATACGAATGTGGCCTATGTTGAATTGCTTGACTTCTTAGGGAGGGTAGGTGGGAAGGGAAGAGGGGAGAGAATTTGGAACTCAAAGTTTTAAAAACAGATGTTCAGAAACAAAAACAAAAAGTTTTTGCATGCAACTAGAAAATAAGATACACAGGCAATGGGGCGTAGAAATTTATCTTGCTCTACAAGAAAGGAAGGGAAAACGGGATGGGAGGGGAATGGGGTGACAGATGGGAGGGCTGACTGGGGAAGAGGGCAACCAGAATATACACCATCTTGGAGTGGGGGGGTGGGTAGAAATGGGGAGAAAATTTGTAATTCAAACTCTTGTGAAAATGCTGAAAACTAAATATATTAAATTAAAAAAAATTCAAAAAAAAGTCAAGGTGACAAAGATTTATTATGCTTTTCAGTGGGCAAGAGATCTTAGGGAACCTGCAACCTTAGAGGGCTACAGTTAATTAGGTGATTCAGTGGGGAATTAGGGAGTGGTCAGTTCTTAAAGGAACATGCACTTTTTGTATCTATTGTGCAGATATTTTACCCAGAGCTCACTGGGAAATAGCCCAAAGCGGGGCTACATGAAGGTGTGGTTTTGGGCCTGAAAAGTCACTAAGTCAGCTGTCAGGGCTGACTGGGAAAGACCCGGACTGCTTCCATCAATGTCTTGTTAGACAAGATAAATTTAAGGGAGGATACATACGTCTAGGTCTAGCATGCATATGATAGGTCAGTGAGTAGTAAATATCTCTATGACCCAGTACACAGCCAGTTCAGCCAGTACACAGCTGGTTCAAACTAATAAATTCTATAGGTACAGCTGGCCACTGTATCAAGATGAGAGATAACCTTTTTCCAGGGCATGCTATCCTGTTTTGCTAGAGAGAAACTGCTAGGGACAGTGTTTTGAGGCTAGGGAGAGATGTGATTTTGGATCTGGAGTCCAAGCACAGGCACCCAAGCACCCCATCATGGTGAGTGGATAATGAGCTAATTAAAGAGGTATAAAAGGATTGCCTTGCCATAGCGAGGTCCCAGTTAAGTTTATGTAACAAAAAGTTGTAGTGGACCCAGTCAGAACAGTTCGATGTTTTTCTCCATCTTTGTTAGTAGCATGTATGTAGGAGTGAGGGCAGTGGATGGTAGGAGCCATCCAAGGTGGAGGATTTCAGGGAGAGATTGTTGACACTTTAAGGGGCAAGGGCAAAAGAAGAGAAAAACGTGGAGTTCAACTGGTTCACCAAAGTGCCATAGCTGGTGCAAGGATGATAGCTTTGGAAAGGACTGAGAGGTGAAGGCATTGGAGTTTGGAGTTGCAAGGCTTAGGGAAAGGTCAAATGACAATTTGTGATAGATAAGGGAATTACAGAGTTGATGAATATTGAAATGAGTGATGGGTGATGACAAAATCAAGAGTATGGCCATATTTGCATGTGGGTAAGGTGGAATGGAGGAGTGGATCATAGGAAATATAGTAAAGGTGAGGAATTGTAAAGTTGTGGTGTTTGAGGGAGCATCTGCATGTATGTTGAAGTCTCCTAGTATTAGGTAAAGAGTTGAGGAGGAGACAAAGACTGAAGGCACTGAACGAGTTGAGGAAAGAAGGAGAGCATCCTAGAGGTTGGTAGACAACAACTACCAGAATTTTCACTAGGTGGTAGATATGGACAGAGTGAATCTCAGAGGATGAGAGTTTACTGAGTGGTGATAGTAGGAGAAGAACCTGGAAGTGGTAATGGGGAGCAAGGACTATTCCAACTCCCCCATCTCAGCCAGTGAGTGGGCAGGTGGGAGCGAGGGAAAGTACAGTCAGTGAACAGGGATACTTATCAGGAGGGATGTTCGCTGTTGTTAGTGAGATGGAAGAAGTGGGAAAGGAAAAGATTAAAGGTGAAAGCAAGTTTGTTACCTATGGAGCATTCCAGAGAGTACAGTGGAAGGCATAAGTAGCTTTAGAGTGGGACATTGGAGGGAAGGGTTGTTTTATGACACTCTGAATGTTAACAATCAGGTCAGTGGTTACATTTACCAAAGAATCTTGTATGATCTTAATGTTTGCACAAGAGACTCCTTGTTGAAGAGGGAGCCTTTATGACCATTTTGTTCTACTGAAACAAATGCTTTCTTACTTATATGAAGAAAGATGTATGTTGTGCAGAATCCTTTGTGAAAGCTTGACTGTTTTCTTTTCATATTTTGATCAATGATACTTTCAGAATGCATGAATCATTCTCATAAAGATTCTATAAAGAGAGAAAGGCCTGTTGGTCAGTAGTTACTGACGTTTTCTAGAAAGCTTATCTTTTTTTGGATTTTAATATTATCCATATTTTCCTCCATTTTCTTGTTGTCTTTCCTCTCATTAGTGTCCTGTAAAGGAATCCTTTAGTGCTGTCAAGCCAAATGGAAAGATAGTATAACCACCAGCACAGATTTCTTCAGTGTATGCTTGGTTTAGTCCAGCTGTTTTTCTCAATTTTACTGTATTTAGAGCTTTCTTCTTAGTATAGTGTATCGGGTACTAAATTGTTAAAGTCTAGAATTATGCTGCTTCTATCACCAATGATGAAAATGGATCATTATAGAAATGTTGACAAACTTGTTCCATATTACTTCTATTTTGTTTCCTACTGCTAGCATCATCCGTGTATGCTTTTTGTTAATATGGCTGAATAGATCCTTACATCAAAGCTTTCTCTAGACCTGTTTTTCCTTTTGCTCCTTAGGATGATGTGTGGTGCAGGGTTCATATGGAAATAGGATTCCCCCTATAGATGATGAGTTTCTTGACATGCTCCATTCATGGATGATAATGTGCTGTCTTCATGAAGCCTAGAATATCACAGGGCTTCCAGGGGGTTGGCTTAGTAGCCCAAAGCTATTGGCTTAACAATCCGTGCAGAAAAAACTAAGTGGATGCATAATGCCTATTGTCCGGATTGCAACATGTAGTTGGATGGCCAGTCCTTTGAATTAGTACATGAATACATACATTTGGTCTAGGCATTACAGATGGACAGTGAGTTGGACCCAGAAATGAATATGAAGGAAAGAATGGAAGATTACATTTCAGGAATTATGTAATACTTTTATCTATTTCAAGCTGATCCTTAGTGCAAAAGTGCATCTTTTCAGCACCTACATCCTCCCTGCAACTCTATAGCTGAAGATCTCAGAACACACCAATTTCTGAGGAATGAAATTTTTGGTGACTCAAAGAGCAATAGAGAGATTCACGGTGGGTTCAAGCAGGCTAATAGTATGTTTCAAGTATTGAGACTATGGTCAGGAAATACAGTAATGGATATCACTGAAGAAATAAATGTACAGTCAGGAAAAGAGGCAGGCTGGTCATACGGCTAAGGGGAAAGCATGTAGCAGTTCTACTGTGAGAGCGCTCCACTTTCAACCATAAAATGTAAACAAACAAATAAAAAACTACAGAGGAAAGCTTCTAGCATTATTGGAAGGCCCGTAGAACACATAAAAATTGTATAAGAGAGAAGAAAGCATGGAGTTGATCTATATTGTGGAGGGAATACTCACTGATCCATTAAAGCACTGAAAAGCTGGAGTATTTTAGAGGAAGCAAACTATGTCTAGTATTGACATTTTCTTCTAGCCCTTTTGTTCATGTTATGCAGAACCAGGGTTTTGTGGAACATAGTTTGGGAAATGCTGGAATAGAAAACAGGTTACTCTTGCCTTTTGCAGGCTTTTTTTTTCTTTTTCGTGGTGGTTGTACTTTCTTTCCTGAAATGTGCAATCACATTGTGATCACTGCAAGGCTAGAGCCATTAAAGCTATATGGTTCCTTTACTTTTCATGTTCCTGACCTTTCCAGGTTCTCTATGTTAGAAAGTCTGTGGACATTTGTAAAATGTTACCTTGTCAGCTATTGATACCAGCTTTGGAAATTATGTCATCTCTGCTAATTAGGGTGTAAGGACAAGGCTTCCTCTGTCAAAGGGCTCCTGTTCCATGACCAAATCTTCAGGATTGAGGCTTCACTGGTACCATAGGATTAAAAATATGAGGCAATGGATATAAGAAAATATCAAGTAATAACTATTAAGTATCTTTTATATTCAGGCTCCTGTGTATTTGCTGGGAGTGGAGGTGGGGGAGAGATATAAAGATAGTAAGACATAATCCCATTTCTTGAGTTCTACAGTCTAGTTGCAGGGCTTGAAATGTATAAGTAACAAAATATTTTACGAGTTTGAAACAGTAATAGAAAGGGTGTCTTAGGGTAGCACATGCCTGTCAAAAGAATGACACAGATTATCATTGAAGCTCATGAAAGAGGGGTATCATTTCTGGCCAGAGAATTCAGGAGATGAAATGGGATGTGATTGTGGTGGAGAAGTCTTGGGTTAGTGATTTTGAAATCGTAGCTCAACAGAGACCCTTACTCTGTTAATAGGAAAATCAAACAAAATGACCCATTAGTGGGGATAAGTTCTAGAGCAGAGGTTCCTAATCTTTTCTTGTATGTCATGGAATCCTTTGACAGTGTGGTAAAACCTATGAACCCTTTCACAGAATGATATTTTTAAAGGCATAAAATAAAATACATGGAATTATAAATGAAACCAATTATATTGAAATAATTGACAAAAGTTATCTCTGTATGTATTTATACACACACATATAACAAGTACACACACACACATATATATGTATTTGTGTATGTGTATATACGTGCAGGCTAAGAATCCCTTACTGCTCACACATTGCATATTTATGGTAGATGGAGAAAACCCCACAATTGGTGCCTAAAAAACAATGTACTAATAAAAGATTGGTTTTTGTAGGTTACTGGCTCCCTTGGATTAGTATATTTCTTACATCCTCCCTGATTCAATAATAATGCGGTTCTAGGCTTTGTTTAGAGTTGTGGTTCTGAGGATTGTAGAGGTCGTGCTATTAAGTGTTGACATGGTTAGATCATACTAGAGTATTGTGCTGAGTGCTTGACACCACATTTTAGCAACAACTTTGATAAGCTGGAGAGAATAATCTGAAGAGTGCAACCAAGATGGTGAAGGACTGCCTCGTCCTATGAGGATCTTCTGAAAGCATGCTTATCCAGCAGAAGAGTCTGGTGTGGAGTCAAACATTTGAAGATTGTCTCACAAAAGATGGGATAGGCTTGTTCTGTTTGGCCTCATATGGTAGAATTAAGAGTATGGAGTGGAAGTTTCCAGGAGATAAACTTAAGCTGGTTTTTAGAAAGAGTTTCCTTAACCGTGGCAACCAGCTTCATGGGATAGTAGGATCTTTTGTGCTTGGAAGTCTTCAAGAAATCTGGATTAAACACTTAATATAGAAGGGATTCTTTTTGGGGGCCACTTTGGAGTAGATGGCCTCTAAGATCCCTTCCAGCTCTGAAATTCCCTGATTCTGTCAATATCAATAGATTTGTTCAAGAAAATAAATTTAAGTCATTATTAGAAGAATGAAGATATAAATAATATCTGAGCAGAAGAAACTAGGTGAGATAAAACCTGTGTGTGAGTGATTATTGAAGTATTTTTTGTTTGTTTTGATTTTGTTGAACAATGTAGTATAAATTCTAAAATAGAAATGTATACATATTTAAAGATTCAGGTGCTGTTTTCACTTTTGGCAAAAGCAAGTTTGCAGAAAATATTCCCAGCAGGTTCTGGTTAAGAAATGACATACCTGCATATCTGTCATGTGGAGATGAACATACTGCTCTTGTAACAGGTAAGTAAAACTTTGTATGGTGAGAATCAAATTTGGGAAACCTATTTTATTGTATTTATACTGTTGTAACCTGCTTTTAGCAATATGATGTATAAAAACCTAGAAAGAATAAGAGTGATGATTCACTTGACTGAAAGACTCCCCAAAGATTTACTTTAATCGTAAGTTCTGTTACTAAATTTAAAGTATGATTAATCTTACATACAGTTTTATAAGAGTAGATTTATTGGATTAGTAAGGTCATCTCTATAACATTAAAAAATGTTATTGTGTAGGAGTAGAAATTCTGTTGTGCCCCACGTAATTTAAACATAAGTAGGTATACAAAATAGCTTAAATACAGTGCTGTTTTTCCAAGTATGGCTTACTTAAAGGTAGGTGATCTTGTCTAACATTTTATGTTTAGGATGATCAGTTTTATTAATTTCCTCTTCTTTTTTCAGGAAATAATAAACTTTACATGTTTGGCAGCAACAACTGGGGTCAGTTAGGATTAGGATCAAAGACAACAATCAGCAAGCCAACTTGTGTTAAAGGTTTGTTTGCTTTTTTATTCTTTGCCCATTTAACAAGTAACTTACTAATAAACCATTAAAGTCCTGTTAGAGTCACTGTATTAGATGTTTACTTTTATTTTTTAAGTCTTATAAAATTATTACAAAATTAGTTTTTACTTTTTTCTTTAGTTGTGCAATATAACAAAAGTTTTAAGATCAACTTGAAAAAAAAAATTTTTTCCCTTTGTTGGGCCCTATGATTTCATCAGTGTGGGGAACACCTGGTGAGGAAACTTTTGAGCACCTTACAGCCTAGGAAAGTTGATTGAGGCACGGAGGTGTTTAATAACTTGAAATGGTTCCGAGGTCAAAATTGAGCCCACTTTTTCCTGTCTGTCCACTATACCATGTTGCCTCTCATGATTTTAATGTTAATTAATATTTAGAATTTTAATGTGTGTGACTTCAAGAAGTTATTATGTTTTAGTGCCTCAAATTCGGATTGACCTTGATGAGGCAGCTAGGTGGCATAGTGAGTGATGCTAGGACTGGAATCAGGAAGACCTGAGTTCAAATCCTGCATCAGACATTTCCTAGCAATGTGACCGTGGGCAAGTTACTCTGTCTACCTCAGTTGGGACTATTAATAGCACCTACCTCCCAGGATTGCTGTGAAGATTAAATGAGATATTTGTAACGTGCTTAGCACAGCACCCGGCATGTGATAGATGCTGTATCGATGCCATCATTATTATTCATTGTTGTCATCACCATCATCCTGACAATCACAGGAGCTGTACAGGTTTTTTTCCTTGTAGGATTCACTCCTTTTAAAAATTACTTATTTTGTAGAACTCCTTTCATCTGTTGCCTTACTCTAGAGCTTCAGCTCTTTCTTGCTAAAGGTTTGACATCAGATTCTATATAATTTTTAGTTATGCATATATATTATATAATTATATTACATGTTGCATATTATATATCGTATTATATATTGTATATTATATACTGTATATTATAAATTGATCTGACATGGTAAGACTTTAGTTAGATATCTGTCAACCAACAAGCGTTTATTAAGCACTTACTATGTTCTAGGCACTGTAATATATGGTCAGATATGTTAAACTAAGACAGCTTAAAAGACTAATGGTGATAGGGCTAGAAACAGGATTTTTTTAACGTGGAATTTCTTGTTTCAAATTGTAATTTTAATGTAAATTGTTTTTATGTCAATCCAAATTGAATTTTATATATTAGTCAAAAAAAGTAAACTCTTGAAAATACATAGTCAATAATAGACATTGTCTTTGTTATCGTATCTCTTATGGTGTGATAGGGGAGAAAATAGGCCAACATGAAATCAACTTAAGTAGTTATAGATTATAAAAGAATTAAAACAATCTAATGATTAGACAAAGGGAAACTGTTAATTGAGGAGAAAAGTAGATGATGGGTGGAAAATAGTCAGAAAAACAAACTTCGTTGAAGGATAAGGACTTCAGATTGAGGTTGAAAAGGGCAGTGAACTGATACACACACATATGTATAATGAGCCTTGGAAAAGGTCTTGGAAACAGAAGAGAGAAATATGAAGGACAGTTGTGTAGACTGACTTTTGGAACAAAGGCTACATATGTATAAACATACATACATATACACAAATATATATACACTCATACATATATGTGTGTGTATGTATATATTCTTGGCAATAATATGAAAAATAGGAGGATGATGGAAAGCTTTGAATGAATGAGAAGAAGAATGAAAACACATTCATTGGGGATCTGCTCTGTACTAAGCACTGGGCTAAATGCTAAAGCAACAAACAGAAAAAAGGTCAAACAGCCCTTGTTTTCAAAGAGCTTATTCTTGAATTTGAGGAGACAGTGCCTAAAAGCAAAGTAAGCTACAGGGGCAGAGAAAGTCCAGGAAGTCAGTTCTGAGGGTTTAACAGTGGGGTCAATGGTTAAGTTTTTTAGGCAGTTGAAGACAGTTCCCAGAAGTTTGTATTAGTGTAGAAGGTACTGAATTCATTGATAGACTATGAGTAGTATAATGACATTATTAAAGGAAAGTTATTTTTCTGTAAGCAAAAATGAATTTTCATTTGTCATAATCTGAATATTTTCATCATTTTTCTTAGCTTTAAAACCCGAAAAAGTAAAGTATGCTGCATGTGGAAGGAACCATACCTTGATATACACAGGTACAGTTATGTATATTATGCATAATTTCTTTTTTCTTTTTTCCTTATTTTTAAAATTTTATTTTAGACTCAAACACCAGAACACAAATACAGAATAGAGAAAAGAAACAAAAACAGATCGTAAACTTAAATATTAGAACTTTAATACAAAGTAAGAAAGGAAAAAAAAACATGTCATATACATAGCAGAACATGAGAGGATTCAAAATATGTAACAATAAATTTTCATTTCAAGAAAGTCTGCATGATAACTACTACATCGTGTGTTGAGAGTCATCCATCTTTTCTTTGCTTCCTTGTAAGTTTTCTTTTGTTCTCCTTTGCACACTGTTTTACTTTGTTCTTTTTTTTCCCTCCCCCCCCCCCCCCCGCCAGAAGCTACAATTAAGTGCGGATATATTTCTCTATAGATATATACATACACCTATACATGTATACATGCATATATAGACATATACTTTCCCAAACAAATTCTACTCCTGATCTTTGTTTTTATGTTTGTGCATATCTCGTTTCCTATCCCTGCTGCCACCCTTACTTTACTTTTACCTGGTACCTTGCCCTTCTATTATTTGCCTACCCCACTCCAAAGATCCCATAAATCTAAACACCCTTCTGTAGCCCCTCTATTCCCTCCCTCTCCCCCTAGAGATCCCACCCTTATCCTCCCATTCCCATTGATCTAAGTAAGCACTGTTCTATGCCCCCCTTTTATCTATTCCCTTACCCTCCCCTCTAAAGATCCCTCCCTTGTTCTCTCCTCCTCCCTATTCACTTACTGTTTTATTTCTTCTGAATTTAGAAGACTTTTATACTCTTCTAAATATATATGTATTGTTCCTTATTAAAACTCATTCCCAATGAAAGTAGTCACCAGAACTACCAGCCCTCCTCCCCCATCTAATTTTTCTGTATTGATTTTTCCCTTTGAACCTCATTTATATAAAATAATTATTTTTAGCTATTATTAAATTCATATCATACTCAGGTTTACCCCAATCTTTATTATGAGCTACCCAATTATTAATAAGAATCTTAGACATACATTTCGCATTTTACATATATGAAAAGTAAATGGTCTGTCCTTATTGAATCCCTTGTAATCAGTCTTTGGTATGTACCGTATGTTTCTCTTGGCTCTTGTATGTCAAATCTTTTATTAAGTTGAGGTGTTTTTTTGTAGCAAGGTCTTGAAAGTCTGACAGTTGATCAGATATGCTTTTTTTTTGTTCAGTTTTATGCTTAACTTTGCTGGGCATGATATTTTCAACCAGAGCCCCAATTCTTTTGCTCTTTGATATATGGTGTTCCAAGACCTGCGGTTCTTTAATGTCTCCACTGCTAGGTCTTGTGTGATTCTAAATGTGGCACCATCATATTTAAATTGTTTCATTTTTGTTGCTTTTAATATTTTATCCTTGAGCTGAGGGTTTAAGAGTTTGACTGTGATGTTCCTAGGAGTTTTCCTATAGGATCTCTTTTAAGTGGCAATCGTATTTTTTCTATTTCTACTCCCCCTACCTCCCCTCCCCCCGTTCTAATTCTTCAGGGCAATTTTCTTTAATTATTTCTTGTATTATTGTATCAAGATTCTTTTTTCATCATAGCTTTCACTTAGTTTGATTATTTTTATGTTTTTTCTCTTTGATCTCTTCTCCAGATCCTATTGTTTTTCTTTTAAGATGTTTCACTTTCTCTTCTGTTTTTTCATTATTCATGTTTTGTTTAATTTTTCTTGATCCCTTATAATTTCACTGGCTTTGCCTTGCCCAATTCTAATTTTCAAAGTGTCATTTTCTTTCTTAAGATTCTGGATTTCCCTTTCTAATTGCTTGGCTTTCCTTTCGTAATCTTCTTGTTTTTCTTAGATTATTCTTATTTTTTTTAAATTTTTCCTCCATCTCTGTCATTTGATTTTTAAAGTCTATTTTTAGATCTTCTGTGAATTCTTCTTGGGCCAGTGACTATTTGAAGTTACTCTTTGAGGTAAAGGGGGGTTTCTTTACTTCAGTATCCTCTGAGGATGAACCCTGGTTTTCTCTATTCCCATAATAGCTTTCTATGGTTGGGTTTTTTCTCCTTTGCCTCTGCATTTTTTTGTGATAATAGCTTAATTTCTATAATAATTTCTAGCCCTGGATCTGGGGGATGCTGGCTCTTGCCCCAGATCTTCAGTTCTCCACTCTAGCCTGGAACCAAATCCAAACCTTCAAACTCCTTTAAGTGCCCACATCCAGGAGCATCTGGCCCCACTGCTTCTGCACTTCCTGGGTGTGTGTGCTTTCCTTCTCACCCCGAAGCTCTTCACAGCACAGCTGGGTCTGGTGCTTCTTGTTAGCAGACGTTCACCTCCATCTTCCCAGGCTCTGACACTCAACTCCTCTGACTATCTGGGGGGCAAAAGTTCCTGTGGCTGGGGCTGAGACAGCCTCCCAACCCAGCTAACCCCAGGGCTTACTGCTTGTTGTTAAAAGGGGCCCTAGGCTTGAGGTATCTACTCTTCACTGGGACCAAACCTCATCCTGGGATTTTTCTTCTGATTTTCGCAAATTGTCCCTGGACGACCCTTGTCGTGACCTTATTCTTATTTATTTTTGCCCCCCCACACACTTTGTTTGCCCTAAGGTGCTATTTTATCTCTTTTGTTGGGGAAAATCTTGAAAGTTTGAAATTTTCTGACCTACTCCACCATTTTCCCAGAATCCTCTTATGCATAATTTCTTGGCACAATCTGAGAACTGAAAGTCCGTGTTTTTGTGGCTTTGTAAAGTTTATGGATTTTGCGTACTACCATAAGTTGGCATTATTTACTTCAGAAAATGTTTGACTGAACATTTATTCAACATTGGTTCTGTACAAGTCACTGCTTAAAAGTTTCTAAGTGAAAATGTTTGGTAGACTTGTCCTTTGGAAAAATTGGCAAAATGAATGTTTAGTAGCAGAGTTCAAATAATTTCTAGAATTATTATTTATAAAACATCCATTTAAAGAAATTCACTGGACTTGTTTGACACCTGGCTGCATACACTGGGGGCAGTCACTGCTGTGACATCTTCTTTCATGGTCCTGAGAACTGCCCAGGAATTGATCATCAACAGAAGCTCGACTGTCCCTGCCTTAGAAATCCGGGCTTGCCTCTGGAAGTGAAATACCATCTTCAGGAGGAATGAGATGGGTGGAAAGGGGAGTGAGACAGCACTGTGTATTAAAAAGACATTCTTAGGAAGTAATGCAGGAACCGTTGGGGGAAGGATGATGGAAAGCAAGTGTGTGAAGGTCAGCAAAAATGCAAGTAACTTTGTCATGAGCAGAGAGGACAGACTAGCTGGGCAAGAGAGGAAGAGATGTATGATACAGTAGTGATGAGGGACTTCACCTATCCATCCATTTGCTGGAGTCTTCTGCCAAAAACAGAGCTGATAATATTTTTTTTTACTTGGTGTAATGTTTATTTCATTCTTCAAAATGTGAAAGAACCAAGAAGGGGAAATTCTATTCTAGATCTGATTTTCACCAGCAAAGAACTAGTTGCGGGAGCATAAATGATGGGAACCTTGGGAGGAAGTACTGCTCCATTTTAGAATTTTGTAGAGAAAGAGGAAATCTGGGAATAGTCCAACATTCACTCTGTATTTTGATAAAGGAACTTTAAAGGGGTTTAGAGGAGTCCACTGGCTCCTACAGGAAAAGTCAGTTGAGGTGGGATAGTAAGTAATTGAGAATGAATTCTGGAGACCCAAAGAAAATGAAATCCAGTGAAGAGCCAAAGTATTCCATAGAGACTTGTATGAATGCATAGGTAATTCACCACAAACTTAGACATGTGCAGACAATTGAAGCAAGTGAAGATAATGGAAAATAAATACAAAAGCAAGATAGAGTCTTGCAAAAAACGTCAATAATACTGAAGCTCAAAATGATCTGGGGATGAAAAAAAAAAGAAGCTTAACTTGGATATCAACTTCCTCTTTATCATTTTTGTCCTATCCTTTCTAGTCCAAGGATCATTCTCCTTAGCAAAAAAAAGAAAAGATAAAAGCTTAGCATGTCTGCCTTCTTTTTGTCCATAGTTGTCATTATCCCATCTATTTAAGCAGTAGTCCTTTACTCCAGCTATATCATTTTTTACCATTACCACATCTTTTGCATATGTCTTTCTTTTCCACTCAGACAACAACCATCCTAGTTCCTGACCTCATTACTTCTCATTTGGACTATTGCAATGAGCTCCCATTAGGACTGCTAATTCAAGCTCTCCTCCCCACCTAATCAATCCTCCTCACAGCTACCAGTGTGATTTTACTAAAAGCACAGGTCTTATCACATCAATACACACACACACACACACACACACACACACACACACACACACACACACACACGACTGCCCTGTTAACCTTTAAAAACAAATCCGAATGCCTTTGTTAACATTTTAATCTTTTCACACCTTAGCTTCTTCCTGTCTTTCCAGTCTTCTTACACATTACCTCCCTTCTCACACTCTGATACATCCATACTGACCAGTTGCTCTTCTGTACACATTAACATTGCAATTCTGATCTTCAGAGAAGGTCATAATCAAGACCAGATCATGAGAGAAGCGCATTTCCATTTTTGACAGTTACTAAAGTGGTAGATATTTACCTAGAATTTAATAAAGCCTCTTGTTAAAGCCTCTTGTGTTCTCTTTTAAAATAGTATTTCATTTTTTCCCCAATTACATATCAAGGCAATTTTTAGCATTCATTTTTATAAGATTTTGAGTTCCAAATTTTTTTCCCTAACTCCCTTCCCTCGCCTCTTGTGAAAATGGTAGATAATTTGATGTAGGTTATACATGTGCTATCATGTAAAACACATTTCCATATTAGTCACAGTTGTGAAAGAAGATACAGATCAAAATGAAAAGAAAACATGAAAAAGAATAAAGCAAGTGAAAAAAATGTTTTGATGTGCACTTAGAGTCCGTCAGTTCTTTATCTGGGTGTGGATAGCGTTTTCCTTTCTGAGCCCTCTGTACTTGTCTTGGATTATTATTTTTGCTGAGAAGAGCTGAGTCATTCATAGCTGACCATCGCACAGTGTTGCTGATATTGTGTACAGTGTTTTCCTAGTTTATTCGTTTCACTTTGCATCATTTCATACAAGTCTTTCCAGGTTTTTTTGAAATCTGCCTGTTCATTATTTCTTATGGAACAATAGTATTCCATTACATTCATAAACCACAGCTTGTTTAGCCATTCCCCAATTGATAGGCATCTTCTCAGTTTCCAATATTTTACCACCACAAAAAGGGCTGCTATAAATATTTTTGCACATGTAGGTCCTTTCCCTTTTTTGTGATCTCTTTGGGATACAGACCTAGTGTTGGTATTGCTGGATCAAAGGGTATGCTCAGTTTGGTTGTTTTTTGAGCATAGTTCCAAATTGCTCTCCAGAATGGTTGGATCAGTTCACAACTCCACCAACAGTGCGTTAATGTGCCAGTTTTCCCACATTCTCTCCAGCAATTATCGTTTTCTTTTTCTGTCGTATTAGCCAATCTGATAGGTACAAGGTAGTACCTTGGAGTTGTTTTAATTTGCATTTCTCTAATCAAAAGTGATTTAGAACACTTTTTTATATACCTGTAGATAGCTTTGATTTCTTCATCTGAAAACTGCTTGTTTGTATCCTTGGGCTATTTATCAATTGGGAAATGTTTTATATTCTTACAAATTTGACTTAGTTATCTATATATTTGAGAAATGGGGCCTTTATCAGAGACACTTGCTATAAATATTGTTTCCTTGCTTTCTGCTTTCCTTCTAATCCTAGTTGCAATGGTTTTGTTTGTAAAAAAGCTTTTTATTTTAATATAATCAAAATTATCTATTTTACATTTTGTAACACTCTCTATCTCTTGTTTGGTCATGAATTTTTCCCTCCCCCATAGATCTGACAGATAAACTATTCCTTGCTCTTCTAGTTTGCTTATGGTGTCAACCTTTGTGTCTAAATCGTGCACCTATTTTGACCTTATCTTGGTATATGATGTGAGATGTTGGTCTCTACCTAGTTTGTGTTCTGTTGTTTTCCAATTTTCCCAGAAGTTTTTGTCATATAATGAGTTCTTATCCCAAAGGCTGGGTTTTTTTTGGTTTATCAAATACTAGGTTACTGTGGTCATTGACTACTGTGTCTTGTATATCTAATCCATCCCACTGATCCACCACTCTTTTTCTTAGCCAGTACCAGATAGTTTTGTTGATTACTGCTTTATAATATAATTTGGGATCTGGCATTGTTAGGGCACCTTCCTTTGTATTTTTTTCATTAATTACCTTGATATTCTTCACTTTTTGCCCTTTCAGATGAAATGTGTTATTGTTTCTAGCTCTATCAAATAATTTTTGGTAGTTTGATTGGTAAGGCACTAAGTAAGTAAATTAGTTTAGGCAGAATTGTAATTTTTATTATATTGGCTCACCTTCCCCATGAGTAATTAATGTTTTTCCAGTTATTTAGATTTGACTTTATTTGCGTAAAAAGTGTTTTCAAGTTGTGTTCTTATAGTTCCTGGGTTTGTTTTTGTTTTGGCAAGTAGACTCTCTCAACTGTTTCATATTCTTTACAGTTGTTTTGAATATAATTTCTCTTTCTGTCTCTTGTTGCTGGGCTTTGTTGGCCATATAAAGAAATGCTGATGATTTATTTGGGTTTATCTTATATCCTGCAAGTCTGCTAAAATTGTTAATTATTCCAAGTAGTTTTTTAGTTGATTCTCTAGGGTTCTCTAAGTATACCATCATATCATCTGCAAAGAGTGATAATTTTGTTTCTTCATTGCTTATTCTAATTCCTTTGGTTTCTTTTTCTTCTCTTATTGCTGTAGCTAACATTTCTAGTACTATATTGAATAATAGTGGTGATAATGGGCATCCTTGCTTTACCCGTGATCTTATTGGGGAGGCTTCTGCTTTATCCCCATTACAGATAATGCTTGCTGATGGTTTTAGATAGATACTGCTTATTATTTTAGGAACACTGCCTTTATTCTATGCTCTCTTGTTTTCTTCTTGTGGGAAAGCTGGATAGATGTGGGTCAGATGTATAACTGAGTAGATTCTGAAACTGCTCGATGTCATGAATGGTTCTATGTCAGGGTTGTGACCCAGGGAGTTGTGCAGGGCCCTGTGCTGTTTAGCATTTTTATCAGTTACTTAGATAAAGACATAAATGATAGGCTTATGAACTTTGTAGATGACTCAAAGCTGAGATGAGATAGCTAAACACTCTTTATGTTGTCTTCTGGATTCAAAAAGTTTTGGACTGTCTGCATTAGGCTCATTCTAATAAGATAAAATTTAGTAGACAAATGTAAAATCTTAGAATTACACTTTTGTACATCTTAAACTAGATGTCCAATAGTCATCTCAACCTCAACATATCCAAAACATATCCTTCCCACGCTCCAAAATTCCCACTTAACATTGGAATAATCTTTATCCTGCTTGTCGCTCAGGTTCATATCTAACCTGTTGCCAAGTCTTGTCATTTGTACTCCACAACGTCTCTTATGTACATCTCTTCCTCTCTATACACAAAGCCACCACCCTGGTTCAGGTCATCCCTCTCGCCTGACCTATTGCAATACTTTGGTCTCTCTAACTTATGACTGTCCCTACTGTAGTCCCTGAGGACAATAAGAGGCAATTCTCTTAAAGTACAGCTCTGATCATGTTGATCATGTCTCTTTAACAAACTTTACTAATTCGCTGTTACCTCGTGGATTAAATATAAACTCTTTTTGATATTTAAAGTTCTTCATAATTTGATCTTGTTTTTACTTTTTGAGTCTTCCTACATTATTTTCCTCCATGTACCCTGTGGTCCAGCCATGTTGACCTGCTTGCTATTCTGCACCAGGATACTCCTGTCTTCCATCTCAGCGTATTGCTCAGGCAGCTCCTTATATCTGGAAGTCCCTCCTCACCTCTGCTTACCTCAAGTGCCATCTTGTGCATGAAGCCTTTCCTAGGTCCCTAACTATCTCTCCTGCTCCATGAACCACCCCCCTCTTTTTCTCCCCCAGCAAGTTTACCTTTTGTCAGTTTTGTAAGTATAGTATATCTATATGTGCATGCATTTCTTCCGCCATTGACATGTAAGCTTCTTGAGGGCAAGGGTTTCACTTTGGCTTTTGTATTGCCAGCACCCAGGATAGCGCCGGGCCCATGAGACGTGTTCAACAAATGTTGTATGATGGATTGGTTCCCAGATATCTGTTTTACAAGTATAAGGTGGGCCAGGTTTGGTTAGACAGCAGTTTATATAAAAGAAGTTTGGGACTTTTAATGGATTATAGACTCAAGAGAAATTCACATTTGATATCACAACCAAGAAAGCAGGTATCTCAGGGTACATTGAGAGAGGCATAGTGTGAAGTGAGAGTGGTGAGAGCTTTGCTGTACTTTGCCCTGGTGAGATCACTTCTGGAGTATTGTGTTCATACATCTTAGGAAGGGCATTGATAAGCTGAGAAGTATCCAGAGGAGACCTACTAGGATGGTGAAGTTCGTGCTTATGAAGATCATTGGTAGAAGTAGGATTATTGAACTTACATAGACTTCCAGGGTACTTATGGCTTTCCATTGTTTGAAGGCCTGTCATGTGTAAGAGGGATTAGACTTACTCCAGTCAGTCCCAGAGAGTGGAAGTAGGAGTGTTAGATTTAGATAGAAGTTGCAAGCCTGCAGATTTTGTCTTGATGTCAGGAAATATTTCCAAAAAATTAGTTAACCAAGAGTAGAATGGTCCTGCTTTAGGAGCATTTGTGGTTTCTTCCTAACAAGAGGTTATCCCTTTCATACAGAATTATTTGGGGAATGGGTTGGCCCCTGAGGTTTCTAATCAGACTTTTTGAAACTCTAAGTTATCCAGTGACCAGTTCTTGCTTAGTACTCCTTGGATTCCCCCATGGGAAGTCAGCAACTGGCCACCAGTGGGTACACTAACGTGCCAAATGGGAAGGATACATAATATGTTCCTTTAAAAAGAATGACAAACCATTCCTATATGTGAAAGTGCTACAGTGAAAACTGAGATTTTGAATGGCTTTTTATTTGTATGTAATAGCTAATGAAATCTTGCAGGTAGGGATTGTTAGTTTTGTCTTTTGTTTCCTCAGTGCAGTGGCTCCTATATAGTTGATGCTTTATAAATGTTTGTTGAGTTGAATTAATTTTTTTCACTTAAGATTTCTGAACATACATCAAGGTAAACATATTCTCTTCATTCTTAGTGTTTTGTAGCATTTTGTTTGTATATTTCCTCATTACTTTTTGTCTATTATTTGGTACAAATTTGCATTCCCAAGTGTTACTGGATATACAGAGTAAAATAAAGCCCCATTAAGTTAGATGAAACTGCATTGGGATTTATTTGATAATTGGAACGTAACTGGGGTGACATTTGTGTATCATTATAAAAGAGGTTTTTAAGCAAAATAATAATGAACACACATAATAAAGGAATTGTAGCAGATTTTCCCAAAATTGTTTGCAGCATTCTAAAAAAACATAGATTTGTAGTACAAAGAACTAAATGATTTTTATTAACAATACAACACTTGGTTTCAAATTGACCCTATACAAACATATGAACATGAAACAATTTGTACATTTAAGACAATAGAATCATATCACCTTTAAATATTGAAGAATTAAATGACATCAGACTTTTTTGTGATTCACAATTTTTTCATGCCATTTATCTTATCTTTATTAACATTAATTTTTATTTCAGTTAAAATGTATATGGAACTAGAAAACAATAAAAATATATTTAAAATAGTCTACAGTTTGGACTTTTAATTCAGGCAGTATTTTTCATCCTTTGAATTCAAAATGCATGGAGTTCAGTTTTACTAAGAAAATACATGCCGTTCAAGTTACACATTCCAGCTGCTAGTTAACATAAGAATTTAAAAAATTAATCTCAGGTAAACATAACATTCCCTCAGTTGTATTTTGTTATTTCTATTATCAAAACAAATTGTTGAATAAATAAGTGTTTGTTTTTAACCTTGTTAGCTAAAGAAATTGCAGTTATAAGCCAAACTTTTTGTATCTTTTGATTTATTATTGCCATATTAAGGATGCACATACAGTACTTATATGTTCTTTTCTCTGTGCAGAAGAAGGGAAGGTATATGCAGCTGGAGGTAATAGTGAAGGGCAGTTGGGACTTGGTGACACTGAAGAAAGAACTACTTTTCACCTAGTCAGCTTTTTTACCTCCCAGTACAAGATTAAACAGCTCTCTGCTGGATCCAACACTTCAGCTGCACTAACTGGTAAGACTCATGGACCACTAAAGATAGGAAGCCTCACTGTCCCAGTGAAGCTCCTCAACATCTCTAGAAACAAATCCAAAACTCTTGTGGAGTTGTTTTCTGTTTCCTCAAAGGAAACACCCTATATATTTTTTTTAAATTATGGAAGACAATTTTATTACCTAGTATAACAGAATGGTGGCCTAATTTTTTTTAAACATTCCAGAAGGATTTGCAAAACAATGCACGAAACATCCCATATTTTGATTATAGCTTGAGTAGATCTTCTAAGATTTTTTTATTTTGCCATTTTGAAATCTTAGGATTTCTTTCTTTTTCTTTCAGCTAAGGCTCTCAAATACTAAATTGAAGAAATCGTTTCTATTCCCTTTATTTCATAGGCCACTTGTATTTTCCAAGTAGTCGAAAATACAGATTGTAGTGATAAAATTTGTTAGACTAACTCCATAGATAACTGTTTTGGAATTAGAAGAAGACATCATGCATTTAGATGTTGCTATTTAATTGTCTTTTGTTTGAAAAAAAATTTAAACTTTTAACATTTTCTGAAATATAGAAACTTCTTTTAAGGCTATAACTTAATCTTCTCTTCTAGGGAGCAACATTTTAACCATATGGCTTATGCAGATGTAATTGAATAGTCTTCTTTGAAACATACGTCTTTTGTTCAAAGTATCATATTTACCAGTACTTCTGTTTTTGTGTATATTTAGAATATGTATACCACTGAATGTGAATAATAAGTGATGTAATCAGATATACAGTAATTTCTTTTTTCCTTTCTTTAGGATGCACTTGTTTTGAAGGTTAAGAATATCACTTCCATAATGTACTTAAAGAGCAAGAATACCATAAACCCCTTTCAGCAGGGAACCCCTCCTGAAAGTATGTAGTTTTAGCTATTAGTTCAGTTGCAGGTATAATTTTATGAAGAGAAGAAAACATATTCTGCTTAAAGTCATTCATATAAGGAAAAGGCAGCTGTAAGGGCAAGAGCATCCATTCATCTTGTTACTAGGTTGAAAAATATGAATGTGACTGATGTCATGTATAGAAAAATTTTCTGTCATTAATCATTATGTAAGCACTTATTTATAGAAATTTAACTCCTAAATAACTTCTAAATATTAAGCTTAACTGTGTCCCAGTGACATTTTTTTCCTCTGGAAATTATTGATTATGCAGAGCACATAAATACAGTGTTAAAAATCTTCTGGAAATTTCTTAGTTGCTTATTGGCACACCGTTTTAAGCCTTTTTCTTGTCTTTGCATTTTAGAGGATGGGGACCTTTTTATGTGGGGTGACAATTCTGAAGGGCAAATTGGTCTAGCAGATGAATCTAACGTGTGTGTCCCTTGTCAAGTGGTCGTTGGAAAACCTATCTCCTGGATCTCTTGTGGATATTACCATTCAGCCTTTGTAACTAGTAAGATCGCTATTTTCCATTTTACTGATGTAAACCAACTAATTATAACTTGGGAAGATTTGTATATAGCATGGTAATAATGCTTGTAATGAAATATTTTAAAAAGCTTTCTGTTATTACATTTAGTTTGTAAATGAATGTGGCATGTATTTAGAAAATTAACACATTGTTATGGAGTAAACTTTTTATAACAGTCATTCTTTAACTTTGTGCACCATTTTAGACCAAAAAAAATACCTACAAACCTTACATCTTTCTCCATTTGTCATTCATTGTTATCTTTCATCCCTTTCCTCCCAAAAGAAACAATTTCAATCAACCCAGAGAACATTAATTACCCTTATCTCTTGTCTGCCTAACTTTTATCACCCAATTTGTTGTGAAAAGAAGTATATTATAATGAAAGAGGACAACAAACAACGAAACGTAGGTTTCATTGATGCTGGCCTGGAACACAGAAGAGGAAGATCCCTCTACCAATGCAGGCTGGTACCTTCTCTTTAAATAAGAGTCTTAGGGCATTACCTACAACATGGAAGCTAAATGACTTGCCCAGAGTCCCACGGCTATGATTTATTAGAGACAGGACCCAAGGATGCCTCACTTCAAGGTGAGCTCTTCAACAAAGCACAGCAGAAAATATTGTTAGCAGTATTTAGTTAGCAGAAATTTTATCTTTGTTTTTGATAAAATGGAAAATGCATGCTTGCGTGCATGTGTACATGCATATTTAATACACATGTGTTTACGAATCATATATATGTATTTAGCAGAAATAAGTGCTTTAATTTAGATTTTGAAAATTAATTTGCTCCTGTGAGTAATTAATTTATTTCTGTGAGTATTAGGTGGGAGTCAACTACTTATTGGAAATATTTGTTCTGGGCTAGAACCCATACAAACTTTGGCTACTCTGATATACAACCCCATTCAGCTTTCTGGACCACATACACAGGTAGTCTCCCTTGTTATTTTGTTTGATTCATTAATTTCTGAGTGGAGTAGGGCCCTTAAGAATAAGAATACTGGGTTTGCACATACAAAAATAGATTAGCAAGAGAAAGCAGCATAATCATCAATAAAAGGAAAGGGCAGCAGGATGAAGTAGAAAGAGCCCTGGATTTGGAGTCAAACAACGACCTGGGTACAGATTCTCCCTTTGTCAGCCTCAGGGTGTGTGACTTTGGGCAAGTCACTTCATCTCTCTGGGCCTGAGTATCTACAAAATAAGGAAGTTGGACTTGACATCTAAGGTCCAGTGACATTGTTCTTCTTGGGGAGGTTTCCACTTAACATTTTGAGTTCCTCTTTCATATGTCAAGGCTCACTAGCTTGGGTTATAATCTACACAAAGAAAGTGGTAAAAAACCTGATAATACTTAAAATACTAATTTTTTCAGGTTTTCTGCTCATGTTTTAATCTATGAAATTTTGTTCTAAATAACTATTATGCAATATAGCACCTACAAGTTTGTTTTTTTAACCTGTGTAAGAAAAAAATGTTAGAAAGATGATTTCAAAAAAGTATAAATTTGAGCTGAATCAAAAGTTTCCCAAATGTGGATCAGGATGCCACTAATATATGTTGTTACAATGAAAGGTGGGGAGGAAAATTTTTAAAAAGGTATCCCAGGTCCTGTATTACATCCAACTGAGTAACATGAACTTAACTTTCAACCTTGTAATGGACTTCTAAATAGTAACGTTGATCTTTGGCAGAAAGTTCTAAACTTTTAACTGTTTCCATTTTAAGTGCTCTTAGTCAAATAAGGAAAAACAGGGCAGTAAAAATTTGAGCTGCTATCTAGAGTATACAGTGTGTTTGATGTAAATCATGTTTTTGCTCGAAGCCCTCCATTGAACGTGCCCACAATCTCCTGAGACGACCTGTTCCAGTTAGGAATAGCTCTCATTGTTAGGAATGTTTTCCTTACATCAAGCCTAAATTTCCCTTTATAGTAGTTTCCCCTAGTTCTGCCCCCTGGGGTCAAGCAGAATAATTCTGTTCTTTCTGCCCTTGAGATACTTGAAGATGGCCACCATACCTGGCCCTCTCTTTTGCCCCTCACCATCCTTTAAGTCTTTGTTTCTCAAGGTTCTACAACCCTTATTCTAATTCATCGTCATCTGGCATGTTCTTGAGACCTTGGGGAAGCGCTCCAGTTTTTCATTGTTCTTCCTAACATGTGATATGCCTGAACTGAGGGCAAGACTCCAGATTTGAGCAGAATAAGCCAAAGCAGGATGAGACTGTTACCTCCTTGAACCTCGACACCCTCTTGATGAAGCCTAAGGTGGCATCATGCCACAATATGCTAGAGCTTTTTTTGTGTTTTTTGGTTTAAATCATCTGCCTTCATAGCCTTCCTGAAATTCTACTTCCAAAAAAGTTACAAGTGAATGAAATTTGAGGACTATATTCACCTAGAACAACCAAAAAACTATTTCCTCTAAACATCAGTAAGTTTTTAAAAAGAAATATACACAACAAGGAATGTTTGTTGTCTTTTTCTATTAAAGCTTCTTGAGAACAAATAGCATGTCATTTTTACTTGGTAAGTCACCTAATGTGACATATATTACATGTCTACTTAGGTGTATGTATACTCACATAGGAGGTAATGATTTTGTGGGTTATTGAAATAAAAATGTGTCAAGGAAAAATTAATTTCTTAATGCCTTCTAATTGCTCAATTATATTAAAAAAGTTCATATTTTGAGAATCATTGTTTAGCATATGAATATAGACCTAGTTTAGGACCCATACGTGAAAGAAAATGGTCCGATATATTAACTTTTTGATGAAGTATGATTAATTATTCTCCTTCATCTTCCACAGCAGAAGGTGAACTCTATACATTTGGAGAACCAGAGAATGGAAAGTTAGGTCTGTCACCTGAGCAACTGAAAAATCATAGAATTCCCCAGTTGGTTCTTGGAATTCCTGGGAAGGTGAATCAAGTGGCTTGTGGTGGAGGGCATACAGTAGCATTAACAGGTTGGTACCCAAAAGAATTTTGGATTGATTTCGCCTTTTTTTCTGTTTTGGTAAACAAGAAATTTGTACTATTGATAGGCTACAATAACTTTAGAGTTTCAGGTAATCTCTAATATGTGTTCTAGTCTGTTGTAATAAAAATCCTTTTGTATTATCTCTGGTTAAAATGGCTTTTGTTGCTTGTGTAAAATGACTAAAAGATAGAGGAACAAAGTAAAATACTGCCACTTTGAGTATCATTGTAACCATAACTGTATTTTAATGACTATAAATTTAATGTGGGCTGCTTTGTGGCCTAGTTTTTCAGACAAAATTGTTTAAAATGCTTTTTAAAAGATTCAGTGTGTCTCTATGCGTATCCGTATCTATGGATAGACCCAGATCTTTATTTTTTATCCCCACTTAATATATAATGATTATTATTTTTCTTTCTATAATTTCTTTCTTTGGAGAAGCTCTATGTCTGTACTGAAGTAATCTTAGATCTACTTAATATTTGACCTTGTTAAACTGCTTTGTAGTCTTCAGATGAAGGATGCTTTGGAACTAAGTAGTATCTTTCCTCTTATATTTAACATATAGGAAACATTCATTTAATCATTTTATGGAGCTTACACAAAAACATTTGAAGAAGGATCATGTCATGGCTGTATGTTTGGTTTTAAAAACATCAAAATGTTTAAAAAATTTCTTTGTGTTATCTGTTTCGATTTAGGAATTTACTTAGTAAGATTTTGTCACCTTTTTTTTTTTTTGCTTTATAATCAATACACCTTTTTTTTGTCTACCTTCTTACCCTTTGACAAAGGAATAGAATTCTTGAACCCTTTCAGAATTGGATTTGTTAATCCAAATTTTACTGGATGAAGTAAAATATTCCACTTTTTGAAGCTCATTAACTTTTAGTTGGTAGATTCATGTAATAAAGGTTACTTACATGTGTAGTAAGAGTTAATGCAACTTCTGAACTAAATTCTTACTCTTCTTGGGTTATTTACCAAACTGCATGTAGCCTATTATTTTAATTGGACTTAAAATTGAGCAGGAGAGGGGGTTGAATTTTGGAAAATTATAAAATTCTTTTCATGATACCACGCTTCTTTCTGAAATCAAAGCCCATTAAGAATTTTTTTTTTAAAAGTATCAATATCCTGGTTATGGAATAGTGTAACACCTTTAAAGAATTAAGGTGAGAATTACCTAGAAGGCGATGGAGAAGCACATGATGGACATGAACAGGCTACAGTACATTATAAGTGAAGAATTATGTGAGAGAAGCAATGTAAAGGTTGTCTTCCGAGAAATTTATGATCAAAAGTAAAAGAAAAGTTGTTCATTGCTGTCTATGCAGTGTTTCAAGAAGTCAAGAGCCCTTCCTAGCCTGGACAGCCCTCCTTTGAAGGATTTATAGAATGGTGTGCACAAGAGCAGCACAGGATGAGCAGACAAGGGTGGGTTGCTTTTTAAAGGAACATGAACAGGAAAGGAAATAATTGGGGTAAAGGGTGATTTTCCTTGCTTCTTGATATATCACATTCTAGTTTATTCTTTCATTTTTTTTGCCCTTGTTGAATAAGTGATTTGAATTGGTAGTACATTTTTAAAAAATAATTTTAAAAATTGAAATAAATTTTTTAAAAGTAGATTATCTCTTGTTTTAGTGTCACCTCCATTTCCCAGTACTGACCTCTGACCTCCTTTGTCTCTCTACCAGAAAGCCAACCCTTAGAACAAAAAAATAAAAGGGGGAAGAAAGGAAGCCAGAGAGGTGTCCTCTCATATTTCTTCTTTTGTGCTAACATTGGTCATTATAATTTCACAACATTTCAGTTTCAGTTGCTTTTTTTTTTTTTAGTTTATTCTTTCCTTTTTTGTTGTAGTTATTATGTATATGTTTTCTCGGTTCTGCTTACTTCACTTTGAATCTATTCAAAACTTCCCATGCTCCTCTGTATATATCATATTCATTGTATTGATCACAAAGCACGGTATTGTTACCTTTCATGTACCACAGTTTGTTTAGCCATCCTCCATTTGATGAGCATCTGTCTGCTTTGGTTGGTTGCAGTTCCTTACCGCTACCTATATTTATATGTATTGTCTCCCTCAATAAAAGGTAAGTCCCTAGGGGCTTAAATGTTAAATATATGTCACCTTTCAAATGAAAGTGACCACTTGAAAATAGGAATTACAGTCCTGAAAATGAAGTCCCTTGTGAGTCTTAGAGATTTTATGAAAAGAAGCTGTTTTTTTTTTCTGAATAGCTAGCCGAAAAGAAAGAGCCTGGACCCAGTGATCTTGGAGATCCTTCCTTGATTTTTTTCTGTATTTTTTTAAATTCCATAGTAACATTATTTTAAAATGTGCTTGTGTTTTTTATTAAGATAATTTAATATGTTAGGAGCAGCATGGTAGAGTGGAAGTCCTAGCTTTCTTGCTTCTGACATGTATTGACTGTGTGACCCTGGGAATGCCACTAGGTGCCAGCCTGTGTTGATAGAGGGAGTTTAATTAACTTGGAAGTTCCTGTGCTAGTGAAATTACAGGTCCAGTCCCTATCTGAATCCCATATTGTAATAATAATACTAAAACAACTATGGAGGTAGTTTTTATTTAAAATAAATATGATATATACATATGTGTGTGTATATGTATGTATATGTATATGAATATATATGAGAATGACATATCAGAGAAAAGTAGGCCTATAATAAAGGACTACATTTACAAGAATTTGTATCTTTATAGCTCCTCTTATTCTCAGATAAATACAAATTATTGTAGATATCCTGCTAAAATGTTAGACAAGGTCAGGCCCATGCCCTTGGTATCAAAAAACTTGGTACTTTTACTTGTTTTTTGCAGACTCCTTTGTCATTGAAAATTTTAGCTTGGGTATTAGGTAGTCTTTTGAATGCATTTCTAAAGAATAGTACTTAATATGTTTTACAAAATATTAAATGTTTATAATGGCCCATTTTTAAATTATAATATTGGTTATATTATTGTTCTTATTTAAAGCAATTTAAACTTTAAAAATTTCTTTCCTCCTTTCCACTTTCAGAGGAAGAAGTATATACGTTTGGCCTTGGACAGTTTGGTCAATTAGGTCTTGGCACTTTTATATTTGAAACCTCAGAACCAAAGGCTATTAAACATCTTCAGAATCAGAAAATACAGTATATTGCATGTGGGGAAAACCATACAGCTTTAATATCAGGTAAGAATTCAGTGTAACAATATATTTTTTACCTTAACACTGTAATAATAAACTGAAAAATACTGAAAAGTTTTAGTATAATTGTTCATAGGAATCGTGATTGAGACAAATATAATTTTCAGGAAACACTTTTATAGTATCTTGCTATTTAAATATTTTAGTTATAAGAGCAATTAACCTTTTTTCCTATTTTATTTAAAATAGGAATACATAAAGGGTTAGGATTAGGGTTATGTACTCTAAAAAAATCCAGATACATAGCATATACAAGAGGGAGGATGGTATACTAGAAATACAATTGGGCTTAGGAGTCAGAAGATCTGTGATCTAGGCTTGCCTCCAAGTGCTGCTTCCTTCATAAAGCTTTGTGTGTTCCTCTCTATTACTAATAACCTTTTGGTTCAAACCCCCAAACAGTACTTTATTTTGTATCTTTCTAATGTACCTATACCACATTGTATGTTGTAGTAATGTTTCTTGGTATCTTTCCCCCTTACTAGATTGTTGGCTTCATGAAGTCAGGGCTCATATCTTATCTAAACTCTGGATCTTTCACAGTTCCTATTGTGTGCTTGTTAAATTGAAATTCATTGAACTCCAAACAAACAATTAAAAAATCAATACACATGCACCATTTTGCAACTTCTGCTAAGACCTACTTTGATGACTCATCATGGTGCGACCCTGGGTTGTCAGTCTATACACTCTTAACCAACATTTTTTTTAATTTAAGATTTTTTATTTTTAGTTTACAACACTCAGTTCTGTATATTTTTGAGTTCTAGATTTTCTTCCCCTCCTTTCCCTCCCCTGTTCCCCCAAGACGGCGTGGAATCTGATATATATACCTTCGCATTAAACTTATTTACACGAGAGTCAAGTTGTAAAGAAGAATTATGACCTGTGGAATGAATCACGAGAAAGAAGAAACGAAACCAAAAAAAAGAGAACAAATAGTGTGCCTCAATCAGCATTCAGACTCCATAGTTCTTCCTATGGATGTAGATAGCTCTCTCCATCATGAGTCCTTTGGAGCTGTCTTTGAACCTTGTATTGCTGAGAAGAGCCAAGTCTATCAAAGTTAGTCATCACAGAATCAGTGTATCTGTGGTTGTGTACAACGTTCTCGTGGTTCTGCTCCTCTCAGCATCATATCATGTAGGTCTTTCCAGGTTATTATGAAGTCCATATCTTCCCCATTTCTTATAGCACAATAGTATTCCATTACATTTTGATATGCCACAACTTGTTCAGCCATTCCCCAATTGACGGGCTTAACCAATATTTTTTAAGCACCTTCTATGTGCATGGCAGTGTTCTAAGCTCTGGGATTCAAAGAACAGTCCCTACTCTCAAGCAGTTCACAAACTAAGATTGGAGACAGCATCCAGACAAGCTCTGTATAGGGTAAATTGGTGGTAATCTCAAAGGGAAAGCAGTACAATTAAGGAGAACTGGGAAAAGCTTCATGTAGAAGGTGAGTCTTTAGCTGAGACTTGAGCAAAGCGAGGAAGCAGACGTGAGGAGAGAGTTCCAGGTATGAGGAACTGTCAGCGAAAATGCTCAGTCAGGAGCTAGTCATGTGCAAGGAACTGCAAAGGGGCCAGTGTCACTGGATCACAAGGTATATGTTGGGGGGAAGAGGAGGGTATAAGGTGTAAAGAAGACTGGAAAGGTAAGAAGAAGACAGGTTATGGAAGACTTTAAAAACAGGATTTTATATTTGATCCTTGTGGCAATAGAGAGCCATTAATGGTCAATAGGAGGTCACATGATTAGATCTGTACATTAGGAAAATAGATTTGATAGCTGAGTGGACAATGTATGGGGTGGGGAGGGGATGGGGAGAGTCAGAATTTCAAGAAATGAAAAGAGAGGGAGAGGGAAGGAAGTAAACTCATGCATATGTTTGTTCATGAGTCATGAGTTCTGGTAGGTTCTACCAAGTGGAAAGGCTGGAAATAGAAGCTGGGAAGGTGGGATACTATATGTCTTGTTTAGGGACCAGCTTTACTAAGTTTGGAGAGGTTCATCACCAGGCTGGCCACAGAGATGGATATGTTGGCCGGAACAATTCTTTTTAAAAAATTTTACAATTTTGTTGATGACTTTTTTTCCACCTCGAATTGTTGCCATTCCTAATTTACTCCTCCTCCCAAAAGAACTCACCTTTTACACAAAGTACAGTTAAGCAAAACAAGCCAACACATCGGTGATGTCTGGGAGCCTATGTCTCATTCCACACCTTCAGTCCACTACCTTTGCTGAGTGGAAGCAGATGCATATATATGCTATCATCCTTCCTCTGGGGTCAAGATTGGTCAATATGCTGATATCAATTTAATGTCTTCCATTATTGTTTTCTTGTTTATTATTGTGGTCATCGTGTATTTTGTTCTTTTGGTTTTGCTTTCTTTGCTTTGCATCAGTTCATATACATTTATCCATATTTCTCTAAATGCTTCATTTGTGTTATCTCTTATGGCTCTTGCTGAGACTTAGCATGGTATCATGGATTGAGAACCGGCCTTGAGTCAGGAAGATGTGTGTGGGTTTAAGTCCTGCACATAAATTAACTATGTGACCTTGGCTATAAATTGATTCCTCTATTCTGGAAAACAGTTTGGATTCAGGCAGTAAAAGTCACTAAATTGTTCACATAGTTTTCCTAGATGCAGTGATATCACAACTGGGCATTATACTCCAGGGAATTTAATGACAAAAAAAACCCAACACATTCTGTTTAGACCAAGATATTCATAGCTGTGTTCTGTGTGGTAGCAGAAAACTGGAAACAACTTGGGTACCCATAGCTTAGGGAACCGCAAAACAGATTGTGACATATGAAGGTAATGGAATATTAACAAGAACTGTTTTGGGGAACAGACCTAGGATTTTACTAGTGTAGGGAGCTCCCAGCAAAGAACTCTTTCTCTAATTCAGATCAGCATCTACTTTTCAATAAATAATCTTAGATAGTTGAATCTGATTGTTGGATTAGGTGTGAAATGCTGGTCTAAACCTAATTTTTGCCAAACTACTTTCCAGTAGACTCAGAAGTTCTTATGTCCTCCAGAGCAACTCGGTCATCTGTGAGTTATAGAGAGGCTGTAATCTTCATTAGTGGAAGGAGTACTTATGCAAAGTATTTGAGTTTTATAATATGCAAAGTAATATGTTGCAGAACTCCTCTGGAATTTTTTCCATCATGCCCCCATCACTCTTCCTCCCTCCCCTCACCTCTTTTCAACATCCTTTTGTGTGTTATTAAATTCATTGAGGTCAAGGACTTTTTTTTTTTTTTTTTGTATTTGTATTCCCTACTTAGCACCATGTCTGGTGCTTCTTGTTGTTCAGTCATTTCAATCATGTTCCTATTTGTGACCCTATTTGGAATTTTCTTGGCAGAGATACTGGAGTAGTTTGCCATTTCCTTCTCCAGCTCATTTTATAGATGAGGAAACTGAAGCAGACAGGGTTAAGCAACTTGCTCATGATCACACAGCTAGTAAATGTCTGACGTAAGATTTGAACTCTGGTCTTTCTGACTCACACCCAGCGTTCTTATCTGCTGCAACACCTAGCTGCCTCCGGCACATAGTAGGTACTTAGTAAATGTTTATTGACTAAGGAGGGAGAGATATAAAGATAAATAGGACCATTCCTTCTGTCAGGGGTCTCAAAATTGAGTAACTTCAGTTTCTTCATCTACAGAAAAGATAACTCTAGTTGCCTTGCAAGGTCATAGAGAAGATTAAATAAAATGATATCTGTAAATGTGTTGTTACATGGAAAAAGAAATTATATTTATTCTTTGTTGCCCCAGAGAACAGAACTGGACCTGAGGGGTAGAAGTAACTATGAGGCATATTTTGGCTCAGTCTATAAGAAGTAGTTTTTAATAATTATAGCCAGAAAATGTGATGACCTGCTTGTAAATTGTTGACTTCTCTTTTACTACGAGTGTTTGAGAACTACAAAAATCATCTGTTAGAGGATATTATAGAAGGATTTTCTGCATTTGGTGTGAAGTGGTAGTAAATGACCTTCCAACTCAAGATTTTATCGTTCTGTGAATGTCAAAGGTATCATTGTTAAGACTTTATTCTGAAGCTTTGACAGAACTCTAGGTTTTTTTTTTAAATCAGTATCAGTTTTATAGGGTTTCCCCGCTGTGGCTAGGAAAAAAAACCCAAGTGCAAATAGAATCAGATCATTTTGGAATGTTAGAGATGGAACGGCTTTAGAAATAATCTAGTTCAGCTGTCTTATCAGATAGAGCCAGAGGGACAACTGGGTGCATGCTATCAATTGGAGAATTTCCCAGTCAGAACTGGTGCTAAATTATTTCAGTTCCTCCACTTACTCAGTTATTTATCTGGTAAGGACAGTTTACATTAGGAGAAGAGAGTGTTTCATCCAAAGATCAGGGTAGGCTCTTACCAGAGAAATTTTAGGATGTCGATGTGCTAGCAGCTGAGATCAGGTGACTGGAAGAGTGAGAGGGAAGTTGCTTATTAGAATTCAAAGCTAGGGGAATCTGTTGGGTTAGGGAATCAAATTAACCCTTTGACCAAAATCATACTGTTTCCTGGAAGCTTAGGTGGCCTTATTCAGAAGGAATATCAGTCTGGCTTTGGTTTACTTTTTCTGTGGTCTCAGGAAGGGGCTGCCAACCCAGTCTCCATCTCTGGGTTTCTGACTTATGTATCTCACAGGATAGATAAACAGAAGCACCAAAAGGTAAAGTAAATTGCCCACAATTATTCAAAAAAATAAGCATTATCCTATTATGTTCCAGGCATTATGCTAGGTGCTGTGGATATAAAGAAAAAATGAAATAGTGTTCAAGGAGCTTATTAGGGAAGATCGTCACATACACCCCTTATGTATGTATGTGTATTGTATTAGTACATAAATACAAAATAATTGGTGGGGGGAGTCATTGGCAGCTGAGGGCTGTGGTAATAGGGGAAGGGAATTTCAAGAAGGGCCTCATGTAGTTGATGGTGCTAATTAAGTTGTTGCTTTCTTGAGGTGAGGTAGAGGTGAGGACGAGGCCTGTGGGACAGCCTGAACAAAGGCATGATGATCAGAGATGGAGTGTTGTTATGTGTTATGAACAGCGAGAAAGTCCCATTGCCTGGACTGTGGTATTTTTGAAGAGGACCACCATATGATAAGCCTGGAAAGGTAGACTGAAGCCAATGCTTAAATGCAAAATGGAAGAGTTAGTATTTCAGCCACGCTGTTGAATGACAAGATTAGAAATAAAATCCTAAGGGCTCATCTTCATCCCTCATACTTGTAACCTTGGTAAACTCATTTACTCCCAAAGCCTCAAAGGTACCCCTTCTGTTCATACGACTCCCAGATTGAAATCTAGTCTTGTCCTTCCTGAGCTCTGGACCTGCATTTCCAGCTGCCAGTGAGAGATCATGGCCCAGATGTCCCTCCGATACCTCCAAATACATATGTTTATAGCTGAGCTCATGACGTTTTCCCTTCAAGTTGATCCTTCTTTGGACTCTACTCATGCTGTTTCTGGCACAACCGCTTCTCTTGTTCACCATATTCATGTAACTGGAATTTTCTTTGGCTCTCCCCTCTCCCTCACCTCTGAGGTGAGGTTTCGTCTCCTCAACATCTTTTCTATGACTCCCTTCTTCTTTATTCCAGCTTCTCCCACCCCATTTCAGCTTTACATTATCTCTTACCTAGGCTGCAGCAACACCTTTTGACAGGTCTTCTAGTCTCTACCTTCTCCCCAGTCCAGTCCATTTTCATCTACTGCCAGAATATTTTTTCTTACGCATAGATCCGGTTGTGCCACTCCTTTATTCACAGTTCTGTCTTGACTCTCTTTTGCCTCACAAGTCAAATTCAGACTTCCTTCCTTGCATTCAAGGCCACCTGTAACTTGGCATGACTTAATTTTTCTAGCCTAATCTTATATAATTCCTCGCTGCATGCTCAATGCTCATGCCAAATTTGGACAACTCTGCCCCTCAGATACCCATTGCTTTCTTGCTCATGCTGTATTCCCCTTATTGGGATGCTGTCTGTTCCCATCATCTCAAAGCACACTTCATCTAAGAAGACTTCGTTACCCCCCAGATCGCAATGACTTTTCCTCCCAGACCTCATGTCACACTTTGTAACTCTCTAATGAAATCATTTGGAGCACATAGAGCTACAGTGGAGGACTGTAGAGGAGAAAGGAGACTTGAAGGATTGTGCTGTTTTAAGATACAAGAGGAAAGTATCTGGGAGATCCTGGCCTAACCTCTTGTGATCATCCCCTAAGTAAGCCTAAAGAATAAAAAGGCAGTCTCAGAGAGGAAGGTGGAGCCTAGAATAGTGGGACTGGAAAAAGTGGAGAACAAGTATAAGTACAGTGGCCTTTCAGAGTGCCCCAACCCATCACCTTTATCTCTTTTGGACCACGGATCTCATCCAACCCTGGTCTAACAGGGGAAGGGACAAAACAACACCGGACTGCCAGAAAAAATATACTGATGGCTAAAAGAGTGTTGACAGCAAGGATACCATAGAAGAATCTTCTAGGTGACTAATAAATATAGATAATAGCAGATTGAGTAAAAATCTTTTTTAAAAAAGAGACATCTCAATGGATAAGTATAAAGTAAATTGAATAAGACTCTCTTAAAGGGGTGAAGATAACACAATACATTTGACAAGGTCCCCTCAAACAACATAGTAACTCAGCCCCAAGAACGGTATAGAAAAGAAATCAAAGAAATGATAAGGGCAGAAATTAGAAATTTTAAAGAGACTTCAGTATTCTGGTATCTAATCAGTCAAGCATTTATTAAGTATTTACTGTGTGGCAAGTCCTGGGGAATACAAAGAGATAAATGAAACAGTTGCTGCCCTCAAAGAACTTACTTACATTCATTGTTGGTGAAATTGTGAACTTATCCAACCATTTTGGAGAGCAATCTTGAATTATGTTCAAAGAGCTATTAAACTACCTGTACCCTTTGACCCACAAGTACCATTACTAAATCTATTTCTTTTTTTCTTTTTTAAAAATATTTATTTATTTTTAGTTTTCAACATTCACTTCTGTAAGTGTTCTCCCCCACCTAAAGACAGTGTGCAGTCTGATATAGGCTCTATATATACATTCATATTAAACATATTTTCACATTAGTCATGTTGTACAGAAGAATTAGAATAAATGGGAGTAACCATGAGAAAGAAAAACATAAAACAAAACCAAACAAAACAAAAAAAAAAAGAAAATAGTCTACTTCAATCTGCATTCAGACTCCATAGTTCTTTTTCTGTATGTGGGATAGCATTTTCCATCTATCACGAATCTTTTTGGAGTTGTCTTAGACCCCTGCATTGCTAAGAAGAGGTAGGTCTATCAAAGTTAGTCATTGCACAGTGTTACTGTTACTGTAAACAATGTTCTCCTTTCTCTGCTCACTTCACTCAGCATCAGTTCATGCAAGTCTTTCCAGGTTTTTCTGAAGTCTCCCTGCTCATCATTTCTTGTAGCACAATAGTATTCCATTACATTCACATACCACAACTTGTTCAGCCATTACCCAATTGTTGGGCATCCCCTCGATTTCCAGTTCTTGGCACCACAGAAAGAGCTGCTATAGATGTTTTTGTACGTGTGTCCTTTTCACATTTTTATGATCTCTTTGGAATACAGTACTTGGGCTTTTTCTAAAGATGATTAGGAAAAAAGGAAAAGAACCTATATGTTCTAAACTGTTTATAACAGCTTTCTTTGTGGTGGCAAAGAACTGGAAATTGCAGGGGTGCCCATCAATTGGAGAATGGCTGAACAAGTTGTAGTATGTGATTGTGATGGAATACTATTGTGATATAAGAAATGATGAGTTCAGTGATCTTTGAAAAACATGGGAAGACTTGCATGAAATTATGAAGAGCAAAATGAGCAGAACCAAGAGGTATATGGTAGTAACAGCAATATTGTTTTGAGAACGACTTGGAGTGAATAAGTTATTTTGACTATTATAAATACCTAAATTAACTGTAAAGGACATATGAAGAAAGATGCTATCTGCATCCAGAGAAAAAACTGATGAATAAAAGTATGCATAGAGTAATTTTACATATATACCCATAAATATACAAATGTCCCCCTATTTTGTGTCTAATGGTAGCCGTCTGTAGTGTGGGGTGGGAGGAGGGTTAAAAAAAAGAAATTTACATGATAATTTTGTTGTATATTTGAAAGGAATTGTGCATGATAGATTTGCAGTTTCATGCACATTCATCTTTTTATTGTACTATGTTATGGAAATGATGGTTTTATACCATAAAAGCATATTAATGTTATTTTAAAAAGGAAAAAAGGGGAAAGAAATGCAAAATATACAAAGTATTGGGAAGGTAATTTCTATCAGGAGGATGAGAGATGTGGAAACGATGTGGTGTTCGAGCCGGACTCTTAGGAATCTGGGATGTCTAGGAGATGTAGATGAGGAAAGAGTGGATTCCAAGTATAGAGGACATCTTGTACAAGACACAGAGATGGGAGATGGGATGTCATGTGCTAGGGAAAGCAGGAAGGCTAGTTTGGCTGGACAAAAGTTCCTGTTTGAGGAATAATATGTAATAAGGTAGGAGCTTGATTGTGAAGGGCTTTAAAAGCCAAACAGAAATGTTTTTATTTGATTCTAGAGGTTAAATAGGAACAACTGCAGTTTATTGAGTAGGGGAGTGACATGGTCTGGCTTATGCTTTAGGAATATCATTTTGACATCTGTCTGGGAGATGGATTAGAAAGGGGAGAGACTTGTAGGCCTCATGAATTGTCCAGGCAAGAGGCGATCAGGGCCTGTGTTAGAAGGGAGAGAAGACATGAGAAATATTGTGTAGTTAGAATCAGTAAGACTTGGAAGTTCATTAGATTTGTGAGGTGAGGGAGAATAAGGAGATACGGGTGATTCCTAAGTTACAAACCTGGGAGATTAGAAGGATAGTGATCCCATGGAAAGAAGGAAAGTGTTTGGGAGGAAAAGTTCTGTTAAGGACATGTGTTTGCAATGCCTGTAAAACATCCAGTTTTAAAAGTCTTTACATACACACATATGTGTGCATATGTACATATATGTATATGTGTGTATGTACATAGTCATAGCAGGGGTATTTGTGGAACAAAGATATGGAAACAGAAGGAAGTCCATCACTGAGGTAATGGATGAATATAAATGAATATAATACAGTGTTGTGCAGTAAGAAACAACAAAAATGAGGAATTCAGGGAAACTTGAGAAGAGTTTATGAACTAATGTAGATAAAAATAAATAGAACCTAAAGAATCATATTCACAGTAAATAAAAGATTATAAACGAAAGGATCACTAGCCAACTGAAAGATCAGTAAAGATCCTGAAAAGCAGATAATAACACATACTTCCTTCCTCATGGGAGAAAGGTTGAGGATTATTAGGATACAAATGGGGTCACTGTTTTGAGTATTTTTGTTTTAATTGTTTTTCTTTGTCACAAAGGAAGTTTTATTGAAGGAGGAGTTATTTTTACTAGAAACTTAACTATGATATAAAGACAAGAAACAAAGAAAATGTTTTTAAAAATAAGTAAAAATAACCATTCTAGCCTTCTAAACTCTAAGCATTTGTTGTTTTTCTTACTAGGAGTACTTCAAATACCTCTTTTAAAAAATCGAACATTCATCTTTTTTCGTTGATGATTAGGCTCAGGTTTGCAACGTATGTTACCTGGGTTACACCTGGAGCTCCTTTGCTCTTTGGAACACATTCCTTTCCTTCTTGCAGTTTGTAGTAGATGTAGAATAGTTTGTTACTTGAATTTCCTTTTCTTCATATTTAAAGGTCTTTATCCAGATTACGTGAAGAGTTGATTGTTTGTCAGTGGAATTGTTAAATTCAACTACTGTATGTCAGGAGTTGTAGCATAAGGTTTTTTGTTGTCGTTGTTGTGGGAGATGATCTGTGATCACTTTGGTCTTGGCACTTTGTTTTCCATGTTGAAAAGTTCTTGGTAGTTTTCTTCTGTTGTTTCTTGAGATTTTTTTGACTAGTGTTCTTCTAGGAGACCTGTAATCTTCAGTTATCTCTCTACGTATTCTGTCTTCTAAATCATTATGTGTTGCTTTTATGGAGATCATGCTTTCTTTTAACCTTGTCAATTTTTGCTTCTCTTCTTCCAAATTCTCTTTTATTTCTGTGTATTTGCTTTTCTGTTTTGTTTCTTTGTTGAGACTTGCCATGATGGATTCAAGGTTTTCTGTTTTGCCAATTATTTCTTCTGTGTGGGTCATAAATTCTGCTTTTACAAATCTCATTTCTCTTTTAAACCATTCAAAAACATACTGCTTCTTATTCTATGTTTTCTTGGGAATCCATTGGCTCTTCTACCTCATTAAGTGTTGATTCATTTTCATTTGATTTATAATATGTCTAGAATAATTTACCTGATTTGGAGGCCATAATCCCCTCTATTATTACTATCTTCTCTTTTGGTTTATCTGCTTATGTTCTGATTTGTTTACTAAGTTTTATTCCTCCTGAGTTCTTTGGCTGGTTCAGTCTCCCCCCACCCCTTATATTCCTCTTTTCTCTTTCTGATTCCTTCCCCCTTGATTGTGGCTTCCCTGAGGGCTGGACCTCAAAATTGGCTGGCTTATGTTCTTCCTACATGAGGCAATTCGTATTTCCCTGACCCCAGTCTATTCCTCAGGTGACTTCTGGAGGAACAGAAGCCACCCCAGGTGGATCCTGGGCCCATTGCTTTAGGCAGGCCTGATAGATCCTGGCATAGATACTCTGGTGTCCTGTCCCAATTACATATAGCACAGATTGCTGTTGTGCTGGGCTGTCAGCCAGAACAAGCTTTTGGTTTTCCACAGCAATAGGAGTGATAGGGGATAGAATTGATTTCAGTTGCAAGCTAGTGTACAGCCCTGCCAGAACATGGGTAGTGAGGGATGGGGTGCTAGGAAAGCCTTTCAAAGGCTAGGGATTAGCCTTTCTCTGAGGTTAGTTCATAGGTTCTTTGCCTTGTTGGGATTCTTGGTGTCCTGACCTACACCATGGAGATGGGAAGCATTGCTTTATCCTTTGCACATGACTCCTGTTTTGGAGACATTTGAGAGGTCACAGGGATTGGAGAAAATGTCTTTCCTTCATCTTGTTGGTCTCATGATCTAGAAGATCACAATGGTTGGGTTGGAGGGAACATGAAGGAATGAAATGAGGGAGAAAATGAGGAAGGAGGAAAGACATGCCAGGAAAACAAACATCATGTCAAGCAACAAGACAACAAAGGGTCATTTAAATATTTTCTTAGTAAACAAATCAGAGCATAACGATGCTGCTGCTGTTACTATAGGAATCCCAAGAAGAAGATTGTGTGGGGCCTTTTCCCAGTCTAATTAGACATACTGGTTTGTGTCCTTCCTGGTCTTCTACTCCCTTCTCTTCACCTCATTCCCTTATTCACATTTTGCCTGATGTTTTATTACTGAACTCATTGCCCCCTCTACCTTGTTAAAGCTTTATATTATTTTTTCGATGAGCTAAAATTTATTTTGCCCCTCCTGCCCCTTCATCATGGAAAATTGGGGAGAAAACGGGTGGTGATTGAATAAAACACTTGTAGCAAATATGTATAATCTTAAATCACATTCCCACATTGGCCATGGCTGAAAAATGTCTCAATTCTGCATCCTCAGTCCATCATCTTGCTATCAGAGGATGGCTAGAGTGCTCCATCATTTGTCCCCTGAAATCATGATCAAGCAGTTGCATTGATCAGAATTTTAAGTTTTTCAAAGTTGATTGTCTCAGTCATTTTTCTCTTGGTTCTGCTCACTGTATTCTTATCTGTTCATACAAATCTTCAAAACCCCATTTCTTTACCTCACATTCCTACAACCAAAATAATTTTTCTTAACTACATCAAACTCTCCATAAATCATCTAATGACTTCACTCATGTATTAATTCCTTAAAAGTGATAGATGTGCAATAACTATTAATTGTTTGAGCCTCACACATAACTTCAAGGCCTTCATCCTTGAATACAAACTAGCCTATCTGTCTGCTCATTAATCTTCTTTTGTCTATCTTTTCCCCTAAAGTAAAGCTTTTTTTTTAATGCTTCTGTGTCTAGATCTCCTGCTCACAGCCTTTGATAACTTTTCCTATTGCTAGAACAATGCACCTTCTTTAACACATTACCATTTTTTGGAAAGTAACTTTTCCATATGAATGATTGCTGTTGATAAAACTAATACATTTGAAATAAAGTTTTATCTCTTTGCTGTAGCAGTCTATGATTATTTTCATGGTAAACTGTTAAGTTCAGATTATTAGAGGAGTTAAAAACATATTCTGTTAAAATTAAGAAGGGAAGATTTTTTAAATCTTGAGAAAAAATACGAAAAAGTTCATCACACATAGGTTGGAAACTTAGTAATGAGTTCTTTGGCAAAAACAACCCATAAAGTAAAAATAAACTTAAAGCATGTTCCACAGTTTCTCTGTAACCCCCTTTTCATTTCAGCAGTGATGGTAGCACATGTGAGAAAAGGACGTGGGTGAAGCTAAGTGTCAGTGTTTAGATCGTTCAGAAACATCAGCGTACTTAGCTTTCGGTGCTCCTTTTTCAATGACCATTGAGTTGACATACTACAGGAGGGGAATTGATCATATCATTGACAGAAGATATAAGGAAATCTCAATTAAATGTAAGAATGGCTTGCATGTTCTTGGAGAAGCAAATAAAGTAATTAACAGAGTTGCTTTTATTCTTCCAGAGGCAACAAGAGATATAATTTCATGGTACACTTGGGCATCTTGCACTGCATGGCATAGGATCAGCATAAACAAACCACCACCACTATGTTAGTTATGAATTTGTGTAAGGAGAATGCAAGAAAATTTTTTGAAGAATTTGCTAAGACCCTCTATATTAAATCAACATATACGTTAATACATGATGATTTGATTGCAGAGTAGGCATAGGAGAGAACAGTAAAAACAATCTTGGAAAATATTGTTCAGGATCAACAAATGAAAGAAACCAGATTTTGTAGATTATGTATTGGTGTGGTAACACTGGAAAGTGTACCAGATTTGGAATGAAAGGATTTGAGTTCAAATCTCAGCTCCGCCACTTGTTATCTCTGTGACCTTGGGCAGAACACTTTATTGTTTTTACCCTTAGTTTCCTCAGCTTCAAAATGAGAAGGTTTTCTATCTCTAGATCTCTGATACTATATGTGTATACATAATCTCATAGATATATTGATATAATTATAAAGTATCTGTATGGAGTGTGTGCTATATGTACCTCATTGCTGCTAGTCCAAGTAATATATACAATATATACAATGTAACTGTACTTTGCTTTTATATACTTTTTGAATGCAATTTTCTATTCATCCATTTATTTCCTAAATAGAAGATCAATATTTAGTAACCATGTTTGTGTAAATTAAGTACTATATTTGGGGAACAAAAAACGATAATTGCAATATTCATTGGTACGTTGTAGTGGGTGTGGCTGTCCTAGAAACAGCATTTACATACGAGAAAATATTCTGACACTTGTTAATATTTCAGATACAGGCCATATGTATACTTTTGGAGATGGTCGACATGGAAAATTAGGACTTGGACAGGAAAATTTTACTAATCAATTTGTACCCACGTTGTGCTCTAATTTTTTGAAATTTATAGTCCGTCTGGTAAGGATATAACATTTCCTTGTTTGGATTTTCATATTATATTTTGCCTGCTAGAAATTCATGGAAAATATCTCATTTTTAAGATGAAACAATCTTGAACTTTTATATTAATTACATTTTCAGGTTTTCTAAAAGCCATTTTTTTCAGTCATCTCTGCCCTGAAAAATTATCTCCTCCAATTTCCTTCTATAGCTTTTCTTCTGCTTCCTTCTTTATTTGTCTTTATGCCAGTCTTTTATTTCAAGTCTGATATTAATGAGATTCTTAAATAATATAAGGTAGTAATTCCTGAAAATAAGTCCTCATCATAGTCATTCAACTAGTGTTTATTAAGTACCTATTCTGTACAAGGCACTGTGCATGGTGCTGGGAAAATTTATTGTTTTGGAAGTATCTTATAGGAAAAATTATAGCAGGTATTTTTCACTCTTCCAACTTCTGTTTATCTAATGAGGTTCATAATAATAATAATCTGATGATATAATAAGGATTCTTTTATACTTTAAGGTTTACAAATCACTTCCCTCATAATGTCCTATGAGATAGTTGAAGTATTATTATCTCTATTTTATAGATCAGGAAACTGAGGATGATAGGTGTTAAGTGGATTGCCCAAGGCTACACAGCTAGTAAAGCCTAAGAGCTAGGACTCAAGCCTGGGTCTTTAGAGACCTTTACGCACTACACTTATGTAGTGTCTTATGTAGTCTTACTATTTTAATAGACTCAGTGGCACTCCAAAACACTGTGTTCACCTATTTAGACCAAATAGAAACAGGGCCACTAATCCATACATGAGGTTACCTGTGGACCACACGTTGAGTTAGCTTTGAGTTGGGGGTGGGTGGGAGGGAAGCTGTTTGACATCTCTGGTGCAGAGCACTTAAAACTTCTAAAAAATCTGTGTTGCCAGGAACATTCTCTCTCCTTCTCTCTCTCTCTCTCTCTCTCACACACGTGCGCGCTCGCGCGTGCACACACACACACACACACACACACCCCCCAGTAGTAATCAGTCCAAAGAATAAGGTCTTAATATGAAATTTTTGCTAAGGACGAAACCTAATTGCCAAGAGATGGTTATTTCTTCCTGTCATTTTTTCCCTCGATTTGTCTTCTGCCAGTATTTAAGAAATTAGTTTTCCATATTTTCTTAGTTGAAATTACTGAAACTATTTTAAAATTACTTTTTTTTCCTTATTTCTTAAGTAGTATTTGCCAAGTAGTTTGCCATTTTTGTTTTCCATGCTATATTTATACTAGTCAAAATAAAATAATGGGGTTAGTGCTGTCCTCTGCTTTAAATTACAGTGATTAAAGTATTTTTTGACAAGAGAGACTCTCATTAAGTGACATTTTAACTGAAAGCTACTTTAAAATTCATTTCCATTTGAAGATGGCATAAGTTAATTTAATCTGTATTTTTGCTCCAGGTTGCTTGTGGTGGATGCCACATGTTAGTTTTTGCTACCCCAAGGCTCAACAAATCCGAAGAAATTACGGAAGAAAAAGTAAACGATAGTGGCTTGACTGTAGTTTCTTCTCTTGGTGATGATCCGCCTTCAGGAAATACCTTGCAGAGAACATTATCTGCAAGGTCACGGAGAAGAGAAAGGGTAGCTATTGTGCCTTCTGTTTCTACTGGCTACTTAGTAATGTAAAGAAAACTTACGAAAAATACTTTTAAAAGATCATTAAAATACTGTCAGAGCTCTCAATTTAAACTTGTTAGCTTAGAATGTTTGTTATTTATGTTGTCAAAATTAGTTTTTAAAATCTTAAATATTTAGTTTGCTTGTGAGATAGAAAAGGCAGCATATTCTCAATGATCTTTGGGGAAACTTTTACTAGTGACATAATTATGATGTAAAAAGTATATTTATGAAAGCCAGCTTGTTACCCTGAGAGCCAAGCAATCACTTTCAGAAATAATATTCAACATAGGACTATAAATTTTGTGGTTCTCTTACTTTTAATCATACTTTTCATGTGATTTCTTTTGGTTATGTTTCATAAGCAACATAATATTTTATGTGATGTACATTTTGGGAGAAGAAAGCTTACTTTGCCAATGCAGGCAGCTAGATAGCACAGTGGACAGAGTGCTGGACTTGGAGTCAGGAAGATCTGAGTTCTAATCTCATAGACATTTACTAGCCATGTGATCCTGGGCCAGTCATTTCACTCTGCCTCAGTTTTCTCAACTGTAAAATGAGACCAATAGCTTCACCTGTCTCTCAGGGTAGTTGTAAGGATCCAATGAAATACTCCACATAAAGTGCTTAAGTACAGTGCCTCACTCTAAGAATGTTTGTCCCTTTCCCTTCCTTTCCCTTTCCAGAACAAGTCAGCTCTGACTCTGCAACTTGTACATTTCCAGAGTTGTCTGAGGCCCTGAAAGATTCAGTGACTAGTCCAACATTACAAAGCCAGGATCCAGTCACCCAGGACTGGAACACAGGTGTTCCTGACTTGAGGCCAGTTCCCTATCTACTATACCGCACTGCCTCTTATGATATTAACTCAAATTATAAACAACAAAAGAACTATGGAATTTTTTGTGAGTTAGGGGGATCTCTTAAATTGCTCACCTAAGTCACAACACTAATGATCCTCTAGTCATGTCAGAAGGCATTTTTTAAATGCCTGCTATGTGCCAGGCTTTCTGCTAAGTAAGTGCTTAGGATTCAAAGAATGGTAAAAACAGGCCCACCCTTCAAGGAGCTCACATTTTTTTTTTGAGATCAATCAATCAAGAAACATTTATTAAGCACTTGCTATGTGCCAAGCAAGGTGCTAAACACTGGGGATATAAAAAAAGGCAAAAGTCTCAAGTGCTTATAATCTAATGGGGGAGACAATATGTAAACTAATATATACAAACAAGCTACATACAGGATAAATGGGAAATAATTAACAGAGGGGAGGCACTGGAATTAAGAGGGGTTGGGAAAGCTCATAAAGCCATTGGGGTATTAGAATATTATCAGTTAGTTTTCCTTAGATCTAATTTGCATCCCAGCTTTAGGCTCATTTCCTTTTGTTTTCTGGATAGAAAAGGATAGCTAGGCAACATAATCTTTAGGCTGACAACCTAAATTCATGAAAAGAATGTATTACCCAAACATTTCCTCTTCTCTCTATTCTTTTCCTCTCTAGTCCTAACCCCCTCTCTTTACTTTCTTCACCTCCCTCTCTTCTTCTTCCCTTTCCAGTCTGCCCCTCCTTAACTCTCTTCTCTTTTAACTTTTACTTCCTTTAATCTTTTCTCAAAGGTTTTGCCATCCAACCCTTCAGTCATCTTTTCAGTTCTTAATTCTTTTTTTAAAAGTTAATTAATTTTTTTTAAATTTACAACACTCAGTTCCACAAGTTTTTGAGTTCCAAATTTTCCCCTTCCCTTCCCCTCCCCCCAGATGGCATGTGATCTGATACAGGTTCTACATATACCTTTACATTAAACTTATTTTCCAAATAATCAAGTTGTAAAGAAGAATTGTAACCAATGAAATGAACTATGAGAAAGATGAAACAAAACCAAGAATCAAATCAAATAAAATAAAATAAAAGAGAGAGCAAATAGTCTGCTTCACTCTACATTCAGACTCCATAATTCTTTCTCTGGATGTGGACAGCCTTTTCCATCATGAGTCCTTTGGAGCTGTTCTTAGAACCTTGCATTGTTGGGCAGAAGCCAAGTCTGTCAAAGTTAGTCATCACAGAAGCAGTGTGTCTGTGATTGTGTGCAATGTTCTCCTGGTTCTGCTCCTTTCAGCATGAGCTCATATAAGTTTCTCAGGTTATTGTGAAGTCCATATCATCCCCATTTGTTATAGCACAGTAGTATTCCATTACATTCATATACCACAACTTGTTCAGCCATTCCCCAATTGATGGGCATCCCCTTGATTTCCAATTCTTTGCCACCACAAAAAGAGCTGCTGTAAATATTTTTGTACATACGGGTCCCCTTCCCCTTTGTATGATCTCTTTGGGATATAGCCCTAGAAGTGGTATTGCTGGTTCAAAGAGTAAGCACATTTTTTATAGGCCTTTGGGCATAGTTCCAAATTGCTCTCCAGAATGGTTGGATTAGTTCACAACTCCACCAACAATGCAGTAGTGTTCCAAGTTTCCCACATCTTCTCTAGCATTTATCCTTTTCTTGCTTTGATATGTTAGCCAATCTGACAGGAGAGATGTGGTAACTAAGAGTTGTTTTGATTTGCACTTCTCTAATCAATAGAGATTTAGAGCATTTTTTCATATAACTATAGATATATTTCATTTCTTACTCTGAAAACTACCTGTTCATATTCTTTGACCATTGATCAGTTGGGGAATGGCTTGTGTTCTTACAAATTTGATTCAGTTCCCTGTATATTTTAGAGATAAGGCCTTTTTCAGAGGGAGCTCACATTCTAATGGGGAAGACAACATTCATGTATATAGAAATACATCCAGGGCAAATTGGAGATTATCTTAGAGGGAACAAACAGTAAGAACTGCAAAAGATTCTTTTGGCCCCATTTTAGTTCCCTGATTGGAAGGAAGTTCTTAAGTCAGTAAACTATTCTTATGTGCTAGGCACTGTGCTAAGCCCTGAGAATACAAACACATCAGAAAAAAAAGCAACCCTAACCCTAAACATTTTAAGATGGGGGAAGATAACACATAGAAAGGAGCTGAAAAGTGTTTGGGTGGGGGTAGAATAATTAAAGGATATGGTAGAGAATGTGTGGAGTGCAGCCTAGAGAGGAATGATGCTCTAAATGCTCTTTGGTAAAGGTGATATTTGGTTTTCCTCCCAAGAAAAAAAAAGTAGTGTGGAAAATTGGAAATAACTTTTTTGCAGAAGTAAAAACCTACATTTGGCCACTTATCAAAGTCTCCCATTTTGAAATTTAAATCTATTAAGATTGAAAAGAACAGCTCAAGAAATTTTTTACATTCTCAGGGACCGTTGAAATGTGAACATTATGGAATAGTGACAGCTTTTTTCTTACATATGTTTAGCAAATACAATAAATTAATATTAAATAAGTCAGTGCCTGATCAGTCTCATTAACAGTCTCATTTTCATTTTTATTTCAAAGGAAAATTCACCAGAACAGCATGGTCGAATGATAAGAACTCTCCCCCCACTGGAAGTTCCTTTTAAACCACCAGTGCATGCCTCCAGTACAGTCTCTCTCAAGTTCCCAGGAAACAGTTGTCCCGATGCAAATACAAGTAATGAAAATGACACCCTACAATTAGCTGAAGAAGGTAATATTTAGTGTTATGCCTTCTCATAAAAAAATTGTTGTTTTCCCTTAAAACTCTTCACATTATGTTTTGATTTGCTAAATGATTGAATTGTTCATTTCCTAACCCATCATAGACTCAACAACCAGAAGAGCCACCAGGAGCCACAATAGTACCAGTTACCTTGGATGTATGGTCTTAAGATGTTATCCTCCATCCTTAATTACCATAGACCTACTGTAAATAATTTAATTTGTAGACTTGTAAAAGTCTATGCATGCATATCTCACACTGGGGCCTGGATATTAGGTAAGGAACCAGCAGTGGGAGAGTCAAGAAGACACTTGATGGACCAGACAGCTATTGATGGTTAGAGCAGGCAAGAAGACTAGTCCAGAGACCATCTGGGGTGAGAACCAGGAACCCAGCGAGGAAATGGTGCAGCAGATGTAGGGCATCAGCTCTGAGATCTTGTCACTGAGCCTTCTTGCCGTCTGAAGGTTGGAGCTTCTAATATAGGCTCATTGAAGTATAAATCAGACCGCAAGTGGTTTATCCTTCAGTTGGAGAATAATGATGATAATGATGATGATGATTAACATTTATGTAGCACCTATACGTACCTCCTAGCTACCTAATAATGTATAATTGGGAACATCTGGCTTGAGTAAAAGGTATAGTGGGAAACAGCAGGTTCTGGTAGGCAAACCGTGTAACTTTATGGCAGGGAATTCCCAGTGTAAAAACTCCTTCCATTGATGCACATTGACAGCTACTCTAGCTTTTCATTTTAGAGATTTGCCTGGGGACCTAGGGATTTACCCATGATCAAAGGGCTATTAAACGTTAAGGATCGGACTTAAACTAGTCTTCCTGGGTTCATTCTAAGGCCAACCCTTAGTATACTTCTCAGTATTTATTTATATTATAAATATAATAAAGAGTAAAAGAAGCTTATGGCTTTCAAGGAAGGTGTTTACTCTGTCTCTCCTGTCTTCAATTCTGTATAGATATTGGAACATATGAGGTTCTCTGTAACTTTATTGCTTCTTTGATAATTTTAAAACACAAATCTGACCGTATTACCCCCATGTTCAAGAAGTTCCAGTGGTTCCCAGTTGTTTCTGTGATAAGATACAAATTCTTCCACAGACAATTCTTGCTTTATGTAAGCAAACCATTCCTCAGACCTTTATACTAAGCAGTTTTTACATAATGTGAATTTGCTCTTACCCACCTACTTCACTTAATCTTTATAACAAAGGGCATACACAAAATAATACCCTTTACAGGTCATAAACTGAAATTTACATTACTGAAATGCAGACATATTGCTGTACCATGAAATAAACAAAATTGTGAAATGAAAGATAAAGTTAATGATAAAATAGGCTTAGTATTATACAGTAAAATTAGCATAGTAGTTATGTTGCCCCTTCCCCATCCACTGCATCTGGTCTTTATCACTGGTCATTGACTGTGCAACTTTTTTCTAAAGCTATCAAAAAATGTTTGGACAGTGGCTCTCTTTTATTCCTGGTATATCTGATGAGATGGCAAGCAATATCATCCCCAAATATTCTTCAAACTTTTAAAAATCTGGAAGTATTTGGATCCATCTTTACAATACGAGAAAAAAATTCACTCAAATGATGAAATGCATCTACCCATTGTTTCATTGTGAACCTTTTTTGTTCACCCGTGGGTTCCAAAGCTTCCCCTTTCTTTTTCTGCAATATTTGCAGCTAGCAGCTCAACCATGGGCACACTTTTTTTCCCAAACTCTCTTCATGTATGTTGCTGTTACATCTTCCCATGCCTTAGCAATATTTGGAATTGCATGGTAAAATATTATAGGTCTTTCAGAAATCTCTTAATGTCAAATCCTTATCTGCATCCAAAGCTGCAATTTCCTGGGCAAATAGAGTGTGTAAATAATACACCTTGAAATTCCCTATCACTCCCTGATCCATAGGTTGTAATAATGTGGTAGTGTTAGGAGGAATGTAGACCACTTTTATATTTTCATTAAAATCATCCAGATGGGAAAGATGACTTGGGGCGTTATTGAAATAAGTAGAATCTTGAAGGGAATGCCTATTATTACAAAATTTTACAATTTTAGCAGTGTAGCTGTACATAAACCGTTGTTCTGAGACATAAGGGTTATCTGTGCCTTAGGGTTAGTGAAATAATGCACAAGTAGTGTTGCCTTGTGAATTCCTTTCTGTGCTCTGGAATATTCTCAGTTGTGCCCAAGAACCGATTTTAATTTGCAAGTGCCGGATGCATTCCTTTCAAGCAGAAGAGTAACTGTTTTTCAAAGCTTAATGCTCTGACATAGTTTTTACCTCCACCAAGATGTAGATTCAAAATGGCATTCTTTGACAAAGCAAGCTGGTTTCGTCTGCATTAAAGATTTGCTCTGGCAAGTAGGAACCGTTATTATTTTTTACAGGAACTCTGGGAACTTCTTTGCTGCTTTAATATCTATCCTAGCAGCCTCTCCTGACACTTGCACATTATGCAATCCTACATCATTTGCAAATCATGCAAACCAGCTAGTGCTTGCTATAAATACCTGTGTTCGTTCCAGATACTTTACCTTTAAATCTTCAAAGAGGCTTCCAGCCTTGGCTTGAATTGTCTTCAAGCTTAAAGGAATAGTCTGAGCTTATTCTTCTATCCACAAAATTAATAGTTGATCCATCTCTAGACTAGTACCTTCTCTTTGTTTTGACAGATAAGTTGACTTCATGCAAATGTTGCCTTTTGTGTGCTCCTTTATCCAGGCACCATCTTTTACTACAGTGTTTACATTCAAAATGGCAAGACTAAGTTCATGTGCTATCAATGACAATTGTTGTCTTCCTTCATGTTTTCTAATTATTTTCGTTTTCAAGTCTATTGGCTTATGCTTACAAGATGATTCACTCTTCCCCTTGACCACATTTGCAGGTGAAAATATAAGGATCACTGTTAAACATAGGGAGAAGCACAGTAACATTCACTGTCTGCAGTCATGTGGGAAATGACCTAGAGATGCTTTTCTGCTTCCCACCACCATTTATGATTTCTGAATCTTACAATGTCTTATTGTATAGCATCTGCTTTATGTAAGAAATTTTTGTAAAGTTTTTTGGAATGTGAATTTCTTTCAGAATTCTTTATGTAAAATTGAATTTGTGTGATGTGAATTTATGTAAAGTGAGAACTGTCTGTATTTGGCATAATTTTCCTACATGTACTCATATTCCCACCAAATTGAGCTACTTGTACCCTGGAAGTGCTGTTTTATCTCCCATCAATCTCCAGGCCCCTTTGCATCATCTAAAGACCTTGCCTGTGAATTGACTGAAAAAATTAAATAGCTTCTTCTCCCATTCTGTTCATCTGAAAACGCTTTGACATAATTTCCTACTCTTTTCTCCTTTCTCCCTGTTTTTGACAGAGATATCCCTTCTGGCCTAAGCCCTCTACGTGCACACTTGATATTCCATCTCCTCTGTCTTATCCACCATATTGCATCCTCAGTCATGCCCCACCCTCCATCTTCAACTTTTTCCATATCAGCTGGTTCCTTCCCCATGTCCTTCAAACAGGGCCAAGTCTCCTCCATCCTTAAAAATCCTTCTCTAGACGACTCTCTTCTCATACTGTCAACTTATATTGCTCCTCCCATCCTTAGCAAAATTCTTTGAAAAGTTTTCAAAGCTGGCTTTTACTTCATTTCCTCACACTCCTTAGCTCTTTGAAATCTGATTTTCAGACTCATCAGTCAGCTGAAACTGTTGTCTCTAAAGTTACCAGTGTTCTCTTAATCACCTCATAAAATAGTCTTTTCTCAGTCCAAACTCCCTGCAGCATTTGGTGCTCTTCCCTACCCTCTCCTCCTGGATATTCCTTCTTTTTAGACTTTTCATAATATTTTCTCCTTGTTCCCCTCTTGTTTAACCATTCCTGCTTGGTCTCTTTTGTTGACTCATCTTCCGTAGCACATCCCCTGACTTTGGATGTTCCTGAGGCTTTGTCCTAGATTCTCTTCTCTTCCCTTTATGTGTTCTTAGTGACTTCATCTACTCTCCTGAGTAAATATCATGTCTATTGCCAAAGATTGAAACGTTCTCCTTCCTCAGCTTTGCCTCTCAGAGGCACTCAGTGGAGTGAAAGAATCGTATATAAAAGATGTTGTGAAGATGAAAATTACAGAATTTGGTAACGGATGAAATCTGTGGGGTGAAGCTGCTTTCCGAGATCCCTGGCGATGTCCTCATAGCCTTTTTTCAGTCCTCATCCTCTGCTTCTGTCGTATTTGATGCTGTATACACGCTTTTTGCTTCTCTCTCGACAGACCCCACCTACCCACCCTTACCTTGTAACAAAGATTTTTTTAAAAAGGTAATCGAAACTCAAACAATGCCACATCTGACAGCATATCATTATTCCACATCCACAGTGCTGCACTTCTGAGAGAAGTGGATATTCTCAAGCTTTCTCTCAGACCAAACTTGGTCATAATAATAAGAATCTAGTTTGGTGATTTTGTTCTTTTCATATATTGTCACAGTCATATTTATTGTTTTCTGCATTTGAGTTGCTTCACACATCAACAGTCTACATGAGTTTTCCCACATTTCTCTGAATTTTTCATATTGGTCTTTTTTATGGTGAAGTAATATTCTATTGCATTTATATACAACAATGAATTTAACAATTCCCTAGTCAATGGAGACTCTTTTTTCCCCCTTCTTTGTTGCACAAAAGTGCTTTAATGTATATGGGTTTTTTTTTTTTTGAGGAATACGCCTGTAAGTGGAGATCTCTAAGGCAAAGGGTATACACATTTTAATCAGTTTTTTAAAGTATAATTGCAAATTATTTTCCAAAATAGTTGAACCAAGTCACAGACCCACCAGTAGTATCTTAATGAAACTTTCTTCTTGTAGCCCTTCCAACATTTTAATCTTTAGTCAGCTTTATCACCTTGTTGATATGATGAAACCACAAAGTTGTGATGATTTGGATTTCTCCTATTTGATGTATGGAAAAATCTTCTATGTGATCATCAGTAGTTTACAGTTCTTTTGAGAACCCTTCATTCCTGTCCTTTGACTACTTGTCTATTGGAAATGGCTTTCGGTCTTGTATATATTGTGTTAATCTCCTCTATATATCTTGGATTTCAGATGCTTATTAGAGATATTTGTTAAAAAGACTTTTTCCTCAGGTGACAGTTTCCCTTCTTATCCTAGCTGTTTCTATTTTCTTCTTGCAAAAGCTCTTCACTTTAATGTAATTGAAAGTATCAAAGGTTAACATTTTGTTTGGGGTTCTCACTCACTAGAAGAGTGTTGATGTGGAGACTCTGGGTAGCTGCTGGAGCCCTCAGGCTTTGAAGAGAACCCAGATGTTGGTGCTTCTCTGGTAACTATGTATTATGATTTGGTCTGTTTATATTGTCTCTTTTTGTAATTTCTGTTTGTATTTGCTCTGAAGTTCAGGGTGCTGGCTTTTCCTCCCAAACTAAGTGAATGATATATGTATGTAAGATACTCTATCTTTTGTGTATCGCTTGTATTCTTTGTTTGGTTAGAAGTGGTGAAAAAGCACTTCTTTTTGAAAATATTGTTTTTTTTTTTAATTTTTTTATTCTGAATTTAACAAACATCAAATATACTGAGCATATCTACACATGTTGTAGAATAGAAGATTTCAAGTGGAACTGTAATTTTTCTATCATGTAGAGCCTGCTTTCCTCTTCCATTTTTCTCTAATTTTTTGCCTTTGATTCTTGTGGCTTCAGCTGTAGTTATTACCTGGAGTCTGATTTTTCTTTTGGAACTTTTTAGATTTGAATGGTATGTTGAAGGTAACTGCTCTGACTTCATGACAATTATATAGGTTCTTCCTTCTGGTCTCTTTTGATTCTGCTCCTTATTTTTAATAATCTCACCTTTTTCTTCCATAATTCCTCCTCTTTCTTCTGACCATGAGGGCTTTCCCCTAAATTTAGATCCACCACAGCTCTTCTCTTGCCTCTCTGATCTCTTTCTGCACAAACTGCTTTAGTTATCTTGGTCACTCCCATATCAGTCACTACTTCCTTGATAGTCTTAAAAATACTATATAGATAACCCCCAAGATATTTCCCTATATCTGCCCTTTTCCCTGAGACCCAGCCACATATTTCTAACTGCCTGCTGAATATTTCTATGTTAGTGTCTTGCCAACAAAACCTAAAGATTCACTGTTATAGGATCTTCTTATATATATAAAGATGTATATTTTCTTATAATACTTTAACTGCAACTGTTCCCTTTCAGAAATGCAAATGAATTGGTATTACTTGCATGAAAACTGATATTTATACATACCTATTTAAATAATTGAGTCTACACACACACACACACACACACATATATATATATATATATATATATATATATATATATATATAAACAAGCTTTTTTCATCCTCCCCTAAAGAATGTTTTGTTAGCTTTCATGTATAGAATCCTAAGGGGAAATGTCAGAAGCCCCTTCCTCATGGGGTCTTTGATCCTCATTGGAGAGCATCACCCACACCCATCCTTCTGGCAATGGGAAATTAAGAGGCATCTCTCTATAGGAAGGCTGGTGTCCCTAGTAATTGTTTACTATCCTGTGCAAATATATAGATTTATGTTCTTCTCATTTCAGTTTGTTTTCACTCCTAAGACTAATTTAGAAAGTCTCAGTTTCCCTAATTAAAACTTCATAAGTAAGTGCTCACTTGCCCAAATAGGCCTGTAGGGATCCTGGGATCATAAGTAAGATGATGCTCTACAGCCACTTTCTTTGTAGACTTCAAGTAGATTAAAGTGGTGGCTGGAGGTAGGGAAGAAATATTCTAATCCTTTGCTTCTCATCTTCCTCAACCAATTACAGCATGCCAAGATCCTGAAGTATAAATCTGGAAGGGTAAGATAGCAGATATCACCAGTCATTATCCTGGGAATCTCTCCCACCCCTACCCCAACCCCACCCCCTCAAAAAAGGGAGGGAGCGCCTATACAAAATAGAAAAAGCTAGGAAGCCAGCCCCCTTTGGGGCTGCCATGCTACCATTCTAATTTTGCATTCATTTTTGGAGGATGGCAATACTCATAACCCATTTGTAGCCCTTCTGATGCTTTGGTTGTCTATATAGAATATCTTTTAATAAATATCATTTGGACCTGTAAATCTTGTACATGAGTTTTCTAGCTCTGCTACTCAGTTAACACATAATCACCTTTTTGGATAGGCTTTTGCCATTTCATGTAGCAAGTAAAGTAGGTAGGAGAAACTAATCAAGTCTTTTCATTTTAAAACTGGACCTCACAAAGAAGGGCCCTCATTCAAATTGCTGTAATGAGCGGATCTACTTTGTCATTGTTTTATCATCCCAAACTAGACTCATCTTTCCCTGCAAATTTGCCCCTTCTGCATTCCCTTTATCTACTGACGTTGCTGCCGTATTCCCAGTTAGGCGCAAACCCTCAAATTCTACCTTTCTGGCTACCCTCTACTTTCAGTCATCTGCCGAGTCGTATCCATTCTACCTCTGTAATAACTCCCCATTCAAAAACTTTCAGTGACTTTGATTGCCTACCAAATAAGATGTGAACTCATTCTGACATTTAAAGTTCTTCTCAGTGTTCTTCCCTTTAGCCCAAATCATAATCTTTCTTTGACAACATATGTTCTGGTAAAACTGGGATCCTTGTTTCACCCATACCTGGTCTCCGTTCTCCTTACATTTTTCTTTTTTGAAGTTCTTCCTTTTCTTCAGAGCCCATCTCAGACGGTGCCTTTTCGATGAAACTTCCCCTCTATCCTCAAATCTTTCTTGCTGCTTTGACTTCTCTCCTGTGTGTGCGTTTGTGTTATAGTAATTGTGTATATGTCTTATTTACTCCATTATACTCACTCAGATCTCTGATGTAATCAATTTGGATGATCCCCTCCAACGCTGTAGATCATAATTCATTTATTCTTGACCATCCCTTGTGACCCTCATACGTGCCTTCCCATAAGTTCATTGAACTAGCCGGAAGCTTTCTTCATCCTACAATTCAAGGGTACCTTTACCTGTTATCCCTTACCCCCAGCCTCTTCTCTTCCTACCACACATTTTTAATGACACTTTTTGCTCCTGTTTTTCATTGCATCTTTTGTTATATTTTGCAACCTGGCCACTCCACCATGTGCCTCTCCATCTCCTTTTGTATGATAGTCTTTCAGTTTTTTGGGGCTGGTGGTATTCCATACCTTAGTGTCATATAGCATTGTTGGCAGAATATTGGTGTGGAAGATAAGACTTTTTTCTTAGAGAAGTATGGAGTCATAAAAATAACTTTGTAATTTCTTTAAGTCATTCTAGCCCACTCTCTTGATTTATTCTGGGTCGAACTCATTGTGCATTTGTATCCTCTGTGCCAGATGTATGTGCCATTCATTTTTGTGTCATAATCTAGGCAATAGACAGTCTTTATCCATTTGTTCTTTCCTGTGTGGATGGTCAAACCAAACTCTTTCAAGTAGTTACAAATTTCTTTCAAGAGGCTCTGCAGTATTCTGGAGCTTGACACAAATATAATGCCATCCACTGACAAGAGCGTATGAAATATCTCACTGTAGAGAATCCCTCTTGAACTTGGACTCTGCACTGGATCTCCTCCATCACAGTACTGAAATCTTTTGCAAGCATATGGTCTCCCTATTTTATGCCTTTCTTCATGGCTATGATCAGAGAGTCATCATGCAGAGTTATTTTGGCTATCAATATCTTTCAAAAGATCTTGAATGATTTTGATGCATGAATGAGAGAAACTTTATTGGAAGAGAGTCTTTAAGACAGCATTGGGCTCTATTGAATCAAATGCTTTTTCATAATCAGACAAACAATAAACCCAGGAGAATGTTCTGTCCTCTATATTTTTCAGTCAGTTACAAAATAGTAAAGTCTCATATACTTGCACTTAAAATATATCGCTTGCAAAAAACTGCATATTCCTATTAATGCGCTCATAGAAGATGTCCTTCATTTGTGTGTAAAAGATTGTATGGGCAGTAAAACAGACATACAGATTGGTAGTTACTTATGTTCTCTATGACTTTTCTTGTATTAATAAGGTTGGAGATTTTTTTACATGTTTAATATCTTCCCCTCCTTTAAGCCTTGTAATGTGCCCCTTTAGAAATCTTAAAACTGTGTCATTTCCTGCACCAATCATGTCTGTATACTAGGTGTAATCTGGTTGTTTTTCTTGCCTCTATTCTCTTTCATTCTATTTCTAGCCTCTTCACAAGGGCATCAGGGAATGTGCCATTAGAATCAGTATGTGATGGTTCTTGATCAGAAAAACAACTTGTTATAAATCTTTTTAAAGATTTTTAAAATTTTTCTTGTTTTTCTTCCATTTTTATCTTTAAATGCCCTTGGAATGACCTTTCTTAACTGGATATTTTTGGGCAATCTTTTAAAAAAAACTATATAGATACAGTAATAATTACTGTCATTTATGTAGTTCCGTAAGACTTACAAAATATGTACTCCACAACAACTCTGTGAGGTACATACATAATAATAAATACTATTATCCTCAATTTGTGCTAAAGGGACAGAGACTAAGAGAAGGTAATATTTGCCCAGGGTCACCAGTAAGCATGCAGGTAAAGATTCAAGTTCAGGTCTTCCTGACTCCAAGTCTCATGCTGTTGCCGATTATACTCAAAGTTCAGGAACTGTTTTGTTTTTCATTTTTATATCTATAGCACTTATGCATAGTGAACACTTAATAAATGTGTGTCTAGTTAAATTGAAAATAGACTTGAAAAAAATTTATCTTTGAGTGGCTTATGTTCAATTTCTTTAGCATCTGTCGTAAAGCTCCTTTGAAATAAAGTTCCGTTAAAAAAAAGTCTAACACATTCGGAAAAATAAATCCAATTAAAGATGCATGTTTTCTTTTATATTTTGCAAATTTCACTTTCAATCATTTTATTTTATTTTCAAGATGAACCAGTTGAAGAGAAAGAAAAAATTAGTTCTTCAGCAGAAGAGTCAGAACCTGAAGACGATCAGACAAGTCTTGGAGACACTACTGATGTTCTAAATATGGTAATAATTCTATTTGGGCATAATAAGCATTGAGGTGCACATGAAATTCAGTTTAATTTCAACTAGCATTTATTGAGAACTTACTATGCTTCTAACTTTTCTAGATGTTTTTTGTTCTGTCTGATTAGAAGTTGATTGTCTTTATTGATAAACGTAGGTGGTAGAGCAGAGAGAGTGCAGGGCTCGAATTCAGGAAAATTTGAATTTGAATCCTGTCTCAGACATTAATATGTGATCATGGGCAAGACATTTAGCCTCTCCCATCTTCAGTTTCCTTATCTGTAAAATGGGGCTAATAATAGTATTGCTGTTAACTGATCATTTACAGGATTGTTGTGAAACTCAAATGAGATAATATGTACAATGCTTTGCAAACCTTAAAGTGATAAATAAATCCTAGCCATTGTGAACATCAGCATGCCCTGGAGGATATAGTGGTGTTCTTGTGAATCCAGAATTGGGTTCAGAAGCTCAAAATTGTTTGTTAGTATTGAGTTAATTTTCATTTATGTCCTTCAACAAAGAAGAATGTCAACAGTTTCTGAGCCTCATTTTCACCTGTAAAATGAGAGCATTGGATTTGGGAGCAGTTCAAAGGCTCTGCCTATTGTCCTAGGGAATTTTGGGAATGATCCTGTGATTTCGTTGATATAGGAAGGGGAGGAAAGTTCTTCTTTCAAAGTAGATAAGCAACTATTCCAGAACTTACGTCTGAGAGAGAGTTACCTGGAGTACTGAGGGCTGGAGTGACTTGCCCAGAGTATGTGTCAGAGGCAGGACTTCACAGCCAGGACTTCCTGACTCCAGGACTATTTGCCGAGCCTCAACACCATATGTCCTCTCCCATGAACAGTGTTATTAAATTGTAAACTGTGTGACAAGAAGTATAATCTCCTGGACTGAGAAATGAGGCGTCCTTATTATGGTCCTTTCTTTTCTATCAATCCTGAGTCCCTTAAAGTTGGAAAAATATGTATGATTAGCAAGAAATGGAGTCACATAAATAATTTTAATTCCTGGCCTCATTTATAAGATAAAGATTAAAACTGCTACTTTTGATCAACTTAATTAGGAAATTATTTGATTGTGAGAACTGAATGATATCCCTTGGCATTGTCTTTACTGTAGACAAAATAGAATAGTGTAGTTCTACCCCTTCTACTACTCCGTCAGCCTGCATGCACGTTCATAGGTCAGGGGCAGCTACTACTCTCAGCGTTCTAAGTTCTAACTGAAGGGCTGGCCTTCTAATGCTTTCACTCATTTGATCCCATCTCTGCACTTCTAATTAATAATTGGCCACCAGACTCTCTCACAAATATACAGAGATCCACAGAAAGAGTAGCTCCAATTTTAGAGTAGAATGGTGGTTAGGCCACACGTATGGGATACCCGGATGGCAGAAGGGTAACCCAGAGCTTCTCGTGCCTTAGGCTTAGATGTCCTTTGAGTTGATAGTTGGCATTCTTCTTTGGTTTAAGGGATGGAAGCTAACTTCTTCAGGTGTCTGCCTTTCCATATCAATGTATCTTCAGCATATTACACTGCTTCTGCTGTGGTCACTTGAGAGAACAGAGACTGGCTCTCTCTCCTTCCTCTAAGAGCACTTCTTGCTCAGAAACCTGGCTCCAACTGTGGAATCTTCAGCTCCAACTCTTGAAGTTGAAGTACTTCATCCACCATTGACTGGTCAACTTGACTGGCTTGTTTTTATACAAAGAAGTATATCTGATACTTCTGTTCAGAAATAACATCTTCGTTGTGTGGCATCGGCTGGCTTAATCCAACAGCAGAATCCCTATGATCCTTTCAAATTGATTAAAGACTTTTTTACACGTTACACATGGAAGTTGTAGGAAAATTCCTTAATCCTTAGTTCACTGGATTGATTGATTGATTCAGTTGAGGTATATGGAGCTTTCTTTTATTAGATTAGTTAAGGTAGTAGTGGAACTCCCACCCTGAAAATAAGATAAAGATTATAATTTTATTACAAAGTGAAAATGTACATCACTGCCATACTCAAGGTATCTAGCTTCAAGAGATAGGTAAATAATAATTGCTCAAGGAATAACTTAAAAGCAGTCTTAGAAGCTTCAGGGTCCAGATGTGGGGATTTCTATCAGATCCCTCCAGATCATTAATTCAGTTAGAAATCCCCTCGGTCCACAAGAAGTGGTGGACACTGATTCTGCTTAACTGTCTAAAGGAAAAAGAGAGTGACTGGAGTATCTTCCCTAAGAATAGAAGATCAGAGCAAGTGTGGAGTGAAGCACACCGGGCAGGATGGAGCTGGCCAGAAGGGAAAGGATTTTCCTATCTAAGAGAAAATGGGCTAGGAAACCTGGCTAGGGTATCGCGCTCTGCCTTTGCCCTGGGAAGAGGATACTAGCTGGGTTCTTGCACTCCCCAGTTTGAGAAGGCAGAAGACACCTAGGTTTGGGGGCACCCAAAGGTGAAGGAAAAACAGACAAGTAACGGAAACACAAGAGAAAGACTAAAAACCAAATGTCAAGAGAGAAAGCAGAGATGAACCCAGTTCCCATTCAGACAAAGAGAGGTTGAGTAAGGACAGTTTTGTTGTTGTTCATTTGTCTCAGTCGTGTCTGACTTTTGTGACCCTGTTCGTGGTTTTCTTATTAAAGATGCTGGAGTGTTTGCCACTTCGTTGTTCAGTTCATTTTATAGCTGAGGAACTGAGGCACGCAGGGTTAAGTGACTGTCCCTGGGTGGCTGAGGTCAGATTTGCGCTCAGGAAGACTTCAGCTCTGCCATGCTATCCACTGCTCCACCAATATGCTCAAAGACACAGTACAAATGAACAAAATTATTCAAAGAGCCTACACTGTTATGACCATATATATTGTGAAAAAAAATGAACCAAAATTCCCTAGTTATAAAGGAAGTTCTTCAAACTAGTCTGAGGTTTGTAGCCAAGAACTGTAGCCAAAAAAAAAAATCCAGAGTAGTTCCAAAGGGAAATGAAACTTTTAAAGAAGATATTAGGGATGCAGTTAAATCAGAAATCAGAATTCTCAGTGCAGAACTGAAATAAGTATATAAATTACATAATTTAGAAGTCACAATGGGGAATATGTTCAAAGGAGTAGAGGCACTGTGAGAAATTAACAGATCTATAACACATAGAGAAGGGGAAGAAAATTTGTCAAAAGAGAAGCAAAAGGAAACAACTTCAAAACAATGTATGAATTTTATGCAAGCCAAAGTGGCTGATTTTGAAAACAGAATATACAGAAATAACTTAAAGATTATAGATCTCCCAGAAGAAAATTTTTAGATGTTCTAAAATAATATATAAATATGCATGTATATATATATAAAATAAAAGAAAACTGCCTATAACTTTTAAAGATAGTACAACACAAAGCAAAAGATTACTCAGAACCATAAGTGGTCATCTTGAAACTCTAAATCATATAGTGGTTAAATTTCACAATTTCAGTAATAAAGAAAATTTTTAAGCTTGCAGACAAAGTAAAATTTACAATTTCAGGATTGATCAACTTGGAAACTACCATTTGCTTAAAGGTATAACCAACAATGAAACAGTACCTACACGTGCCAAATGACATGGCATCTAAATTCATAAAGGCAAACTGAATTCCAAATAGACATAGATAACTATAGAACACAATAATTAATAGGAGAATTTTATGTTCTCAGATCTGAATACTAAAAATATAAAATAAAAAGATAATAAGATAAAAATGAAAATAAAAAACATTATAGAAACAAATAGAAACTTTAGTTGAAAAACTTAATGGCATCTTCTAAATGGGAACATTAAAGAGTTCATGACTCTTAGCACCATGGAGTACTTTTAAAAAATAGACTATGTGCTAGGGTATAAAGAAATTATAAAATAACATTAAAGAGAAGAAATGTAATAGTGTATAAATTACTTGGGGCAAGCAATAATTTTAATATGGTTTCACTTTGTGACAGTAATAGGCTGCATGTGTGTGTGCTTCCATTGACACCAGTGATGACTCAAAACATCTGACCTTGACAAGGTGAAACTGATTAAGTAGGTTTTAGTTCTCTATAAGTTCAGTGCTAGATTTCATGCCATAAAAACGTTTAATTGATCTCTTTTGTTAAGTTTTAATTCTAGGTTTTTTAAAGAATAAATATTGCGCCAAGGAAATGTGTAAAAGTCATAGCTCTTTAAGAGCACACTTCAGTGACTGAAAATATTGCAGCAGCTATTGGTGTGTAGAAGTTAAGCATTTCAAAGATCGTTCAAACCCATAATGAAATAGTAACAGTTCCACTGAAGAGCAAAGGAAAGTATAGTCAAAAATGGTAAATAGTGTCAAGAATTTACAGAGGATTGCATTACAATGGCCTAATTAAATCCTCAGAAAACAAGCAAAAACCATCAGCAGTGCCTGACAGCTAAAAGAATTGTTATTGATACCTCTACCCGTGTGGAGTGGGATTCTTGAAGTTGAAAGAACATGAAGGAAAACAGTTAAACATAAAAGAGCGATTAACTGGCTATGAAGAAAAAAAACACTTGTCATAAGGAAGACAATACAAAGTCTTAAATATTAAGAAGTATAATTTTTACTGATGAAATGAACATTTTCATTCAAGGGCGTACCAGAACCATTTTCAAAAGTCTAGGTGAGCTAGTAAGATCTATGCATCTTGATCAGACTGCAAAACATCCACCCCTGAAAATATTTGACAGTCTTTATTTCTGATGGACCTGAAAGTCTGGGTCCTGTTTAAGGAATGATAAATAAACTCTGCTAAATATATTAATATGCAGAGAAGCAGAATTATTCTGAATTTAGGGAAATTCCCAAATGGAAATGGAATACTGTGACATAACCTTACATTGTATTAGACATCACAAAAAGTAAAGAAATTCTTCCAAAAGATGTAGATAAACATGCTTCAGTCCTCTGAGAACTCGTCTAATTTAAACCCCATTGAAAACCCATGGGCTATAATCAAGGCTAGTCTTAGAAAAATGGACTGATGATCATATGCTTAATATCCAGTGTGATAATTCAAGACTATGTATCCAAGTCCTGTGAGCTCAGATCATGTGGAATAAGTAATTTTTTTTACAAAAGCATAATACATTAAAACTTTTTAAAAATGTAAAATTTTTTAGTTGTTTCCCTTTCCTCCAGTTAATTTGTACACCATTGTTACCAAACACATCCTTTACAGATCAAAACATGATAAAAATAGTAATAAAAAGAGGGAAAACAATCAAAATATACATACTTAGATCAAGAAAATAATGACAACTTGAATTATGAGAGAGTAAGAAAACAAATCAGAGAAGCATTAACTGTGAAAGAAAAAAATGAATGAGGCATTATACCAAAATTTCTGAGATCTGACTAAAGCAATCCTCAGAGAAAAATTCAAACTTTCTTCCCTTCCAATGCCTCATATGGTATAAAAATTACCCTGGGATTTTGAAGGATATGACAATAGAAGGTAATCTCTGCTTCTAGCCATGCTGGCTTTGAGTATATCCTCAGTAACAGACTGTTTTCTGAGAACCAATCAAGCTAAGCATGGAAAGATACATCACTGGTAGGCTGGCCACATAGTGATGACTTTTTTTGGTTCACAGCAACTAAGGAGATGAAAATATAAGATGATCCTCATTCTTCTATAGATCCTTTCCATTTTTGTAGTGCTAGTGGTTAGAGTGGTGGGGTAGGAGGCAGAGGGTGCTAAGGATCACAAAGTTTTTAGACTACCAACAAAAGTAATTTGACTCTTAGTACTCTAAACATACCCTAGTTCAAAACCTCCAAAACATATATTAACAAAATGGAAAAAAAATAGTATTAGTGACTATAGTATACAATTTAAAAAAGAAAACTAGAAAATAAATAAGCATACCCCAGATAAGCTAATATTAAATTAAGCTTCATCAGGAATAGCAGTGTTTGTGTTGGATAAGACCTCAAAGTCCACATAGTTCAATTGTGAGTCCATTTTCTAACATATCCAAATTTGTAGTCATGCTGCAACTTTTGCTTTAAGAATTTTAGTATGGGAGAACCCAAGGAAGCCCATCCTATGTTTGGACAGCTTTAATTATTAGGAATTTTTTCCTTATATTCCACTCTTACCTTAACCTAGGGAAACAAAGTCTAAGCCTTGACTCAATTTAATTTAAGAGGGAATATGATAAAAGCCCAGAAAATCTGGATAAGGAGAGCACCAAATCATGAAATACTTGAACTGAGAAGCACCTTTTAAAGTTTCATACGTAGTACTTTTATTTCTCTTTTACTTTTTAGAGCATTTACATGTGAGTCATAGGCAGTTGTGAAAGCACTTAAGCAACAGGATGAAAATCTTAAGTCAGTAAATTCTCAGGCTTGTATGTTAAGAGTAGCAGTCTTAAATCTCTGGCTCCTTTAAAGTCCCACATAACCCTCAAGTTGCCATCCTCAACTACTCAGAAAAATACCAATTAGTTTTAATATTGACCTAAATAAATATAAAAGTAAGCTTGTTGTGTAAAATGAGATAACATACCAAAGCAAAGAACAAATAACCTTGGGTTTATCTGATTGATATATTAAGTTATCTAAGCTATCTCTTTCTTTATTGATGTGGTTGATTGAGAGTTAATTATATTTGTTACACTAGTTTATGTCATTTTTATCAATGCAACTTATTTGTAGTATATGGCATCACAATCTTTATAGCAGATATTTTTATTCATTTCAGACACATATGATGAGCCTGAATCCCAGTGATCAGTCTTTAAGATTGTCACCAATTCAAAAACAAAAGGTAAAGTACTAAAAGCTATTTAATGATGATACTTGTCAACGTCTATTTAGAAAATGGCCTTTTTTTTTTTACTCATTTCTTGGAAGATTTCAACAAAGGTAAGTATTTACCTATGTTTCAGAACATAGGGAAAGAGTTTGCTCCAACACATATTATTCAACATAGGATATGTTTATGTTTTAAAATTATATTGGCTACTTAGTACCTTTCCTAGTTAGGATTATTGTCTTGTTCATTCTTTTCTTTTTAGCCATGACAACATGACCATAACGCAGTAAGATGACATTGTGGCATTTGATGGCACAGTTGCTCTGTGACCATGGGAAAAATTTAGTTAACTCTTCTAAGACATCTTTATAAAATGGGTATAACACCTGCACAGTGTTATTGTGAGGAAAACTCTTTGTAAATTTTAAAGCTCTTTATGTAAATGTGAATTTTTTGTTGCTATATTGACCTGAGTGACTTTGGAGATTATTTTACCCCTCTATATCCTCATTTTCTCATCTATCTGTATGATAGAATTGGGCTAGATCAGATGTTTCTTAATTGTTAGTCAATGGTCTAGTACTGTTTCTCAGCAAATTTTTATGAGTTCATAAACTTTTTTTAATATCAAAGTTCTTAATTCTTAAAACCTACATACTTAAAAAAGGTGATCCTCACTCTCTCTCTTTCTTGCTTTTCTCACCTCTGGTCCCTTGTGAGAGTTTGTATTATGACTATGAAGGCCCTTGCTAGAGAATTTTAATATTTTACCAATCCACAGAATGGTTTGGACTGAGAAGTACTAACTAGAAAATCTTGTAAAACCCAGATGCCATGATAATACTTGATTACTTCATTGACAGAATTCAATTTGAGCTATGACTATGGGAATATCTTTGATAATATGATTTTTTAAAAGACATAAATCTTTAAAGTTTACAAAGAGAAAGGATATGGGTTACCAAATTAGTGAATTAATGAGAAAGATTAAATGAGCACACAAAAATGTTATAAACGATGAGGAAAGATATTGTATGACTGAAGGATGTTTTTCCAATAATCTTTATTGTAGAAATTTAAGAATTAGAGGGGAAATTGAGAGCTTAGATATAGAAAACATTTTCACTAACAAATAATTGAAAAAATTATAAACTTTTGTTATTAAAAGAAAGTAAGATCTTGCTAATTTGGAATAAAATATATACAAATAACATCTTTGTTATTCATTATGGATGTTTTTCTGAGGATCACATAAATGAAAAATTTATGAATAGTAGAAAAGGAAGATTTCTTGAGTTGTCCACACCTTGTTAGGTGTGATAGTACTGAAAGTAAGATGGGTCCCAAGTAGACCTCTGGTGTCTTTGTCACTGTGTCTGTTCTCAGACTCTAGGACTCTCCGTGTGTGTGTGTGTGTGCGCGCGTGCACACGTGCGCGTGTGCGTGTGTTGTGTATCGGAGAGAAATAAGGAGAGGAAAATTTCTTTCCCAGTTTGGATCATTTAAAAAATTATGAATTAATGGATTATGAATTAGTAACGTTAATATTATGGTATGAGCCTGTGATTTCATTGATATAGAAAGACTTCCTGGGGAAAAAAAAAACTGCCTCTTCCATTGCAGATCAGCACCTGTTCTGCTCTTTATAGTAGTTTCCAGAAGTTGCCTGGATCATTTGCAGGTTAAGTGACTTGCCCAGGGTCACAAGGCCAATGTGTGTCAGAGGCAAGACTTCTATTTCGGTTACACCATGTCCAAGACCAGTTCTCTCTACTCCTTAATTCTGCCTGTTGTGTAAGATGGTTTAATTAAATAACTTAATCTATTATAGGATCATAGTTCTAGAGTGGGAAGAAATGTCAAAGGTCATTTGTATCTTATCTGACCTCCTCATTTTACAGTTCAGGAAATTGAGATCCAGGGAGATTAAGCAACCTGCACCAGGTCACGTGGGCAGTAAATGTCAGATCGAGATGGTATTTGAACCTGTGTCCTCTGACTCCAAAATCAGTGCTCTTTCCATTGAACATTAGAAGTGGCTTCTTGTAATAGATTATGAGACAGCTTTTGCATCAGAAATACCTGGGTTTAATTTGTTTTTTCTGACACATAATAGCTACATGACCATGAATGAGCAGGTCACCCCTCAGTGATCCAGGAATAACGTGAAGATTATGTTACAGATGAGTTGCATTTATGGAGGAGGTTTCCACACTGGGAATTCTCTAAACTGACAAAATCATAAGTCTGATCCAAAAAAGAAATTCCCCACAATAAAACTGGTAAAGAGGGCCAGCCAAAACTTTTTAAGTGAGTAGAAAATTGTGCTCTGATAGATAATTCATTTTTGTCTGATATAATTTGAAAAAAAATACTCTATTTGAAACCTCCTTTGCCCTATGATATTTTCTTTCCATCAAGTCATTATTCTTTTTAAAAATTTCATTTCTATTTTCATGCTTTTATTCATTCTTTTTAATTTTGTGCTTCCCATAGAATTGAAGAAAAATAAAAATGTGAACCTGAAAAATGAGGAAGATGGAAAGATAAAAATGCATCTCTTATGTAGCATTATATATTTTCTAGTTCTTTATTTTTAAAAAAAAGTCTATAGATTTAGAGTCTAAAAGAATAGATTCAGATTTAGAAGAGCATCATTAATGAGAAAATCAAAACAGTAAGAATGTAAAAATTGTTAAACAAGGATACAGGTACTTTATAGCATATTAAAATGTGGTAAATTAGATCTACCACAAACTTAATGAGCACAGATTATGAAAATGGAGAAAAGAACTGTCTAGCGAAATTTGAGATTTTTGTTTTACTAGTAAAAAGTCTAAAAATGTAAAACCTAAGCATAACCTTAGAGTAGATAAGCCATTTTTATCAACCAGAGTTGTATGATAACTAATTCATCAAATTTACAGAATCTTGAAACGACCGAGGAACAGAAGAAACTTGAATCTTATTCTGAAAGCAATTCAGAGACCAAATGTGAAAAAGTTAGTGGAGTTGAAGAGATGTCAGAAACAAGCAAAGAGAGGCAGACACAGGATGAGTCTTTGGAGGAGGAGGTGTTTGTGAAGGAAGCAACAGTAGCTATGTCTCTTTCAGCTGAGCTTATAAATAGTGATCCAGACCAGTTTGTACCAGAAGCAAATCCTGTTGAAGAAATTTCAGAGAAAGAGACACTTAAAAGTGAAGATGAGTTAATAAATACTGATGAGAGCTGTTATTACAAAGGAGTTGAGGAGGAAAGTGATGAAGTAAATATTCCGAAGAATTTAGAAACAATAGAAATAGCTTCTGACAATGAAATAGAGCAAGACACAAGTCAGCAACTCGAAATAGAAATTCTGAAGGATGAAGGAAAGGGAGGAGAGAACTTAGAAAGTAATGATAATGAATCCTCTGATGGTCCACAGGAGCAAGACAAAAAGGAAGAACTTCCCCAGACTGAACCTAGTGAGACAAGTGAAGTTAAGATTAAAGATGAAGAAAATGAAGGCTTTGTTGAAGAACTTTCAAATGAGAAACAAGATAAAACCTCTGACAATGAAAAAGAATCTTTAGAAGAGTCAGAAAGTAACAAGGAGGGTGAAAATAATAGTGAACAGGATGTAGTTGAGAATTTTAAGCAATCTCAGTCAAATGAGGAATGTTATGATGAAGAAAAAGAAGATAGTGAAAAGTTAGATGACCAGCTGTGTAACCTAGAAGGTGGTGAACAAGAGAATGAGGAACAGGCTGAGGAGGAAAAAATAGAGGTAAATGCTGAAGATGATGGTGGAGATGGCCAAGTGATAGAGACGCAGGAAGGAGAAAAGATGTTGGAGGGAGGGGAGGAAGAGCAGGAAGAGGCAGAGGTAGAGGCAGAAGAGGAAGAGGAACACAAAGAAGCTTTGGTTTCCTTAGCTGAGGAAAATATGGCAATAAATGAAACAGAAGAGGAAGAAGCAGAGCAAGAGACAGGTGAAGGAGAGGAAAATGCAGAGGTGAGTGAAGTAGAGGGAGATCAGTGGGAAATGGAAGAGGAAGATGAGCTGGAAACTACTGAGAGCAGAGATGAAAAAGTATTTGAGGAAGAGGACCCTGAAATCAACAAAGGACCACAGTGGGGGAAGAAGGAGGAAGAGGGGGAGGAAGAAGAGGGGGAGGAAGAAGAAGAGGAGGAAGAGATAGATAAGAGAAAGATAGGGAGACTGGATGAGGAAGAAGAGGAAGAGGGTTGGTGGGGGGAGGAAGAGCACTGGGACAAAAGAGGAGTAGAAGACAAATTTAAGGAAAATGAAGAAGTGGGGGAAGAGGAGGAGGAAGAGGCAGAGAAAGGAGGGGAGGAGGAGGTGGGGAGAGAGGAGGAAGAGGAGGAAGTAGGGGAAGAGGAGGAGGAAGTGGGGGGAGAGGAGGAGGAGGATGTGAGGGGAGAGAAGGAGGAGGAAGTGGGGGGAGAGGAAGAGGAGGTGGGGGAAGAGGAGGAAAAAGAGGTGGATAAAGAGGAGGAGGTGGTAGAGGAAGCTGAGGAGGAGGAGGTAGAGGAAGAAGAGGAAGGGGAAGAAGAAGAGGAAGATAAAAGGGGGGGTGAAAAAGAAGACCATGAAGAGGAGGGAAAGGGTGAAAGTGAGGAAGAGAAAAAGGTGAGTCAAATAAAAGGAAATATAAAATATGACAAAGATAAAATATACCAAAGAAAATCTAGCACCAAGTCAGAGATGAAAGAAAGTAATATCCAGAGGTCTAAAATGAAATCACAGTCAAAGCAACATTTAGTGAATGGGTTATCAGATTCAAAAAAATTTTGGAATAATGTACTCCCTCATTACCTGACATTGAGGTAATGGATTTGAAATTCTGATTTAATATTATACTATTCTGCCAAACAATTTTAGAATTTCAGGTTTTATTAGCCAAATCCTTAATCCAGTGGTAATTAAATGGATTACATTATTATTGTGTGTGCCAACTTGGGACACTAGTAGATTTCATAAATTAATTATATAATTTATAATATTATTTAATCTTTTATGTAAACTTGTAACATAATATAAAGGCAACTATCCTTAGTGAGGAGAAATTTAGAAAATAATTTCTAAAATTGCTACATATTTGCATATATAAATTATAATAATTTAAAAGAGTATACCTTAAGGATTCAAAAAATTTTATAAATGTCTGTGAAAATCTTTAACAAATTTAATATCCTAGATTTCAATTTTAGGCTCGCCAGCTTTGTTGCTTGAAAATATGAATTATGACTATAACTAATATACATATATATAAATTAAAACTATAACTGGTAAGGCAGGTTATAAACAGTGCTATCATTTTATTTTTACACATCTACATGTTTCCATTTTATAAAATCCTTTAATTTTTTCTTTTTTAAAAGTCATAGTTGTTTCATTCCTTAATACTAATCAATAAATCATCTTTAGAGTATTCTTTTTCCAATGAAATGTAGATTAATTAAGATTGTGTTCCTTCTCTTAGGGAAATAATACTTTGCACCAAGAAAATAAAAATAATCTTCATTTTATTAATTTTAATACATGAAATTAATTTAAGAAATGAATTTATTTGAATTGATTATTTTCTGAAAAGTAGTCATCAGACTGGTTTGAATCCATACCTGATTTTAAAGAAATAATTTCTCTAAATGGTTAACATTTTAAAATAATGTTAATTTTCCATAAATTATTGTTATTTTTAATGGGGCAGAGTAAAGACCTTTTGCTCTCTTATCTTCTCTAACTTTCCAAACATCTGTACTGTACGTCATTCTCTGTTTATTGTGTGTTCTCAATATATTCTTTATTGACTCTCCTGTATTCTTCATTTTTATCTGTTTTTCTTTGGAATGTTTCAAATAAAATACTTGATTAAATTTGCATAATTAGTACTTTTTGGGGGAAAAAGTTAATTCATATATTCACTTTGAGGTACGTACCATTTATACTAGTTATTTTCATTTTTCATTAGATCAACCCAGTATATATAACACAACTCAGGTTATTTAATCTTCATTTACTCCTACTCCTTTTTAACATCACTTTTCCTATTTCTTCCATATTTTTATCTGAAAGGAATTCTTGCTGTTTAATTAATAGGAATTATTTTGGAGATTGGGCTTCCTATAAACTTTGTGTAGTACTTTCTGTGCGTGAATCTTTAAAAATTAGGATAGAAGGAATATGTGAGTAATAAAATGGGAGAAAGACTAAGGGAAAAGCAAAGTGATGTCCCCAGAAGCAAAATTATAAATTTTGACTGTTACATGTGTAAGAATCACTTCCATCTTATCTAAGTTGAATTGAAACAACCTATAGAATAAATTCTATAACTATAGACCAGTTTATGTTTATCTGTACTTTGAATATGACAACACGTCGAACATTGAGTAAGGAGATGATGTAGTAGTTTTTTAAAATAGGGTTGCATGCCATAATTATTGAATAAGATGAATGACAAATTTGAGCTCTACGAAAGTAAACACACTAGTTGGGTCTGTAACTGAACAGAGTTCATCCTCAGTTGAAAGAAGTGAATCTACACCAGCTTCTCTTTGGTTCATTCCCACCAAAATGGCTACAGACTAAATAACGAGAGTTTACATGAGCAGAATTATTGTGGGAAGATCACTGAGTCTGGAATATAGTCTCAGCTTTGACTCTTAACTAATGCAGATCACTTACTATGTCTCAGCTTCGGTTTTCTCATTTGTATAATGAAATTGGACAAGATTATTTCTAATGCCTCTTCTAGCTCTAATATATTATGATTCTTTAGGAAAAGTAGTGTTTCATTTATCATTTGGTAAAGTGATTTTTAAAAAGTAGCATTTATTATTCCCTTGATACTAATCTTCAGTTTATTAACATTTCCCCATCAGCCTCCCTTCTGCACCATCCCTAACCCTCTTTTATCTTTTCCTCCCTCAAGTTGCCAGGTAAAAACAGTCAGTTTGCTTTTATTAAGCTCCTACTGTGTTTCGAGCACTGTGCTACGTTCTAGGTATACATAGTGAAGTAAAGGACATTCTCTGCTCTCAGGGAGCTCACTACCTCAAAGGGGAGACAAAAACAACTATGTACAAGTAAACTATGTGCAGGATAAATTAGAGGTAATATCAGAGGGAAAGTAGTAGCATTAAGAGAGATTGAGAAAGGCTCCTTGCAGAGGGTGGGATTTTACCTTGGATTTGAATGAAATGGGGACCCCAGGAGGCAGAGATGAGAAGGGAAGATAGCACTCCCTGTCCAGGCATGGGAGACAGATGGTGAAAATGTGCAGTCTCTGTATCACAGAATGCATGGGGTTGGATGAGATGTAAGAAGACTGGAGAAGCAGGAGGGGATCAGGTTGTGAAAGACTTTGAACGCAAAACAAAGGATTTTATCTTTGATTACAGAGGTAAGAGAGCCACTAGAGTTTATTGAATGAGGAATAGAGGTGGCACGGTCAGATCTTTGCTTTAGGAAGATCACTTTGACAGTTGAGTGGAGGATGGACTAGAGGAACGGAGACCGGCCAAAAGACTATTGCAGTGTTCCAGGTGTGAAGTTTTGGGGGCATGAACCAAAGTGGTGGCCTTGTTGGAGGAGAAAAGATGTAGGTGAGAGATGTTACAAAAATCAATAGGAAGCTAACACCTAAGAGCTGTGCGCCTGGTCACTGGGAGGATGCTGGTGCCCTTAACAGTAATGGAAAAGTTCAGAAGGGAAGAGTCTTGAGAGGGAAAAGATAATGAATTCAGTTTTGGAAATGTTGAATTCAAGACGTGTCTCAGCCTGTTTGAGATGTCCAATGGGAAATTAAAGACAAGAGTCTGGAGGTTAGAAGAGAGGATAAGTATATGTGAGGGTCATCAGCATAGTAACGGTAATTGAATCCATGGTAGCTGATAATACCACTAAGTGAAATAGTATAGAGGTAGAAAACAGGACCCAGAACAGAAGCCTGGAATAATCTACTGTTAATCAGAAGTGAGCCAGACAAAAGAGACAATGGAGACTGAGCAGAATTTAGGAAAACTAGGATCAAATAATATCATGGAAATACTCTCTTTTTCTAGACAAGAGTATGTTAAAGAGAAGAGAATGGCTGGCAGTGTCAGAGGCAGTAAAGAAGTCAAAAAGGATGTTATGGAGAAAAGGCCATTAGATTTGGCAGTTAAGAAATCATTGACACTACCTGTTGATTTCCTAAAGTAATCTTAGTTAACTAAATGTGAATAATAGATTTTCTGGTTACTCGAGCCTATTAAGTTTTTACTGTATTTGGTCAATAATGAGTTTCATGGGAACTAGTAGTAATGTGCCAGTAAATAGCAAGTATTGAGTTACAGCTTCACCCTGAGAACTGTGCGACCAAGGATTTCAGGATAGGCCATGAAGAGGGGCTACAGAAGGCATGTACTCCTCAGCAGCAGGATTAGAAGTGAGTAAGGCTGGAAATATTTTAGATCCATAATACATTGGTTTTCAGAACTACATCTATAGAATCAAAGTTCTCATTATATACACAACTTAAGCTTTGATTTTATAGGTATGGTTATGAAAAAACCGTTTTCCAGAAGGAAGGTTTATGGATATTCCTGACACATAATAAGGAAATAGGTATCTTAAAGAATTAATACAAAGCTTGGGTAATGAGCCAGTTTTATAGGTCACAATTCTGGCATATTGAGAGAAATGTAAAAATCTGGAGAATTTGGGAGAAAATTCTAAATTTTGAAGGATATAGCTTATTATACAGATACATACACATATACACACTGTTGTTTAAGTAGGAGGAAATGCTTCTAAAGAATTCTGTTATATAGACATTTAATGTACCTATGAAATATATGCTATATCATGAGAAAAACTTTATACTTGTTTTATTATTTATTATTCTAAGTAATCTTGTAAAAGATAAAAAATAATAATAGCTAACATTAATATAGTGCTTTACCATGTTCTAGGCACTGTGCCTAAAACGTTTTACAAATGTCTTATTTGATCCTCATAACAACCCTGGGAGGTAGGTGCTATCATTATGAGGAAACTGTTGCAAATGGAGGTTAAGTAACTTGCCCAGGGTCACATAGCTAGTGACACATAGGACACATAAGTGTCTGAAGCCAGATTTGAACTCAGGTTTTTCTGTCCAAAAAGTTCTTATCAATGGATACATGCTAATGCAGTGTGTTTTCCTTTTTATAAACCAGTTTCTCCCTTGCCACTGAGAAAACCTATTGTTCTAATACCACCAGTTTCCTGAGAAATTACTGAACAATGGTAGTGTGTTAGACAAGCTCTCTGTAGCTCAGCACCTTTTCCCTCGAGGGCAGAGAACTCAGCCAGCGCTGGAATGGCCATTTCTGGGTTCCCCTCTCGCCTCATATTTGTAGAAAGAAGTACCAGAAGCAGGTGGTGACGAAGAATCTGCTTTATGGTGGTACAGAAAAGTTCCATATGTGGTTCACATGGCATTCGTAGATCTGAAAGCATTGAAAACAATGAGGAATCCCTTGGAAAAGAACAGTGGTAAAGGTTAAATATATTGGATTTGGAGTCAGAGAACCTAAGTTACAATTTCTGGCTCTGCTGCTTACTTCTGTGTGCCCTAGGGGCAAAGCTCTTAACCTTTATAATCTTTAAATATTATTTTAAAAGAATTTGACACATTTAAGTGCTTTATTGATTTCTTTCATTTTGCCTAAATGGACACAAATCTCAAGAATCATAGGGAAAATTTTTAAACATAGCAGTTTGCTTTCATACATGAGGTAAGTTAATATCTTGTGAGAATTGTGTGACATTTTATTTTCTATTACTTTAGTGCTAGAATAAATGTAATAGGAAATACTGATAGACAGTAGAAATCATGTAGGATAGATAACGTAAAATTTTCTTTTTTAAAAGGCAAGAATGAAAACTTCCTCTGAGTATTCATTTTGTCGCAGGATCAAGAAGAGTTAAATGAAGAAAGAGTGACACCAGAAACAGAAGACAGAGTCATAGAAGATAATAATGAACCTCCATATGAAGAGAATAAAGAAATGCAAAAGGAGGAAGAGGATATCAAACCAGAGAGCCACGACACAGCAGAAATAGAAGGAACCAGTGATACCATGGCTGAAACCACTGAAAAGGTATTTTGTAAGAACAGGTTACAAATCCCTTGGTAGTATCTTGACTATCAGAGAATTTTATTTGGGTTTAGCTTTTAGGTAATCTTGATGTAACTCTAATAGCAGAATTTGTTCTTAAGTGGCTACTATTCTAGCAAAGGAAAATAATCTTTCTCTATAAAATGTTGTTTAAACTATCAGCTTTTAAAAAAATGCAGAGATTAGTATCATCCCAGATAATTCAGATTTGCCTCTGTGAACCTTCTAGCTCTTGGCCCTAGCTCTCTCCTGTGGTGCCAAGCAGAATAAGTTAATTCTTCTTCTATGTGACGGTGATTCAAATATTTGAAGACAGATATTGTTTCTCTCTGAGCCTTTATCTTTGGTTAACTTCAGTTGATCCTCATTTGTTAATTTGTTACTGGCCCAAACCCTCACATTTTAATATCAATATTTAAGTTACCATTTATAGACATTCCAAAAACTATGTAATTATTTTTGCCCTCACGCATCACCAGATCACATCAGAGGCAGGAGGGAGCTGTACAGGACTGGGGACCTGCATTTTTCTTTGTTTCATGGGGTTGGTTTCATGGCCAAAGAAACCATCAGCAGTTGTTTACTATTGGTGATGAGCCTTTCTTTGTAGCTAGATCCGTTCGTGCACCATGATTATCACCAGAGGTAAGAGCTAGACTCACTGTTGTGAGCTGGACAAAACATGGGCTTTATGTCTCTCCTTGTAAGCTCTTTTTCAGCCTCATGGGGAGAAATGTGGTTCTTCCTAAAGGTAAATGTCTATTCATGTCTAGTAGCAGGACTAACTTTACATTTCCAGCAGCTATCAGTGTGATGTTTTCAAGGATACTGACAGATATCCCTGATCCCCCAAACACTTCCCTTAATCACTTGCTGAAGCCTGAAATTGCAAAATTGGAGGTAGATCCCTGTAAAATAAAAATGTTCCTAAGAGAGACTTTGATCATATCCCTACTTGAACAACTGTATTAGGTTCTCTTCTAAAAATAAATGTTGATAGATGAGTATAGAACGTTCCTCAGAAGAGTTGAGCAAAAGAGGTCAGGGGAGAAAAAGACCCAAAGGTAGAGATCTGGACCAAGAAAACAACCACCATCACTACCACTACCACTGCCTCATAGGCAGCATGGGTGAGGGGGAAGAATAATTGGATTTGGGAACATGAGGCCTTAATTCTAATGCCAATCCTGCTATTTCCTATTTCTCTCATGTCAAGTTTATGTCATCTTTTTAAGCTTCACTTACTTGTCGGATGGTGATCATACTATTTAAAGTAGTTGTCTCAAAGGGATGTTGGGAGGAAAATGCTTTGTAAATTTAAGGCCTCAGCGTCAACGACACACACTGTTTTCTCTGGGGTTAGTCCTGACCAGGGTTTTATGCTATTTTTGAACTTCACAGTACAGAATCGAAGAGCCTAAACTTGACACCTTTTTGTTTGTTTCTCCTGCAACTAAAAAACCCACATAAATTAGCTAATAAATAATTGTAACACTGTTTTGCTTGATAAATTGTGTCTTTATATCCAGCATGGTATAGTGGAACTGTGCTTAATATCAGAAGACGTAGAATCGAGTCCCAGCTTTAATGCTTATCAGCTGTGTGACATTTGGGATGTTACTTGTCTTTCTGGGCCTTAGGTTCTTGATTGGTAAAATTAGCAGATTGAATTAATCTTCGCTTACCTAATTATCTTCAGTTCAGTCTTCTAACTATAACATTCTCTGATTCTGAAATCATTAAATTCAGAGTAATTATTTTTTTGTTATGATGGAAAATTCTATTTATTAGAACTTGTAATACCACCTCATGCTAAAAGATAGGTTTTCGTAGAACTCATAAATGAGTCTTTAATTTCTTCTAATTCACTCAGTCACAAGATGTATTAAAATTGTGAAATGTCAGCAGTTGTTGATACCATTTGACATAGTAATATGATAAAGATACATTATTTGTGGCACAGTGAGAACGGTGCATTTGAATTCAAAGTACATGTTTCTGAATCTCATTCGTCCCTATTACTGCACTTCTCCTCAGTTGAGGGGCATGGACTAGATGTCCTCTGACCTCCCTTCCAGTTCTAAATCTATGATCCTGCAGACCAGTATACCTCAGTCATGTTTAAGCTTCTCTGCCAAGAAGGATAGTCGCACAAAACAAGAAACAGGTTCTGAACATGAAATACGATAATAGTACAGTAATAACAAATGATAAATGTGTTTGTTGAAACACAGCAGATATTCGATGTGATGATTTACTCCTCATTTATAGGAAGAAGATAAAGTTGAGCAAGGCGAACAAGCCGTTCAGGAGTGCAATGAAAACCAGAAAGGTAGACGTTTTTGCTTTTAAAAATTAAGCTGAAAAAGTTAGACTTTTAAAAGAAAGTGCGTGGTAGCGTGTTTGGCAGTCGTACCTGGGTTTTACACTTTTCACAGTTACCTGCTCACTCAATCCTCACAACAGGAAGGTAAGACGAGTCAATTTCACAAATGGAAAAAACTAAGGCTCGGTGGGACTCAGTGATGTGCCCAAACTCAGAGATAGAATCCAGGTCTCTTAGCTCCTCATCAACTGGACTTTCCAATTGCCATAACTCAGAGACCACATAATGTAATAGAGAAAACATTGGTCTTAAGGATTAAGGAGACCTGAGTTCAAATCCAGGTTCTAACTTTCCCTGCCTGCGTTATCCTGAGTGAGTCCCTTAAACCTTGGTCATACGTTTCATCATCTATAAAATGGCAGTCATACTTTGCACCGTCTATGTCCACTTTGAATCAATCTGTTTGCTGAGAAGATTAATATTAAGTCTAAATCTGCCTCTTTCAACTCATACCAGTTGCCCTTAGTTCTGCCCTCTGGAGCCAATCAGAACATGTCAGTAACAGCTTTCAGGTCCCCCCTCATCTTCTCCCAATCCATCCTGTCTGCACTCTTCTGCTGGCCTCCCTGACAGATGATGCTCTCTCTCAGCTGGTCCTGGTAGTCCACTTATGGCCTGGACAAGGCAGGGAATGGTGAGACTGTAACCTACCTAGTCCTGAAGTCCTAGTGGCAGCTTAAATCACATTAGGGTTTGTTTAGCTACCATTTCGTACAGTTTATTAATTAATCAATCAGCATTTATTTATTAAGCTCTTACTACGTGCCTGTCACTCTGCCAAGCACTAGGGATGCAAAAAGAGGCAAAAGACAACCTCTGACGTGAGGGAGCTTAGAATCTAATGAGGGAGACAACATTTAAAGAATTATAGAATTATTACAGAATAAATAGCAAATAATTAATGGAGAGTAGGCACTAGAATTAAGAGGAGGGGTTAGGGAAAGCTTCCTGTAGAAGGTGGGGTTTTAGTTGGGGCTACCAAAGGAGGAGAAGTTCTGCATCCCATAGTTCTCTGTACCAGTGAAATTACATGACTAATTTCAATCTCTGGCCTAGATAGATAAGCAGATGTGTTGTCATACCATACAGAAATGAAAGCTCTGGGAGATGGGGCCTGTTTCATTTTCTCTTCCTATCCCTAGGCTCCTAGTATGATGCCTAACACATGGTAGGTATTTAATAAATACTTGCTGATTGCTTGATGAATTAGCCCATGATAAGAATTGAACTCATTAAGAAAATCTGCATGCTTTCTTGTTATCCCCCTTCCTATCTTGAGTCTCAGCTCTCAGGCTAACTGAGTTCTGCCTCTTCTACCAATTCCAAAGTTATTCTCCTTGGCAGAGAAAATAAGAATTCAGAATGTCTTTTTTTTGTCTCCTTCAACTCTTATTGTCCTCCTACCAAACCTCCCCGCTTCCCTCCCTAATAAATTGTATTATCCCTTCTTTGAGCCTATGTGCCTGTCACTCTGCCAAGCACTAGGGATGCAAAAAGAGGCAAAAAACAATCTCTGACCTGAGGGAGCTTAGAATCTAATGAGGGAGACAACAATTAAAAAATTATAGAATTATTACAGAATAAATAGCAAATAATTAATGGAGAGTAGGCACTAGAATTAAGAGGATAAAAATATCTCAGCTCTTTCTAAGCTTTGACATTCCTGGCACTATTCTTTCAGAACTGTGCATGCACCTTTATTACTTGTATTTGCTTCTTACTTAACTCATTTATTAATGTGGCAGTTTTTCTATTCTCAGCATGCATCTTAGAGAGTTGAAAAACCATTCAAAAATGCACTTTAAATTGTTTAATGTTTTGAATTAAAAGAAATTGAGGCAATGAGTCATAAGTGCAATTGAAATATCCATATAGGCTCCACCTGGGTGATGTTCACTATTAGTTTAGGTGTAAATCAGAACACCTGTAATCTGTTTCTCTTTGAAGTGCAAACAGTTTCATTCATCAAGGAGATATTTTCTGGTGTTTTGATTTATATTTAACATTAGCTTCTGAAGCAAATTTTGGACATTTGTCTGCTATCTGTATGTTCTTTCAGATTGGTATTCTGCCACTATTAAACATCAACCTATTTAAACAGACTTAATCATGAATCATAGAGTCTTAAATTTAGGAAAGAATTTAGCGGTCCAACTTTTTACACCACGCAGGAATCCCCTACAATTTCCTACCTTTCCTCTTGAACACTCAGAGTAACAGGGAGCTTACTCCCTCACAAGGCACCCAGTTTTGTTCTTAAGTCTAAATGTTAGAATGTTTTCTGTTAAACTGAGTCTCCCCACAACTTTTGCCCATTAGCTCTAGCTCTGTCCTTTGGAACTATGTAGAATTAATCTACTACCTTTTCCATATGTCAACTATTTGAAGGCAGATATAATGTCCCTAAATCAAAGAATACGTATTTTATTTTTGTTACCTCCCAGGCTCTGTGCTAGGCTCTGGGGATACAGCTTCAATGAATGAAACAATCACTACTTGCAAGGAACAAATCTAAAGGTGGAGGAGGTGGGGAGGGGAACACCAAGGATGTATATATAAGTGTATGGCAGTAAATATAAAGAGACTAAATGCAAAGTTTGATTGCTTTTTAGTTCTTTCAGTCATTCCAACTCTTTGTATGGCAAAGACACTGGAGTGGTTTGTCATATTCTTATCTAGCTCATTTTACAGATGAGGATCAACTGAGTCAAATAGGATTAGTGACTTGCCCAGGGTGGCACAGCTAGTAAGTGTCTGAGGCCTGATTTGAACTTAGGTCTTCCTGGGCCAGCCAGGCCCAGCGCTCTATCCACTGCACCACCTAGCTGCCCCAAACACAACATGGTTAGATTCAAAAGAGTCTGAGAAGAAGGATACCAACAGTAGAGGCAGTCTGAAGACTTCACATAGAAGGAGGTGCAAGAGAAGTAAAGCAACAGGACCTGAGTGCTCACATCTGGCCACTTTACAAAAACTGAAACCCAAGGAAGTTAAGTGAGTTGTTCAAGGTCACACAGGGATCATGGCACAGTAAGGATTCAGACCCAGATACTCAGCACATCTCAGTGTTCTCTCTGCTGTACCATTGTAATGCTTTCTCCAGCCTGAATTCCCCCAGCTCTTGCAAGTCATCCCCTAAGAGCATGATTTCATGTTGTCACTATTTTGCTGCAGTAATCCCCCCTGGGGCAGCTAGGGGGTGCAGAGCATCTGGCCTGGTGTCTGGAAGACCCCTCTTTGTGAGTTCAAATCTGGCCTCAGACAATCTGTGTGCGCCTAGGCAAGTCACTTAACTCTGTTTTCCTTAGTTTCCTTATTTGTAAAATGAGCTGGAGGAGGAAGTGGCAAACCACTCCAGCATCTTTGCCAAGAAAACCCCAAATGGGGTCACAAAGAATTGTACACAACTGAAACGACTGACCAGAAAGAAACCTTTCCCCAGGCATGCTCTAGTTTGTCAGCATCTCATTTATATGTGGTGCTCCAGAACTGAGCACAGTTTACCATCTGTGGGCTCGCCAGTGCCAAGTATTATTAGCAGTTTTTTGAATCATCATCTCAAAGTCAAATCTTGGTTGTTTTCAGTGGAAATATTAAGTTCTTGCTTCTTTTTAGTAATCAGAAATATATTTCTAAAGGTGTAATTCTGTTTTAGGAAACACGAATGAACGTATGCCACACAATCCAGATGTCCCGGAATATTTTATAGTAGTACCAAATAGATTTCTTAAAAAATCACGAATGGTAAGTGAAATTAATTTCTATCTTGTTGCAGATAAATGAGTATTGTTCAGGACTTCTTGTTTCTTTGCTCATGTGTTTTCATTCCTTTGATATATGTTTTATGGCCTGTAGAGATGCGAAGAAGTCAGACTATATGTTTTCCTATCTTTATATAGTATACAGGGCACTGGCCAATGCAAACCCAGCCCTATTCCATCCCCCCTGCAAACTGTGAAGTATTCACAGATATCCTCGGGCTGTTTCTGGTTTGCTTATTGTGCAGTATGGAAGGAGATTTTTCTCTTGGCTTCTGAGCTAGAACAAAGGACGTATACAAAAGGTTCCAGAGACTTACCTTTTTCAACCTTGTTGCATTTGAGTGAGGAGGCAAATAACTGCTCTAAGCCTCTTATTAGATTAATGTAACATTTTTTCTCCTTAGTATTTTGCCAAAATTGTCACAAAGTTTGTTTATTCTCCCATTCATGTTAGTATAGTTATTTAATACAAATATTGAAAACCAAAATTTAAAATAAGAAATGATTGCCTCTGGGTTAAAGCTGTAGTGGAAAGCCCTTAGTATAGTAACTAGAAAAGGAGGAGCCAGGAGGAACACAAAAGAAGAAGGAGATGCAAAGATAACTGTCCAGTAGAATGAGAGCACATCGAGTGCCTGCTACAGAAGCAGTAAAGCTAGAGGGGACAGGCTTCTTTTGCCTGCAGGTTGGTTGCAGTGCTCAAATGGACTAAGGCCATGTTTTCAAGGATTACATGAACATCTATAAGCATTTATGTAGGAATTACATTTCAGATTGTTTCCTGCAAAGAAAATGGTAGCATTTAGGAGAATGACCACCAGAATGAACAATTGTCATGTTTTATAGACTTTTTTTAACTAAATATACTGCTTTTCAGTTAGGTAACAGTATTTTGTGTTGTGGGATACTAAACACAGGAAGAGAAAACTGAACAGATTCCCCTGATATAGAATTGACATGGAGGTGTTTGAATTGTTATGGGGTGAGTGCTTGAGCAAATTAGAAATAATTACCAACATTAAAAATAGGAAGAATGCATAACAGAGAAAAATTGTGAGGCGGAAGATACTTGAAAAGTAAGGGAGTAAGAAAAAGGAAAAGACCTGGTAAAACCAGGATAACAAAATGCAGAAGAAATACTTGCATCTTAGCAGTGTGTTTTTGGTCATGGTTGGAGGTAGGTGGCTTATTTATCAAATAAGTAGCCAAATACACTTTTTAGAAGTGCCCCATGAATTTGCCATAGTTCATGGTGGACTAATTCCAAGGATAGCCAAACCACCCTCTTTTCCATCACACATTCGTATATGATGCTTTTGTACTTCCATGTTGCTGCTCATATGATCCCCTGTCTCTGGAATGAATGCTCTTTCCCTGTCTTCAAGGCCTAATTCAGTCAAATACCATTTCTGCCACTTAGCACCTGTAGAAACTTGGTCCTTATTTTTCTCATTTGTACAATGAAGGGGTTGAACTAATTGTCCTTCAAGCTACTTTCTAATTCTAAATCTAGGGCCCTATAATCTTAAGGCAGATTCTGATCTTGCCTCTTTTCTTAACTAGTTCTGTCATCTGAGACAAGTCACTTAATATCTCTGGGCTTCCGTTACCTCATCTATAAGACGAGAGGTTTGACGAGGTGATCCCAAAGGTTCCTTTCATCTCTGAGGTTCTTTGATTCACAGAACTAATATTGCTCTCTATTGTTAATATTTACACATGGCATTTTTTAATTTTACATATAGAACTTTGGATTCTTACCACCAAAATATATGACATTTGGGGCATATATTTTTCAATACTCTTATAGGGTGATGAATTTTTTGGCCTCAGCAGCTCTTGAAGGCGGAGTAAGCTATAGACGAGTTCTAATCTACATCAGTAGAAAGGGAGCTATAAGCAATGGAGCCATCTGAATTCGGAATGCAGATCGAAGTATACTTTTTTACTTTATTTTCCTCCTTTTTTGTCCATGTTTTCTTTTGCAACATGGCTGATATGGAAATATGTTTTGCATGACTTCACATATATAATTATTAACAAACTGCCTTCTCAGGCAAGGGAGAGGGGCAGAAGGGAGGAATGGAATTTGGAATTCAGTTTTTAAAAAATGAATGTTAAAAATTGTTTACGTGTAATTGGGAAATATTTACTAAAATTTTAAATGTATTGAAAAAAATGGAGCTAGAGTATGGGGACATCAGAGGCCATCTTGTCCTATTCCTTCTTTTACAGATGATGATGTTCAGAAAGGTCGTGACTTATCCAAGGTCATAAGACTACACACCCATAAAATCACAGATTTTAAAATATCAAAGTACTTAGTTCTTTAATCTGACAG